>NC_064533.1:1914375-2238750 GCF_023856365.1 Brienomyrus brachyistius
GTTAACAAACTGAGTAAAAAAACAATCCTGTACTAATTCCACCATCTCCAGTTCATTTTCTGAAGAGCCAGTGACAATGTCCCACTGCATTCCTGGTAGATTAAAATCACCCATAACTACCACATCATTTTTATTGCTCATAGTCCTAATCTCACTGTATAACAATCTGCTTTCCTCAGCAGCTATATTAGGTGTTCTGTAACAAACACCGACAATTAGGCTATTTGAGTTTTTAGCATCTAATTTTACCCATATTGCTTCCGTAGTTTTATTTATATCAGTAAGTTCCCTTGCCTGCAAGTTTTCCTTTACATATACTGCAACACCACCTCCCTTTTTCCCTATACGATCCTTACGGAACAATGTGTAACCATCCATATTATATTCTTGTCCATCCTTTTCACTCAACCACGTTTCAGTTATTCCTATAATATCATAAGAGTCCGATGAGATAAAAGCCTCTAAATCATGAATTTTATTCCTAATACTTCTGGCGTTTAAATACAGACAACAAAGGGTAGGCCTATTACGGTGCCCACTTACAATATGATTATTTGGGGCTTTCCGTTTCCCCCCACTGACATAGTTACTAACTTCCCTGCCCCCCCAGTCCCTAGTTTAAACATTCCTCAACGACTCTACACATACGCCTCCCCAATACACTGGTTCCCCTCTGGTTCAGGTGCAACCCATCCGGCTTGAACAGGTCCCACCTGTTCCAGAAGGTCCTCCAATGCCCCATAAACCTAAACCCCTCTTTCCTACACCATCCTTTTAGCCACGCATTTAATTTCCTTATCTCAGCTAACTTAGCCTGACTTGCACGTGGCACGGGGAGTATTAAACAATAATATAAGTATATAAGTATAAAAACAATAATAATGATAATGGACACTTTATGAATCGCTGTGGGGAAATTCTCTTTGCTCCTCCCCCAACCTGCTCTCTGAAGGTGAAGCTGGCTGTAAAGGTGGCACCCATAGCAGTACCCAGGGTTTTACTCAAGGACCTGCTAATGTGCTGAGGCTGGGCTCGAACCGGCGACCTTCCGACCACAAGCCCACTGAGCCACATGCTCTTTCATCTCTAATCAGACTCTGGATCATCTCACTCTTATATAGAGGATATGATCAAGCTCCACTGTGCTGGCTTTGCTTCAGACCTTCGTATTCTCATTTAAGTCATCAAGGTACGGAGCCCAGAGCTTCTGTCTCACTGCTCTGTGTCTGTTCTCATCTCCAGGAGGACCTGGTCCACACTCTGGGTGAGAATGCGGCTGTGGGGGCCTCAGGTTCGGTGCTCTGGGGGGCCAGTGCAGATTTTCATGACAAGGTATGAAACACAAACACTCTTGGTCACATGCTGCAGGCCGAAACAGAGCACGGCTGAAAGAGATCACTATGTTCACAATGTTCATAACGACTGCAATTCTGTGACAATCAAGTAACACAAAACTGCAGTAAAACAGTGAAGGAAATGAAGTATCTGTGTTATAATAATGCCAAAGTCGTCCTTCATGTCTCAGGAGATCATTTCTTCATACTCAAACACAGATCACCTTTCTATATGTTCCATCCTTGTAGGCGTCATGTGAGGCCTTATCCTCATACCTGACCTCCACCCTGAACCCCTACATCGCCAATGTGACGGCAGCTTCCAGGCTCTGCAGCGAGTCACTCTGCCAGGGTAACGGGCGCTGCATCCGGAAGGACTACAACTCTGACGTCTACTTGCACCTGAATCCTGCCAGCTTCTCTGTCCGAAAATCCAACGAGAAGTACGTGGCGGTGGGCATTCCCACCCTCTCTGACCTCACCTACTTCTCCGATCACTTCACCTGCCAGTGCTACGCTGGGCTGAGCTGCTCGCCCCGGATAGCGAGCAAGCTCCCCAACACCCCCATGGTCATTCCTGTGTAACACAGCCCTTCAGTATGCTGTAGACTCACCATGCTTTAATAATGTTTCATCATCTTGCTGAATCATTTGCTGTTTTCTGATGCATTTATTTCTCCTTTGCAAATAAATTTCAGTCGTGCTTTGTTGAGTTCAAACATCATCACTCTGCATCATGGAATTTCGAGGAAGTACTATTCTACCCGGCACAGTGATAGCAATAAGCCTTCTATGATTAAAACCGATTTTGTCTTTAATATTGCAAAGAATTTGGGTGTCTGAAATCGCATGCTTGTTTGCTATGTAGCAAAAAGACATGCATATAAAAAACTACGTTAATGAACGTACTGGGGAAACAGATTTGAATGCGGAGTAAATATACAAGACTGAAGGCAGGAAACGTAGAACAGCTGGTGAACGTAGGGATTCCACACGGGGTTAATGAGGGGGCGTGGCACACATGAGGATCGTACGAGCAGGTTATGACACAAACAACCCGCCTATATCTTAGCTCCAAGCAGAAAAATAACTAAATCCATCCATCCATCCATCCATCATCTCCCGCTTAATCCGGAGTCGGGTCGCGGGGGCAGCAGCCTCAGCAGGGAGACCCAGACTTCCCTCTCCCCGGCCACTTCGTCTAGCTCCTCTGGGGGGACTCCGAGGCGTTCCCAGGCCAGCCGAGAGACATAGTCTCTCCAGCGTGTCCTGGGTCTTCCCCGGGGCCTCCTCCCAGTGGGACATGCCCGGAATACCTCCCCAGGGAGGCGTCCCGGAGGCATCCTGATCAGATGCCCGAGCCACCTCATCTGGCTCCTCTCGATGCGGAGGAGCAGCGGCTCTACTCTGAGTCCCTCCCGAATGACTGAGCTCCTCACCCTATCTCTAAGGGAGAGCCCAGCCACCCTGCGGAGGAAACTCATTTCGGCCGCTTGTACCCGCGATCTCGTTCTTTCGGTCACTACCCAAAGCTCATGACCATAGGTGAGGGTAGGAACGTAGATCGACTGGTAAATCGAGAGCTTCGCCTTTTGGCTCAGCTCTCTCTTCACCATGACAGACCGATGCAGCGCCCGCATGACTGCTGACGCCGCACCGATCCGCCTGTCGATCTCCCGCTCCATCGTTCCCCCACTCGTGAACAAGATCCCGAGATACTTAAACTCCTCCACTTGGGGGAGGACCCCATCCCCAACCCGGAGAGAGCACTCTACCCTTTTCCGGCTGAGAACCATGGTCTCGGATTTGGAGGTGCTGATTCTCATCCCAGCCGCTTCGCACTCGGCTGCGAACTGCTCCAGTGAGAGCTGAAGGTCACGGCTCGATCAGGCCAACAGAACCACATCATCCGCAAAAAGCAGAGACCTAATCCTGAGGTCACCGAACCGGACGCCCTCAACGCCCTGGCTGCGCCTAGAAATTCTGTCCATAAAAACTATGAACAGAATCGGTGACAAAGGGCAGCCCTGACGGAGTCCAACCCTCATCGGAAATGAGTCCGACTTATTGCCGCCCATGCGGACCAAACTCTGGCACCGGTCATACAGGGACCGAACCGCCCTTAAAAGGGAGCCCGGTACCCCATACTCCCGGAGCACTCCCCACAGGACCCCACGAGGGACACGGTCGAATGCCTTTTCCAAGTCCACAAAACACATGTAGACTGGTCGGGCAAACTCCCATGAACCCTCCAGAACCCTGCTGAGAGTATAGAGCTGGTCCACTGTTCCACGGCCAGGGCGAAAACCACACTGCTCCTCCTGAATCCGAGGTTCGACAATCCGGCGGACCCTCCTTTCCAGGACCCCTGAATAGACCTTACCAGGGAGGCTGAGGAGTGTGATCCCCCTGTAGTTGGAGCACACCCTCCGGTCCCCTTTCTTAAAGAGGGGGACCACCACCCCGGTCTGCCAGTCCAGAGGTACTGCCCCCGATGTCCACGCGATGCTGCAGATGCGTGTCAACCAGGACAGCCCCGCAGCATCCAGAGCCTTGAGGAACTCCGGGCGAATCTCGTCCACCCCCGGGGCCCGGCCACCGAGGAGCTTTTTGACCACCTCAGCGACCTCCACCCCCGAGATAGGCGAGTCCACCCCCAAGTCCCCACACTCTGCTTCCATATCGGAAGGCGTGTCGGTGGGATTGAGGAGGTCTTCGAAGTACTCCCTCCACCGACCCAAAACGTCCCGAGCTGAGGTCAGCAGCGCACCATCCCCACCATAAATAGTGTTGATGCTGCACCGCTTTCCCACCCGGAGCCGCCGGATGGTGGACCAGAATCTCCTCGAAGCCCTCCGGAAGTCGTTCTCCATGGCCTCACCAAACTCCTCCCACACCCGAGTTTTTGCCTCAGCGACCGCCAAAGCCGCATTCCGCTTGGCCTGCCGGTAGCCGTCAGCTGCGTCTGGAGTCCCACAGGCCAGAAAGGCCCGATAAGACTCCTTCTTCAGCTTGACGGCATCCCTTACCACCGGTGTCCACCAGCGGGTTCGGGGATTACCGCCGCGACAGGCACCGACCACCTTGCGGCCGCAGCTCCGGTCAGCCGCCTCCACAATGGAGGCACGGAACATGGCCCATTCGGACTCAATGTCCCCCGCCTCCCCCGGGATATGGGAGAGGTTCTGCCGGAGGTAGGAGTTGAAACTCTCCCTGACAGGGGATTCCGCCAGACGTTCCCAGCAGACCCTCACTATACGCTTGGGCCTGCCAGGCCTGGCCGGCTTCCTCCCCCACCAGCGGAGCCAACCCACCACCAGTTAGTGATCGGTTGACAGCTCCGCCCCTCTCTTCACCCGAGTGTCCAAAACATGCGGCCGCAAGTCCGACGACATGACTACAAAGTCGATCATCGAACTGCGGCCTAGGGTGTCCTGGTGCCAAGTGCACATATGGACACCCTTATGCTTGAACATGGTGTTCATTATGGACAGTCCGTGACGAGCACAGAAGTCCAATAACAAAACACCGCTCGGGTTCAGATCGGGGGGGCCGTTCCTCCCAATCACGCCCCTCCAGGTCTCACTGTCGCTGCCCACGTGAGCATTGAAGTCCCCCAGCAGAACAAGGGAGTCCCCAGGAGGAGCGCTCTCCAACACCCCTTCCAAGGACTCCAAAAAGGGTGGGTATTCCGAACTGCTGTTTGGCGCAAAAGCGCAAACAACAGTCAGGACCCGTCCCCCGACCCGAAGGCGGAGGGAGGCTACCCTCTCGTCCACTGCGGTAAACCCCAAGTTTTTCACTCCAGAGTGGAAAAGGGTCCAACCCCCCTCAAGGAGACTGGTTCCAGAGCCCAAGCCGTGTGTCGAGGTGAGTCCGAGTATATCTAGCCGGAACTTCACAACCTCGCGCACCAGCTCAGGCTCTTTCCCCATCAGAGAGGTGACATTCCATGTCCCTAGAGCTAGCTTCTGCAGCCGAGGATCGGACCGCCAAGGTCCCCGCCTTTGGCCGCCGCCCAGATCACCTCGCACCCGACCCCTATGGCCCCTCCCATGGGTGGTGAGCCCATTGGAGGGGGGACCCACGTGCCTTGTTCGGGCTGTGCCCGACCAGGCCCCGTGGGTGTAGGCCTGGCCGCCAGGCGCTCGCCATCGAGCCCCACCCCCAGGCCTGGCTCCAGGGGGGGGTCCCGGTGACCCGCGTCCGGGCAAGGGAAACCGTGAATCCAAGATTTTTCTCATCATAAAGGGGTTTTTGAGCCGTACTTCGTCTGGTTCCTCACCCAGGACCTGTTTGCCTTGGGTGACCCTACCAGGGGCATAAAGCCCCAGACAACATAGCTCCTGGGATCATTGTAACACGCAAACCCCTCCACCACGATAAGGTGTCGGCTCCAGGAGGGGATAACTAAATCCGAACCTCAGAATTGGCAGGTGAAACCTTCTATATTTGTGTTGATGCAAATTAGCATGACAGAGTGTTCCTTCTTCAACACGATTGGTTTCCATATAGTATGTCCAAATTTGACCTCCAATCATCTTACTGAGTACATTCAAACATTACATGATTGATTAATCACCTACTGTTCTATTGTTACATGCTGTTTCTTCTGACAGTGGCTATGCAGTTGTACCTGAGATTTCCTATAATGACAGTAAGTGTCAGTAAACTATCACAGACCAGATGATAGCAGGAATCTCTCCTCCCAGCTGCTCATCTGTTGTTCACCGTTATCATGACATCCTTCCCTCACAAGCCTGACAGATGCACCCCCTCTTCCCAATTAGGACAGTTCCTCGATTGACAACATTCCCACAATCCGCCCATCCCACATAACCTTTCATTATTCTCACGCAGAATCAACAGCTCTAGTCATGTGCCACATAACATTTCGGTTAACAATGGGCTGCATTTACAACAGCGGTGAAAAATTCCTACAGTATCTCCTATTGACATCATCCTGCAAACGCATTATTTAGGTTTGTGGCGTAAACAAGCCTACTGCACTGCCAGTCGTGTAAAAGTTTAGTGCATACAATTATGTATAGTACATAATACAAATTAAACAACTAAGTTACTGGTTTACGTATATACTATATGCTGTACTTTTTATCGTTATGTTAGTGTACTCTTTCTACTTTACCACATGTAGCTGTAATACTCCCACTCCTACTTAGGCACAATATTAGCTAAGTCATAACTTTCTTTTTAGAATTGGAACAACAACACCGTAATTTTTTGCATCTCAGTCAACATGCAATTTTTATCATGAACTACAGTATAAACAGCAAGCTGAGGAACTTAGAGATGTCTTGTTTGCAAATAATTTGGACTTTTGGTTTTCTTTGTTTTTAATTAGATAGGACTACATATTTGTTTAGCTAACCAAAAGGAGACGACAGGCAGTAAGAAGCCTCATCTCACTGTCAGTATCACAGTAAATGTTCTTTACTACTCCTGTGTTAAACTGGGGTACTTTTTGAAAAGCATAGTTGTAAGGTTCCAGGTATGTAAGTTGCTAAAAGGACTTACCTTCTTAATGTACTGGTCATAAATAACCTTACATCAATGGCTGTCAGTATATATATTTTTCCTTGCCTGGTGCACTTCTGGAAACTGTACACATGTCTCTCTAGAGTGATAATATACGTTGCAGGTGTGCAGGTTCATTGAGCTTGAAAGTGCTGGTGTATGTTAAATTTGAGGGGGTAGTTAAGACTGTTCTGTAACAGCGCAGGATTTTTGAATCAGCCTGTTTTACCACCTTCTTTGTCAAATATGGGATTTATATTTGAAAGAGGGAACATCAGTGTTTCAGAATGACGTATCAGTTCCATGTACAAAACTCTCCTCATTCAGCTGTGTCTGAGGTAAAGTCACCTTTAAGGAACCTTAAAGTATAAAATAATCAGTTGCATGAGGAGACTCCAATATGTATTTTTTTGATAGTTTTTAACAGTAACTTTCCTGGGGTTCAAGCTACAGTATGTCATTTGTACATATCCAGGTCAGGTAACACGTGAGATGGTGACTGCAGCATGTCCAAGTGCATTCATGTTGTTCTCATGCTTACATACTGTAAAGTGCATACAACATTAACGGCCGAGTAGTAGGCTTCTAACAATATTTAGTATGTACTGTGCGATATCTGATTTTGGAAACACGCAAAGACTTTCACACACTATAGTGACAAAAATCATGATTGGGAATTACATTAGAGAATAAAGACAAATCACTAACTTTGGTACGGACCACTAGAAGCACTGTGAATGGCTGAGAAATGTTTACAGGTTTTTACCTAAAATTATATAACCTGTGAGTCTGTGACATTCTGTTATGTCTCAAGCAGGTCTTGATAGCCTCCTTAAACCTGGATGCTTTGTGAAAGCAGGGTGAGAATGAGCTGAGGAACTTGACCTTCACCATGTGCCCTCCCCTTATGTTTGACATTTACACAGAACTGTTAGCATTACGTAACCTTGGCAGGGGCTACAATCTTACTTGAGTCTATCAGAGCACTGGGAGGTTCTCCTAGGTCATGTGGCATTTTTAAGTGATATTAAATCATTATGGGGAGAAAGGGGATCTTAATTAAATAATGATCTGCTTAAGGGGGAAGTAACTGCACTCTTCATAAATACACTATATGACCAAATGTATAGACTATATGGACTAAAGTTTTTGGACACACCTCTTAATCATTGAATTCAGCTGTGTTTCATTCAAATCCATTGCCATGGGTGTATAAAATGAAGCATAATCAGTCAGGTTTACAGACTGTGACAGAATGAGTTGTTCAGAAGAGCTCAGTGAATTCAAGTGTTGTACAATGTGAAGTGGAAGCATTTTGGAAGAACAGAAGCTGAGCCACGAAGTCACAGACCACGTAAAGTAACAGAGTGGGACTGCAAATGCTGAGGCGCATAAAAGTCATCAATGCCGTGATAAGTCCGTAACTGCAGAGTTCCAAACTTCCTCTGACTTTAACTCGAGCACAAAAACTAGCTTCATGGAATGGGATTTCATGGCAAGTGGCTGCATTCAAGCCTCACGTCACCAAGCATGATGCCAAGTGTTGGTTGGAGTGGTGTGAAGCACGCTGTTAGGGTTATCTTCTTCTAAAGATATGCTGGAAACCAACCAGTCTCTGAACACAGAACAACACGGACAGCTGCAACGACTTTTTACTTGCTGCAAGGGAAGTCCGGTCCTGACTTCGAGGTGTCAGCCTCTCAGTCGAACTCAGCCAACTTCGAAAGAGGAACTCCCCTCGCAGTATCTTTTATTGAGGTACACAAACAAGATATGCAAATGACATTCAACATTGTTTATCACCATGTATGGGGTGGAAATATTCAAGCGACAGTTCTTAAGAAGGGTTATTGCTAAATTAAGATCAAGCATGTCACGATCACGCTGGAAGCGGGCGATCGTCGGGCAGGCGAGTGAGCAAGGAGCAGGCAGACCAGCGGGATACGGGGAAAACGGGTCTTTAATTGGGGAAGACGGAGCGGGTAGAGCGGGACGAGACACAGGCATTGACGAACATTAGGTAACATCAATGACAGACAAAGGACTCAGGTAAGACACGGACTGAAATACACAGGACTGATCAAAGTAACTAGACACAGCTGGGTACAATCGGGGAAGAACACGTGGGTAATCAGGGGGGCGTGGCACACACTAGGAGCGGAAGAGCTGGGCATGACAAAGCTGCTGCAGGGTGTTATTTCTATGAAATGGCATCCATAAAAAAAGTAAATATTTCTCTAACACACACCACCACTGGACTCTGGAGCTTTGGAAGCGTATTCTGTCGCATGACAAATCACGCTTCTCTGTCTGGCAGTCTGATGCATGAGTCTGGGTTTGGTGGATGCCAGGAGAACGTTACCTGCCTGACTGCACTGTGCCAACTGTAAAGTTTGCTGGAGGAGAGATAATGGTATCAGGTTGTTTTTCAGGAGTTAGGCTAGGCCCCTTAATTCCAGTGAAGGAAATCTCTAATGCTTCAACATACCAAGACATTTTGGACAATTCTATGCTTCCAACTGCCTGGGAGCAGTTTGGGGAAGGCCCTTTCCTGTTCCAGCATGTCTGTGGCCCAGTGCACAAGACCCATAAAGACATGGTTTGGTCTGGAAAAACTAGTCTTGCCCACACAGAGCCCTGACCTCAACCCCATTGAACAACTTTGGGGTAAACTAGAATGGAGGCTGTGAGTCAGGCCTTCACATCCAACATCAGTGTCTGACCTCACAAATGCTCTTCTGGATGAATTGGCAAAAATTCCCGCAAACACACTCCAAAATCTTGTGGACAGCCTTCCCAGGAGACTGATAGCTGTTATAGCTGCAAAGGGGAAACCAACAATATATTGATGCCTATGGATTTAGGGATGTCATAACAGATGGGCGTAATGGTCAGGTGTCCCAAAACATTTCTCCATAGTGTATGTGAAGAAACTACTAAGTAGTTCATGAAGGTTTACACAATTAACAGATATAGGAACAAATATAGTAACTGCTTGGGATGAAAGATGCATCATGATTCACTACAGATGAACAAATATGAGATCAGTATTTAACTTTATTATTCCTCATGTTATGCTGAACTATGCATGTTCATGTTATTCATGACTTCTTCCTTCAGTAGTTCACAAACATTTACAGAACAAACATTAACAAATATAGTAACATATAGCAACTGCTTGAGCTAAAACATGAGTCACACTTCATTAATGATGAATTAACATGAAATCAGTATGTAACTAAGACTTAGTTTGTGGTTAGTTAATAAATAGTAGTGTAGTACTAATTTATGCCTGGTGAAGTAAAGTGTTGCAAAAAAATTTGAGCCAATCACAGGGAACACACAATGAAATGCTACGGGGAATTGGAGGCACCAAATCATTTTTGGACTATAGGAAGCAAGTTGCAGAAAGACATATCCCTGGTTCTGACTGTACAAGACAGAACCATTACACATGCAGAAAGACACACGCTTTGTAAACATCACCACAGGGGGCTTTACAGGACGTAATATAGCTGATCTTGCACCTTTGCATTGTATTTGCATAACGATGGGCTTCTCGATAAAGGCCTGATATGACTTTAAATAAAAGACGTCACCTTAGCTCTGCACTATAAACGCCTCAGCAGGACGCAGTGCTGAAGAAGCCCAGGTGAGAACTACAGAAATTTACAGTATTTCATCTTGCCTCAACATGAAAGCTACCTATACTGTACTTCGTTAATTAGTTTAAAGGTTTTAGTGTTAAAAAGAGCAACTTTAAACCTATGCTTCTTGAAAATCATATCCTGAAATCCTCATACAGGATTCAAAATTCTTTATTCGTCACATACATAGTTATAAGAAGTACAACATGTAATGAAATGAACCCTGAGCGATCGAAAGACTGTGTAAAGAGTAAACAATTTAAAGTTATAATTTACAATAGTTAAAAATATAAAAAGTGCAGACAATATATAAGATGAAAAATATAAGAAAAAGAGGGATCTTAGGTTGCACCATGAAGAACTGGCTGCACGTTGACTGTAAATGTGCATGTAAAAGCAGCATATCTAAGATGTGCATGGGTTGCATTAAAAGGCATATTCAGCACACATGTGTAATTCAGCAAGTGGTGACAGATGAAATGATTGTTGTGCAATATACTGTGAACAGAAATAAGTAATGTATTTAAAGTGCAGTGTGCATTGACCTATGAGAGTAGATACACACAGTTGTATATACACAGTTGTGAATGCAGTTGTTTGCCTTAATAAGTAGATAGCAGGGTGTAAATAATGGCAGTTTATGCATCAGCTGTATAATTTTTAAGAGGTAGTGGTATCATGTCCTGGTTAAGAAGTCTTATGGCATGAGGATAGAAGCTCCTCCTGAGTCTCTCCATTTTTGCCATAATATTCCTGAAGCTGGATTTTAGCAGCTCGAAAAGACAGTTACTGGGGTGAAATGAGTCTTTGATGATCCTGATCGCTCTGCTCTCGCGTCTCCTAATATACATGTCCTGCAGAAATGGTAGAGCAGATCTGGTGCAGCGCTCTGCTGCCCAAATCACCCTCTGCAGTCCCTTTAGGTCAGTGGTTCTCAAACTTGGTCCTCAGGCCCCACTGCCCTGCTTGTTTTTCTGCTATCCCTGCCCCACACACAAGTCCCAGCTGTCTTTCAGCTTCTGATTGACTGAACACACCTGATCCAGGTAATCAGCAGTGTGTAGGGCAGAGATAGCTGGAAAACAAGCAGGGCAGTGATTCCCGTGGACCGAGTTTGAGATCCACTGCTTTAAGTCCTGGACACGGCTATTTCCATACCAAGACGTGATGTTCTGGGTCAGGATATTTTCCACAGCATCGGAGTAGAACGACTTCAGGATCACAGGAGAGACACAAAACCGTCTCAGCTGTCTCAGATGTTAGAGACGCTGCCTCGCCTGGCTGCTCTGGCTCTGGGTGTGTTCTGTCCATGTCTGGTCCTCACTGATGCGAACGCCCAGGTATCTGAAACTGCTCACTCGCTCCACTGCAGCCCTGTTGATGTAGAGGGGGGAGTAGGAGCGCTCCTTCCTCCTGCTGAAGTCCACCACCAGCTCCTTGTAGCCTGCCTCGTCGTCGTTGGAGATGAGGCCCAGCACTACTGTGTCGTCAGCAAATTTGATGATGGAGTTGGAGCTGTGTATGGCCTCGCAGTCTTTGGTGTAGAGCATATAGACCAGTGGGCTCCTTGAGGTGCACCTCTGTTAAGTGTGATGGAGTTGGAGACACAGCCACCTACTCTCAGTACCTGCGGTCTGCCTGTGAGGAAGTTGTGGATCCAGGCGCACAGGTGGCTGTGCAGTTCTAGCTCCCGCAGCTTAGTAAACAGTCTGTGAGGGACTATGGTGTTGAACGCTGAGCTGTAGTCAATGAACAACAGTCTTATATAGTGTCACGGGAACGCTCGCGATCGCGGGCAGAGCGGCGATCATGCGAGGCGAACGGGCAGAAAGCAGGCGGAAGTCGGGGTAAACTGTGGTTAATTAAACTGACGGGGAGCAGGAAACATGAAACGCCGACTTACATCAAGAACATCAATGACGGACAAGGGAAACCGGGGAGACCAGGACTTAAATACACAGGACTAATCAAAGTAACTAGACAAAGCTGGAGACGATCAGGGAAATACACGTGGGTAATCAGGGGGCGTGGCACACACGAGGAGCGGACGAGCCGGGTATGACAGAACCCCCCCCCAAAGGCGCGCTTCTCCGGGCGCGCCAAGGAAGGGGGCGACGGACGGGACGAGGCAAAACAGGACCTGAAAAACAAAACCAGAAATCAACGAGGGACAGGGAACAAGACAGACAGGCAAAACTGACAGAGGCAGAAGCCAGGACAAGACATGACACAGGACAGGAAAGGCAGACAGACAGACAAGAAACGGGGACACGGAGGGAACAGGCGGAACAAAAGGGCCAGGAGTGAACAGAGGGAACCCAGAAGGACGAGGAGCAGAGACGGGAGGAACAAAGCAAGGGGGAGCAAAAAACGAAGGGGCAGAGACAGGCGGGACAAAGGCAGGGGCGTAGGGAGACAAGGAGGAGGAACAAAGGGGAGCCCGAGGGAGACCCAGCGGGCGACGGGCGGCAGCCGGAGGGGCCGCAGACGGCCGGGAGGCCGGAGCCGGAGGGGACCTCGGAGGGGCCGAGGAGGCAGGGCGAGGGACCCGCGGAGGGGCCAGGGAGGAAGCAGGAGGGAGCACCGGGGAAGGGGACGAGGGAGCAGGAGGGGCCCACGGCGAAGGCCCGGAGGAGGGGGGAGCCGCAGCAGGCGGCGACGTCCGGTGGAGGGCCGGAGGTAGGGGCCCCGCAGGCAACCGAGGAGCCGCCGTCGGGGAGCCCGCAGGCGACCGACCAGGCTCTGGAGAGGGGAGCGAGGCGGGGCGACGAGGCACTGGAGGGGGACCCGCAGGCGACAGCCGACCCGGAGGGCCAGGACCCGCAGGCGCCAACCGAGCCAGAGCGCAGGCGAGGGAGGGCGAGCCAGGGGGCAGGGCGGGCGGGACCCCAGCCCTGCGTCTGTGTCCCCTTCCCCTGCGGGACACAGACAGGCCGACCCTAGTTCGGGGTCGATGTCGCCGGGGCGAGGGATAAGGGGTTGCAAGTTCTGTCCCCGAGGGGTCCCATTCCAGCTCCTCCACCTCCGAAGAGGGAGGAGCCAAGATGGAGTTGTCCGGGACCACCTCGGGGACTAGGACAGGGACTGGAGCTGCTGCAGGCGGAGGGGGCGCCTCTGGAGCTGCTGCAGGCGGAGGGGGCGCCTCTGGAGCTGCTGCAGCAGGGCGGTCAGGGACAGGAGCGCAGTCAGGGACAGGAGCGCAGTCAGGGACAGGAGCGCAGTCAGGGACAGGAGCTGCAGGTGGCTGCAGTGGGGGCGCCTGCCCGGGAGCTGCAGCAGGCGGCTGCAGTGGGGGTGCCTTTGCAGGAACTGGAGTGTGGTAAGGAACTGGAGGCAGTGGGGGCGCCTGCCCGGAAGCTGCAGGCTGCTGCAGTGGGGGCGCCTGCCCTGGAGCTGCAGCAGGCGGCTGCAGTGGGGGCGCCTGCCCTGGAGCTGCAGCAGGCGGCTGCAGTGGGGGCGCCTGCCCTGGAGCTGCAGCAGGCGGCTGCAGTGGGGGCGCCTGCCCTGGAGCTGCAGGCGGCTGCAGTGGGGGCGCCTGCCCTGGAGCTGCAGCAGGCGGCTGCAGTGGGGGCGCCTGCCCTGGAGCTGCAGGCTGCTGCAGTGGGGGTACCTGCCCTGGAGCTGCAGGTTGCTGCAGTGGGGGCGCCTGCCCTGGAGCTGCAGGTTGCTGCAGTGGGGGCGCCTGCCCTGGAGCTGCAGGCAGGGGGAGCTGCGCAGGCGATAGCTGCGCAGGCGGCTGCGAAGGCGGCTGCAGTGGGGGCACCTGCCCGGGTGCTGCAGGCGTTCTCCGGAGTTGGATTAGCCTCCGGAGGTCCTCAGCCATTCTCTCCAGGTCGGAATACGGGGAGTCTGGAGAGAAGGCGGCGAAGTCCTGCCCCAGCTGTGCAGCAAGCCTTTCCCCCTCCGGGGGGCCCTGTGGGGCCGGTTCTCCCATCACCCTCCAATACAGTCCCTGGAGGGTGAAGTACCTGTCAGCGAGGGCCGCGGGCGAAACGGGCGTGGCCCCTTTAAGAGGGCGGGGAACCCGCGGGATGGCGTCCCTCACTGCTCTGGCCCCCCCATTGGCCAGCCGCTCGGGCCGGTTATCGCACCGCTTGGGGGGCGGTAGCTGTTCTGCAGGGAGGGGCTCTGGGTCCGGGAAGACGAAGGGCTCGTCCTCTTCATCCTCGCTCGGAGCCCAGAGCCTCGCCAGGGAGCAGGGTCCCAGACCGTACGGTCCCAGGTCGGGACCCAGGACGAGCTCCTCCTCCTGAGGGAGCCAGGGGCTGGAGAGCGAGCAGGCGCCCAGACTGATCGGCTCTTCTGGGAGCTTCTTCCTCCTTCTCCGCTTCTTCTTTTGGTCCGTCATTCTGTCACGGGAACGCTCGCGATCGCGGGCAGAGCGGCGATCATGCGAGGCGAACGGGCAGAAAGCAGGCGGAAGTCGGGGTAAACTGGGGTTTATTAAACTGACGGGGAGCAGGAAACATGAAACGCCGACTTACATCAAGAACATCAATGACGGACAAGGGAAACCGGGGAGACCAGGACTTAAATACACAGGACTAATCAAAGTAACTAGACAAAGCTGGAGACGATCAGGGAAATACACGTGGGTAATCAGGGGGCGTGGCACACACGAGGAGCGGACGAGCCGGGTATGACATATAGTTCCCTTGCTTCTTGTCCACGTGGCTGAGGGTGGTGTGCAGGAGGTGAGAGATGGCATCGTCTGTGGATCGATTGGGGCGATAGGCAAACTGGAGTGGGTCTGTGGAGAGTGGGAGGGAGGCAATAATAAAGTCTCTCAAAAACCTTCATGACCACTGATGTAAGTGCACTGGCCGGTAATCATTTAGGCATGAGGACTTGCTGTTCTTGGGGACTGGAACAATGGTGGATCCTTTAAAGCAGGTTGGGACCATAGTGTCCCAACTCATTGTGTCAGAGACTCATTGAAGATGGAGGTAAAGACTCTGGTCAGCTGGTCGACACAGCAGCACAGCAGGAGTCCAGAGATGCCGTCCGGTCCCGGTGCTTTCCTGATGTTGATGCACTGCCACGCCCTCTGCACGTCGAGCTCCGCTATCGCTAGCATGATTAGCCTCGAACTGGTTGTAGAACGCGCTATGTTCGTTGGCAAAAGCAGAGATGACGCTTGGAGCCGTGGTGGTTTTGCCTTTAAAATCCATGACTGTTCGCAGTCCATGTCACAGAATGCGCATGTTGCCCTGATAAAAGTGTTTATGAATGCGTTCGCTGTAGTGTTGTTTTGCTAATCTCACTGCGTGCCATACTCCATACGATGCCACTTTGTAAGCGCTCATACCACCGGTGGTGAGTCCTGCGTTGTACGTAGTGGTACGGACGTTCACAGCCTCGGGATGGTTGCATCTACCTACGGTTTCTGGTTAGCGAACGTCTTTACTGTTGCCGTGGGGACGATGTGGTTAGCAAGCGTGCTAATAAAGCTTAATGCTACGCCCGCAAACTTGTCGACGTCAGCTGCAGCGTGGCTTCTGATTGGGTGGACCAGCGCTTTACCTCCCTCAAGGCCGCGGCTTACTGGAGGAGTTTTTGTTTACATTCCATTATGAGAAAAATGGCAGAGTGATCGGATTTACCGAATGTGAGCTGTAACACGGCTTTATAAGCTAGTTTAAACGGAGTGTAGCAGTGGTTTAGAAAGTTAGCACCCCTAGTCGGACACGCGACATGTTGGTAAAAGTTCCGCATGACTTGTCTGAGTTGTGCTTTATTAAAGTCCCCCACTACAATGAGGACTGCATCCCGGTGTTTGTTTTGAGTCACACTAAGCACATCATGTAGTTGAGACAAAGCCATGTCTGTTTGACGTGGGATGTACACTGCCATTGTAATGACCGAGCTGAACTCTCAGGGGAGATAAAATGAACGACATTTGATGGTCAAATATTCCAGATGCGGCGAGCAGGAGCGCGATAGAATGGAGACACCACGTAGTGTTCACCATGAAACAGACTCCTCCACCCTTACATTTGTTTGCCTCCACCGTTCTGTCCATGCGAAACACAGAGGAGTCCGACGGAGTAGCCGCTAGGTCCAGTACCAGGGGGGTCAGCCACGTTGTGGTGAAACATAAAATGTTGCAGTGCCTTGAGTCGCCCTGGAACTTCAACCTCGCTCTGGCATCATCTAGTTTATTTCCCAGAAATTGGACGTTGGCAAGCAAGACACTGGGCAGTGGAGGGCGATGTGCATGTTTCCTCAGTCAGTTCTGGACGTCGCTGTGTGACCTGTGGTGTTTCTTTGTTCTGCATCTCAGGGGGTTGTGTATCTGACTATTGTTTTCTTTCGTACCTTGCAGGGTTTCAGTCGGGCACGACAGATCGAGTTTAAAAACTTCTAAAATAAACTTTGGAACCTGATTTCCGATGTCAACTAAACTAGTTATTTCAATTGCGTGAAAAACGATAAAAAAACTAGGTAAAACACTAAATAAAAGTACAGTCTAAGCGAAGCAATCAGTAAGGCATCTGGACATGGCCGCGCCATGGTGGACAGACTATTTGATAGATATTTGAAAGGATATCATTGTAGTCAAGCGATCCCTGTAGTCACAGGATCTGTGTAATACAGTGATTTTCAGATACTGCAGTCTAAATAGTCTGTCTCTGCATGGTGGATATTATCAATAGAAGCCATGGAGTCAGTTTGCTAGGCAATAATATAACAACAATTCAAACATACATCCCCAGTTTATTTATAAGTATTTTTACACTCAGATACACTGAACCTGTATGAGAAATGGTGAATGTAAATTAATACGTTATATATTTGTTACTTACACAGCAAAAGCCATGGATTTTATCATCTGGATGAAGGGATCCAGTCCTCTCCTGCTGCCCCTTCTTCTGATATCTTTAGTGGGCAGCATTCATGCCGAGCTCCCCTATCCTCCTACCGCCACCCCCGCTGTTTGAGGGATACCCTTACGGCGTCATATGGAACATGCCAACTCCTGTTTGCAAGCAGAACAACATCCCGCTGGACACCTCGCCATTCCAGGCCGTTACCACCCCAGAGGCTGTTCCTGACCAGTTCCTCTTCCTGTTCTACACCAACCGCCTAGGCTTGTACCCATTTGTGGACGAAGCCACCAATAAGGAGATCAATGGAGGCATCCCACAGAAGGGCAACCTGACAGCCAGCTTGGATATCGCCCAGTGGGACGTTGCCCACTATATGCCTTCAGAAACTTCTCCTGGTCTGGCTGTCATTGACTGGGAGGCCTGGCGCCCCCTGTGGGACAGAAACTGGAACTCTAAGACTATCTACCGCACGTTGTCTATTGACTATGCCCATCAGCTTGACCCCTCACTTTCCCCATCTCAAGCTGAGCCTGTGGCCAAGGAGCAATTCCAGACAGCTGCTAGAAACTTCATGGAGGACACAATGAGTCTAGGGATCAGTATGAGGCCCAATTACCTCTGGGGCTTCTATCTCTTCCCTGAATGTTACAATGATGTGTGGGAAGAGGCTGAATACACAGGTATGTGCCCAACATGGGCACAGGCAGAGAACGACCAGCTCCTGTGGCTGTGGCAGACGAGCACGGCCCTCTACCCATCCGTCTACCTAGCGACCAGTCTGGCCAACACCCACAAGGCCGCTCTGTACGTCCGCAACCAAGTTCATGAGGCCATGAGGGTGGCCAGCCTGCCTAAGCACCCCTTCAATGTCCCCATCTACGTCTACACCCGTCCTGTCTTTACCAATCAAGCTAGCAAATTCTTGAGTGTGGTGAGTACATCACATCCTGGATCATCGTATAAACTGGATATAATTAAGCTCCCGTGTGCTACCTTTCCTCTCCTTCTATTTCCACCTTATCGTAGTGGAGGGCTTTGAGTGCCTTTGCATGCCTAGCTATTGTGGGGGCTAGGTTGTCGGGGGCAACTGTGCCTGGTAGGGTCTCCCAAGGCAAAAAGGTCCCAGGTAAGGGGCCAGATGAAGAGCAATCCAAAACACCCCTGAAGAAAGAGAATTATAGCTCTCACAATTATAGTCTCGTTACCCTAGCCTGGACTAGGATCACTGGGGCCCCACCCTGGAGCTAGGCCTGGGGGAAGGGCCCGTTGGAGAATGCCTGGTGGCCGGGCTTTGGCCTATGGGACCTGGCCGGGTCCAGCCCGAAGGAGTCACACAGGACCATCCCCAGGTGGGCCCACCACCCGCAAGGGGAATGTCAGGGGTTCAGTGCTTTGTGGATTGGGTGGCACCCAAGGGAGGCCCTGGCGAACTGCTCCCCAGCTGACAAAACTGGCTTTTGGGACATGGAACGTCACCTCTCTGGTGGGGAAGGAACCTCAGCTTGTGCTGAGATACTGCCTAGATGCGCAGCAGATGCGTGACACTGGGCTGCGGTAGGGCTACTGGTGGCCCCACAGCTTGGTGCATTAACATCGGAGTTTACCCCAGTGAACGAGAGGGCTGCCTCCCTGCGCCTTCAGGTCGGGGAGAAGTCTCTGACTGTCATCTGCGCCTATGCATCAAATGATAGTTTGAAGTACCGAGCCTTCTTGGACCACAGATTTCATCGTTTTCTTGGGGGACTTCAACACTCACATGGGCAATGACAGTGTAGCCTGGAGGGGGGCGATTGGGAGGAATGTACTCCTTGATCGGAACCCAAGTGGTGTTCTGTGCCATGCATAGTTTGTCAATAACGAACACCATGTTCAAGCATAAGGTTTATATAAGGTGACATGTACAAACATACCCAGGTCTGCAGGTCAATGATCGATTTTATATTCGTATCAGCTGATCGGTGGCCTTCTGTCTTGGACACTCTGGTGAAGAGGGGGCAGAGCTGTCAACTGATCACCACCTGGTAGTGAGCTGGTTAAGATGGCAGGGGAGGAAGCCGGTCAGACCTGGCAGCGCCAAGTGCATAGTGAGGGTCTGCTGGGAACATCTAGTAGAGGCTCCAGTTCACCACATCTTCAACTCACACCTCCGGGAGAACTCCAACTGCACACCGGGGTAGGTTGGGGACATTTAGTCTAAATGGACATTGTTGCAGACCTCCAATGTGAAATGTATGGAGCTGTGGCTGCAGGGTGGTCGGTACCAGTCGTGGAGGTAACCCCTGCACCTGATAGTGGACACCAGAGGTGAGGGGGCTGTCAAGCTGAATAAGGAGGCCTACGGGGAATTATTAGCCTAGGGGTCTCCAGAGGCAGCTAGCAGGTACAGGCAAGCCAGGTGGAATGCAGCTCAGGCAGCTACGGAAGCAAAAACCCGGCATGGGAGGAGTTTAGTGAGACCATGGAAAGTGCTTTCAGTCGGCCTCAAAAAGGTTCTGGCAAACCGTCTGGAGTATTAGGAAGGGGAAGCAGCTCCTGGCTCCTACTGTTTACGATGGGGGGGTGCTGTTGACCTCATCCGAAGGTGGAAGGAATACTTTGAGGACCTTCTGAACCCTGCTTCAGATACATCTATGCATATTGCCTGCGAGACACGGGGCCCGAGAGGGCTGGGGTGGACTTGCCCATCACTGAAGCTGAGGTTGCTAGGGTGGTTAAAGAGTGGCCGGGCCCCAGGAGCGGATGAGATTCGTCCGGACTACCTGAAGGCTCTGGATGTTGTGGGGCTGTCATGGCTGACATGCCATCTCAACAGGGCGTGGAGGTCAGGGACAGTACCGGTGGATTAGCAGACTGGGGTAGTGGTCCCCTTATTTAAAAAAGGGGACTGGAAAATGTGTTCCAACTACAGGGGAATCACACTTCTCAGCCTTCCTGGGAAAGTCTATTCCGGGGTACTGGAGAGGAGGGTGAGATTGATAGTAGAATCTTGGATTCAGGAGGAACAATGTGGTTTTCGTCCTGACCGTGGAACACTGGACCAGCTTTATACCTTTGTGAGGGTACTGGAGGGAGCCTGGGAGGTTGCTCATCCAGTCTACATGTTTTTTGTGGACTTGGAGAAGATTTATGACCGGGTTCCCCAAAGTGCTCTGTGGGGGATGCTTTGGGAGTATGGGGTTTGGGCCCGCAACTCCGGGTGATTCGGTCCCTATATGACCGGAGCAGAAGCTTGATCTGCATTGTCGGTAGTAAGTTGTTCCCAGTGCGTGTTGGGCTCTGCCAGGGCGGCCCTTTGTCACCGGTCCTGTTTATAATATTTATGGACAGGATTTCTAGGTGCAGCCAGGGTGTTGCGGGTGTCCAGTTTGGTGGCATCAGGATTGCTTTGTTGCTTTTTGCGGATGACATGGTCCTGTTGGCTTCATCTGCTGGGGACCTCCAGAGTGCTCTAGGGCAGTTCGCAGCCGAGTGCAAAGTGGTGGGATGAGGATTAGCATCTCCAAGTCTGAGACCACGGTTCTCAGCTAGAAATGGGTGGATTGCCCTCTTCAGGTCAGGGAGGAGGTACTGCCTCAAGTGGAGGAGTTTAAGTATCTCAGGGTCTCATTCACAAGTGAGGGTAGAAGACATCAAGAGCTGGACAGATGGATCGGTGTGGTGTCTGCAGTTTTGCAAGCGCTTAACTGGTTCATCATGGCCAAAAACAAACTGAGCCTGAAAGCAAGGCTCTCGATCTATTGGTCCATCTTCATTCCTACCCTCGCCTATGGTCATGAGCTGTGGGTAGTGACCGAAAGAATCACGGATACAGGCAGCCAAAATGAGGTTTCTCCGCAGGATATCTGGGCTCTCCCTTAGAGATAGGATGGGAAGTTCAGATATCCGGGAGAGTGTAGAACAGCTGAGGTATTCCGTGAATGTACTCCAGAGTGTTATGAACTGCGGGTAAGGACGGGTAGACAGGCGGGCAGGATGCAGGGAAGGACGAGGCAGGCAGGAAAAATACGGGGAAAACTGGGGATTTATTAAAGGGGAGACGGCTACGGGTATAACAAGACATCACAATGTTAATGACAGACACTCGACTGAGGAAGACGCGGCCTGATATACACAAGACAGGGCGAAATAATAGGAAACAGCTGGGCATGATCGGGGAGGCACACGTGGATAATCAGGGGGCCGGGCATGACACAGAGAGAAGGCCCTGGGGCAGACCCAGGACGCGCTGGAGGGATTATATCTCTCGGCTGGCCTGGGAACGCCGCGGCATCCCCCCTGAAGAGCTGCTAGAGGCAGCTGGGGAGAGGGAGGTCTGGGTATCAAGGCACAGGGATTTCAGGTGCTGTCTTACTCCCCTGTCTGTGTCACCATCTCCAGGAGGACCTGGTCCACACCCTGGGGGAGAATGCAGCTGTAGGGGCCTCGGGTTCAGTGCTCTGGGGGGGCACTACGGACTTTGAAGACAAGGTATATTGCCATGCAACACATGTCATCTGCATGTTTGCGGCAGGGACACACTAAATGATTAAGGTTAAAAAATTGACTGCTATGCACAAAATGTGCAACTGACATTTTAAATTCCGTCTTTCCTACGAAATGAGAAATCTGTAGTAAAACAGTAATGAGAATGAAGCGTCTGCCATAACAGTGCTTAAAGGTGCCATAGAATGAAAATGTGGCTTAACCTCAGCATAGCTAAAAAAGAGTTCGGTACAAGGAAATGACATACCATGAATCTCAAACATAGTCATTCACTCTTTCAAATATAATTCCTGAACATGTAAAAGACAGGATTGAAATGGGCTATTTTAAAATTCCTAATCTGTTACGTAACACCCCCAAACGTAACATATGCCAGCCCCTTTTTAAGCTCAATGTACATGCGCGTTCGGACTCCAGCAGTTGTGCAGGTATCCTGGTGGATGAAGCGAGCAACAACAAAAATGTCAGGCTGTATGTATAAGTGTGCTGTTTGAGGCTATGATGGGGATGTCGGCAATAGCCCTTCCCAAGGAATCAAACTGTCATCAGGCATGGCTGATGTTCATCTTTAACAGCTCAGGGGTACCATTCCCAGAAGCTCCCCTTAGCAACTTACATAGCTGGAACCGTTCACTTACATGGTTCTAACTATGGAAGTTGCTAATGCTGCTAGCAACTATGGCTTTGGGAAAATGTACCCTGGTTTAGTAGGGGAATATTAAACAACATTATGAAGTCTATGATACTGACATTGAACAGACACTTCTGTGCTTCTCGTAGCCTACGTTTGATTAGCTAAACAAATATCTAACCAATAGTGCAGTAAAAGAAAAGCAGAATTCCAAATTCATTACACATAACACATTTACAAGCTGATTATCTTGCTGTTTAGAGTATTTGATGAAACTTGCATGTATAAAGCTAGCATTATATAATCATTTGCTGCGTCAAATACAAAAAAAAAAAAAAAACAATATTCTTGTTACAACATTGAAAACAAAGTTATGATTATGCTAAAATTCTACCAAGTCTGAAGCGGCGCTATTACAGTTACACACAGTAAATTGTTCCAGGAAACATTAATGACAAAACATACCACTCAGAAGTGTTCATTTGCTACCTCTGGGCAACTGGCTGTTCATCGGCATCTGATTCCTCCTCCATTACAAGCCCAAACATATACGCTTAGATGCATAAGTGCTCCATGTTTCACCTCACCATTAGCAATGGTGAATCTGTGTGAAGCGTCGCAATGCCACTCTATAAACCAGCCAGAGCAGAGCTCAATAATCTATTAATGAGCCCACAAAATAAGGTAAAACAGCTTGTTTTATTCTAGGGCCAGGGATGTACATGGGCATGTAAAATCACTTTTGGACATTTTTCAACCATTTTTCTGCTGTGGGTAGCTGCCCTTCACAGCCAGTAGTTTGTGGGAGGCATGAAGAGAATTTCCTCTCAGGGATAAATATAGTATTAATTATTATTTGGAAAAAAACATTCTATGGCCCCTTTAAGCCCTCCTTCATATCTGAGATCTTCACACTCAGTCACAGATCATTTGTCTATATCACACAAGCACGTTCCATCCTTGTAGGCGTCATGTGAGGCCTTATCCTCCTACCTGACCTCCACCCTGAACCCCTACATCGCCAATGTGACGGCAGCTTCCAGGCTCTGCAGCGAGTCACTCTGCCAGGGTAATGGGCGCTGCATCCGGAAGGACTACAACTCTGACGTCTACTTGCACCTGAATCCTGCCAGCTTCTCTGTCCGAAAATCCAACGGGAAGTACGTGGCGGTGGGCATTCCCACCCTCTCTGACCTCACCTACTTCTCCGATCACTTCACCTGCCAGTGCTACGCTGGGCTGAGCTGCTCGCCCCGGATAGCGAGTGAGCTCCCCAACACACCCGTGGTCATTCCTGTGTAACACAGCCCTTCAGTATGCTGTAGGCTGACTACCCTTTAAAAATCTTTGATCATTTTTCTGATTTATTTGCTATTCTCTGATGCATTTATTTCCAATTTGCAAATGAAGTACAGTCAGTTCAGCTTTCACTTCCAACTTCATCATTCAGCATCAAGGAATTTCAAAATCTTTAGCCTGGAGGACCAATGTTCAATAATGCTCATTAAAAGTATAGTTTCATCTGGTCTAAGTTTGCTGAGTAATTCAGCCATGTGGTTTTAAATCTATTTTAAAAAGTTTGTTTTATATGTCAGCTGGAAGATCCATTAAACCATTTTTTTCAGTACTTGTAAACAGATCTCTTTTGAGATCTCCTTGAAACTCTTGAGGCACACGTCAGAGGAAAGTCACTGTAGACCTGCCTTTGACTAACTATGCTTATACTTAGGAGATAAAGCTGTTGGCCACTCATTTGGATTCTCGTTGAATAATTATGTAACTCATTTAGTCAACCGCACATCGCCCTTCCCTATATCTCCTGTGCTCATGTTCTGCACAATAATTCCACATGTTCAGATGTTCTTTGGCACACTAGTTCTGCTATGCAAGAACCATTCTCTCTCCCAGGGTGACCCACCACAAATGTAGCATCTACAGTCATTGTGAAGCATAATATCAACTTCAAAACCTGAGTACTGTAAGACATGCAAAACTGTGAGAAGCTGTTTCCAGAAGCAGCTCCAAGGTATAATGGAGAATTCTTCCACTAGATCTTGAAAAGCATAATTACCGTCATGATTAAATGGAGATGTTGTCAAGAACAACTGGGTGCAGCTGTCATTGTCATTGAGTCTGATCTTAATTTCAAATTTCAATTCCTCTATAGTGAGTTTCTACCCTTTCTAAACACACTCTGCCATAGCCAAGGGTTTGCGATGAATTCAGAAGTCATCAGAGAATTGCTGATCAATTTTTGCATAATTCTTCATTCACTAAGAAGACTAGATTTCAGACTGCAGGAAGACAGTCAAATCCATAGGGATCCTCATGCGTCGCATTACCTGCACCCGAGCAGTGAGAGCCACAGTACTGCATCAATAGAACCGGTGATGGGAGGCTCCCCGTCATGGGATGGCCCACTGATCAGGAACTCCAGCAGCTCTCGGAGCGGTTCTGCTCTCACTTTTACCAAGATAATTTTCTGTCACAAGCTATACATATTATCAGTTACTTATGTTGAATAAATGAATGAATGAATGAATGAATGAATGAATGAATGAATGAATGTTGCATTTATACAGTACTATGCAAAAGTCTTAGGCAGTCCAAAGAAATTTTTAAAGCTGGGTAGCAAGTGTACTTTAGTTTAGAACAAAAAACACAATTTAACATTAGAACATGTGCAAATTTAGAGTAATACAATAAAAACTAGTAATAATTTCTAAAAAGTTACTGAAACCTAGTTGGATGGCTAGATGATCACTGCTTCAGTTCCCAAACTTCTCCTCAGGGGCACCTCAACCGTTCCATAATTTGTTAAATTTCACCAACAGCTCAATTAAATAATTAAATATATTGGTTCAAAAAGTCTGCGATGGGCTGGCCCCCCATCCTGGGTTGTTGCCTGCCTCGTGCCCATTGCTTCCAGGATAGGCTCCGGACCCCCCGCGACCCAGTAGGATAAGCGGTTTGGAAAATGGATGGATGGATGGATGGTTCAAAAAGTCTGCGATGGGCTGGCCCCCCATCCTGGGTTGTTGCCTGCCTCGTGCCCATTGCTTCCGGGATAGGCTCCGGACCCCCCGCGACCCAGTAGGATAAGCGGTTTGGAAAATGGATAGTTCAAAAAGTCAGTGAGAGATTGACTAGCTCTATGAGGTGTGCTAGTGGCCAAGTCAAAAAATATATGGCTGCAGTGGACGGTCGCTGCAAATACTAGGATGATTTTAGCAGAGGTTCTGAAATGGCTAAACTGACACACTTTGACAGGCATAAAATCATAGTTTTACACCAACACGAGGATAATCCAAACATAATTTTCTTTGCCTGCCTAAGACTGACTAAGACATGTGCACAAGCCTTGCAAACGCTGTGTGATGATATTGTAATAGGGTAGCTGCCATACACTGCAAATTGATGTCTTTTCTTTCACTGTAACTTGCAACACTGGGTCATACAGGTTGCAGTGCTAAACCCAGACCAACCTCCAGGACAGGGGCCAAAAAAGAGGACGTATCAGGAGAAACCCAGATGCATGGTAACTCTATCCAGGGATCATTCATGATCTCCAAAAGTCGGGACCTCAGTTTCACATCACACCTAAACTGTGGCACCAGTGTCCCCATCACTGCACTGGGACCCACACAGACCACAGGATGGGCTAACCTGCCATCCACACCAACACCTCCGCCAGCAACAACCCAGCTATCTTACTTGGTCTCCTATCCAAGTTCTAGCCTGGCCTAAAGCTACGTAGCTGCAGATGGATTACCATGGAGTTTAAACAGAAGGTGGGTATGGCCGCTTTGCATGGTATTACGTTAATCTAGTATAATACCACCCTTTGTATGTTAGGCTTTGTATACTTCTACAGTAATCTAGTATAATAGCACTTACTAGGGGTGTGGTCTAGTGATGCCCTGTATGACACTTGTTGTGATACCATTGGCTCTGCAGCAGGAGTGTGGATTCTTATAAAACTGGAAATGCACGTTGTCAATAGTACACTGAAACGAGTCTGTGTGGAGACATTGAGTAATAAAACTGCATTAGGCAAAGTGCAACCTCTTCTTTTGTTACTTGAGTTATTCTTTTTACGGTCCAGCACTCTGATAAAATCATTAGGAGTGAGGCCCATTCTTCTTTATTTCATTTATACAGGAGCTGCCATGGATTTGACCATCTGGATGAAGGGATCCAGTCCTCTCCTGCTGCCCCTTCTTCTCTTATCTTTAGTGGGCAGCATTCATGCCGCGCTCCCCTATCCTCCTACCGCCACCCCGCTGTTTGAGGGATACCCTTACGGCGTCATATGGAACATGCCAACTCCTGTTTGCAAGAAGAACAACATCCCGCTGGACACCTCGCCATTCCAGGCCGTTACCACCCCAGAGGCTGTTCCTGACCAGTTCCTCTTCCTGTTCTACACCAGCCGCCTGGGGTTGTACCCATTTGTGGATGAGGCCACCAAGAAGGAGATCAATGGAGGCATCCCACAGAAGGGCAACCTGAAGGCCAGCTTGGAAGTTGCCAATTGGAACATCACTCAAAATATACATTCAAGAACCTCCACTGGTCTGGCTGTCATTGACTGGGAGGCCTGGCGCCCCATCTGGGACACAAACTGGGACTCTAAGAGTATCTACCGCACATTGTCCATTGACTATGCCCGACAACTTGACCCCTCACTTTCCCCATCTCAAGCTGAGTCTGTGGCCAAGGAGCAGTTCCAGACGGCTGCTAGAAACTTCATGAAGGACACAATGAGTCTAGGAATCAGTATGAGGCCCAGTTACCTCTGGGGCTTCTATCTCTTCCCTGAATGCTATAACTATGGTTGGGATGGCCCTAACTACACAGGAGAGTGTCCCACAAATGCACAGACTAGAAACGACCAGCTCCTGTGGCTGTGGCAGACGAGCACGGCCCTCTACCCATCCGTCTACCTAGCGACCAGTCAGGCCAACACCCACAAGGCCGCTCTGTACGTCCGCAACCAAGTTCATGAGGCCATGAGGGTGGCCAGCCAGCCTAAGCACCCCTTCAATGTCCCCATCTACGTCTACACCCGTCCTGTCTTTACTGACCAAACCAGCAAATTCTTAAGTGTGGTGAGTACATCAGGCTAGGGATGAAACGGTTACTGGCTTCACAGTAAACCACGCTTTCAATTCTTAATTATCCTTTAGACAGTGCTTGATTAGTACACTTTGAAAAACTCACGTTAAATACTGTCCAGCATCAACCAAAGCCAGTGACAGTCTCTCAGACGCAGGCACGCACACACAACATGCAGTGTGGGTTTGTTTGTGTCAGTGAAAACATGGCAGAATGAGTTACCGTGTTCTGGAGATTTTTAATGCACATTGAATATGGTTTTCATATGTTTACATGAGGCAACATCTACGATTTGACTTGTTTATGCAAGCAAAAAAGTGCATTGTGCTGCTCATTTTGTCACTTTAAATATAAAACTTAGTGATATGATTTCAGTTTGTGTCTCGGTAATTTTTTAAATAAAAACGATAATAAATTATAATGTATACTTTATGAATCGCTGTGGGGAAATTCTCTTTAGTCCTCCCCCAACCTGCTCTCTGAAGGTGAGAGCTGGCTGTAAAAGTGACTGTAATGTCCGATGCGAGAGCGAACGAGCAGGGAAGTAAAATCCATCCAAAAGTGCATAGTACTGCTCATTTTGTCTGTCGCTTTAAATATAAAACTTAGTGATAGGACTTCAGTTTGTGTCTTGCTTAGGCATGTAACGATGAATCGATGTAAATGTATGACGATTTAAACCGTCTGATGTGGAAAATGAATCGCTTTTTAGGAATACTTGACAGTACTTTAACAAAAAATCTGGTGTAATATTTAATTTGATTTCACAACATCAGTTCGACCTCGATGTCACTGCGTATTCAGGTCGACATCGTGCGTCAGTTTTTTGTTTTGACCTAACGTGAGATGGCGAGCGAATTTGAAATTGAGGATACATGGCCGGGCGGCGCGGTGGCGCAGTGGTTAGCGCTGCTGCCTCACAGCAAGAAGATCCTGCCTTCTGTCCGAGGTCCTTCCTCGCGGAGTTCGCACGCTCTCCGCCTTTTCGACGGGGGCTCCGGTTTCCTCCCACAGTCCAAAAGCATGCAGGATAGGTTGATCGGTGAGTCTAAATCGGCTCTGTAGTTGTGTGAGTGTGTGCGGCCTGTGGTGTAGGCAACTGCCCGGGGTTGGTTCCTGTCTGCCCCCTTTGTTCCCGTGATAAACTCTGGTCCCCCCTACAACCCCAGCTGGGATTAAGCGGGTTCAGAAAATGGACGGACGCACTGCGCAATCTTAAATCGATGGTGTGCCAGTATTTTCGCTTTCTGGTAATCACAAACAAAAATGACGAGAAAAGCACAGACAAAACAAAAACTGCGTGCAAACACTGTAAAAGACTGAAAACATACACAAATAGCACAACGAATATGGTTCAGCATGTCCACTGGCACCACAGTGAGCTCAATTCACCACCGCCAGAGCGAAGATTATTAAAGAGGCAAACCACGCTAAAAAGCTGCACAAGCAAGCCTTACTTTATTTATTTGAAGATTTTTATGTACTTATTTTGATTTGGGATTTTTTAAAACAGTATTTTATTCAATTTGAGTTGCACTGTTAAGAAGAGGACATGTTTGCATTTTAGAAATATTTTTTTTATAATAATATTTGTAATAGGGGCGGCATGGTGGTGCAGTGGTTAGCACTGTTGCCTCACACCACTGGGAACCGGGTTCGAGTCTCCGCCTGGGTCACATGTGTGTGGAGTTTGCATGTTCTCCCCATGTCATCGTGGGGTTTCCTCCGGGTACTCCGGTTTCCCCCCACAGTCCAAAAACATGCTGAGGCTAATTGGAGTCGCTAAATTGCCCGTAGGTGTGCATGTGTGAGTGAATGGTGTGTGAGTGTGCCCTGCGATGGGCTGGCCCCCCATCCTGGGTTGTTCCCTGCCTCATGCCCATTGCATCCGGCTACTAATAGTACTTGTGATGATAATGGATACTTTATGAATCGCTGTGGGGAAATTCTCTTTGCTCCTCCCCCAACCTGCTCTCTGAAGGTGAAGCTGGCAGTAAAGGTGGCACCCATAGCAGTACCCAGGGTTTTACTCAAGGACCTGCTAATGTGCTGAGGCTGGGCTTGAACCGGCGACCTTCTGACCACAAGCCCACTGAGCCACATGCTCTTTCATCTCTAATCAGACTCTGGATCATCTCACTCTTATATAGAGGATATGATCAAGCTCCACTGTGCTGGCTTTGCTTCAGACCTTCATATTCTCATTTAAGTCATCAAGGTACGGAGCCCAGAGCTTCTGTCTCACTGCTCTGTGTCTGTTCTCGTCTCCAGGAGGACCTGGTCCACACTCTGGGTGAGAATGCAGCTGTGGGGGCCTCGGGTTCGGTGCTCTGGGGGGCCAGTGCAGATTTTCATGACAAGGTATGAAACACAAACACTCTTGGTCACATGCTGCAGGCTGAAACAGAGCACGGCTGAAAGAGATCACTATGTTGACAATGTTCATAACGACTGCAATTCTGTGACAATCAAGTAACACAAAACTGCAGTAAAACAGTGAAGGAAATGAAGTATCTGTGTTATAATAATGCCAAAGTCGTCCTTCATGTCTCAGGAGATAATTTCTTCACACTCAGTCACAGATTAGCCGTCTATATTACCTGTCACCATGCACTTTATTGGAGCTATGAGACACATATTTGGTCTTCTCTTATTACCAGGATAACCTTACCGTTCCTTATTTAATACATATTAATTATAATTTAACTTTGTCTAACTGCCTTCAGTACTCTTATGGCGGAGCTGACCGCCTTGCATTTCTTACAGTTGGACTGTATACCTTGCATGTGATAAATAATACCCTTGGATCCTTGAAGGAACCCTATATGTCACACAAACATGTTCCATCCTTTTAGGCGTCATGTGAGGCCTTATCCTCCTACCTGACCTCCACCCTGAACCCCTACATCGCCAATGTGACGGCAGCTTCCAGGCTCTGCAGCGAGTCACTCTGCCAGGGTAATGGGCGCTGCATCCGGAAGGACTACAACTCTGACGTCTACCTGCACCTGAATCCTGCCGGCTTCTCTGTCCGAAAATCCAACGGGAAGTACGTGGCGGTGGGCATTCCCACCCTCTCTGACCTCACCTACTTCTCCGATCACTTCACCTGCCAGTGCTACGCTGGGCTGAGCTGCTCGCCCCGGATAGCGAGCAAGCTCCCCAACACACCCGTGGTCATTCCTGTGTAACACAGCCCTTCAACATGCTGTAGACTCACCATGCTTTAATAATGTTTCATCATCTTGCTGATTCATTTGCTGTTTTCTGATGCATTTATTTCTCCTTTGCAAATAAATTTCAGTCGTGCTTTGTTGAGTTTAAACATCATCACTCTGCATCATGGAAATTCAAGGAAGTACTATTCTACCCGGCACAGTGATAGCAATAAGCCTTCTATGATTAAAACCAATTTTATCTTTAATATCGCAAAGAATTTGGGTGTCTGAAATCGCATACTTGTTTGCTATGTAGCAAAAAGACATGCATATGAAAAACTACGTTAATGACCTTACTGGGGAAACAGATTTGAATGCGGAGTAAATACACAAGACTGAAGGCAGGAAACGTAGAACAGCTGGTGAACGTAGGGATTCCACACAGGGTTAATGAGGGGGCGTGGCACACAGGAGGATCGTACGAGCAGGTCATGACACAAACAACCCGCCTCTATCTTAGCTCCAAATAGAAAAATAACTAAATCCGAACCTCAGAATTGGCAGGTGAAACCTTCTATATTTGTGTTGATGCAAATTAGCATGACAGAGTGCTCCTTCTTCAACACGATTGGTTACCATATAGTATGTCCAAATTTGACCTCCAATCTTCTTACTGAGTACATTCAAACATTACATGATTGATTTATCACCTACTGTTCTATTGTTACATGCTGTTTCTTCTGACAGTGGCTATGCAGTTGTACCTGTGATTTCCTATAATGACAGTAAGTGTCAGTAAACTATCACAGACCAGATGATAGCAGGAATCTCCCCTCCCAGCTGCTCATCTGCTGTTCACCATTATCATGACATCCTTCCCTCACAAGCCTGACAGATGCACCCCCTCTTCCCAATTAGGACAGTTCCTCGATTGAAAAGGAATCCCACAATGCAACATCCTCTTCTTGCCTAAGGCCGAAGACAAAACAACATTCCCACAATCCGCCCATCCCACATAACCTTTCATTATTCTCACGCATAATCAACATCTCTAGTCATGTGTCACATAACATTTTGGTTAACAATGTGCCGCATTTACAACAGCGGTGAAAAATTCCTACAGTATCTCCTATTGACATCATCCTGCAAACGCATTATTCAGGTTTGTGGCGTAAACAAGCCTACTGCACTGCCAGTCGTGTAAACGTTTAGTGCATACAATTATGTATAGTACATAATACTTGATAATGATTAAACAACCAAGTTACTGGTTTATGTATATACTACAGTATATGCTGTACTTTTTATCGTTATGTTAGTGTACTCTTTCTACTTTACCACATGTAGCTGTAATACTCCCACTCCTACGTAGGCACAATATTAGCTAAGTCATAACTTTCTTTTTAGCATTGGAACAACAACACCGTAATTTTTTGCATCTCAGTCAACATGCAATTTTTATCATGAACTACAGTATAAACAGCAAGCTGAGGAACTTAGAGATGTCTTGTTTGCAAATAATTTGGACTTTTGGTTTTCTTTGTATTTAATTAGATAGGACTATATATTTGTTTAGCTAACCAAAAGCAGACGACAGTAAGAAGCCTCATCTCACTGTCAGTATCACAGTAACTGTTCTTTACTACTCCTGTGTTAAACTGGGGTACTTTTTGAAAAGCATAGTTGCAAGGTTCCAGGTATGTAAGTTGCTAAAAGGACTTACCTTCTTAGTGTACTGGTCATAAATAACCTTACATCAATGGCTGTCAGTATATATATTTTTCCTTGCCTGGTGCACTTGTGGAAACTGTACACATGTCTCTCTAGAGTGATAATATACGTTGCAGGTGTGCAGGTTCATTGAGCTTGAAAGTGCTGGTGTATGTTAAATTTGAGGGGGTAGTTAAGACTGTTCTGTAACAGCGCAGGATTTTTGAATCAGCCTGTTTTACCACCTTCTTTGTCAAATATGGGATTTATATTTGAAAGAGGGAACATCAGTGTTTGAGAATGACGTATCAGTTCCATGTACAAAACTCTCCTCATTCAGCTGTATCTGAGGTAAAGTCACCTTTAAGGAAACTTAAAGTATAAAATAATCAGTTACATGAGGAGACTCCAACATGTATTTTTTTGATAGTTTTTAACAGTAACTTTCCTGGGGTTCAAGCTACAGTATGTCATTTGTACACATCCAGGTCAGGTAACGCGTGAGATGGTGACCGCAGCATGTCCAAGTGCATTCATGTTGTTCTCATGCTTACATACTGTAAAGTGCATACAACATTAACGGCCGAGTAGTAGGCTTCTAACAATATTTAGTATGTACTATGCGATATCTAATTTTGGAAACACGCAAAGACTTTCACACACTATAGTGACAAAAATCATGATTGGGAATTACATTAGAGAATAAAGACAAATCACTAACAGATGGGCAAAGTCCGTAACTGCACAGTTCCAAACTTCCTCTGACTTTAACTCGAGCACAAAAACTAGCTTCATGGAATGGGGTTTCATGGCGAGTGGCTGCATACAAGCCTCACATCACCAAGCATGATGCCAAGTGTTGGTTGGAGTGGTGTAAAGCATGCCACCACTAGACTCTGGAGCTTTGGAAACATATTCTGTCGCATGACAAATCACGCTTCTCTGTCTGGCAGTCTGATGCATGAGCCTGGGTTTGGTTGATGCCAGGAGAACGTTACCTGCCTGACTGCACTGTGCCAACTGTAAAGTTTGCTGGAGCAGGGATAATAGTCTCAGGTTGTTTTTCAGGAGTTAGGCTAGGCCCCTTAGTTCCAGTGAAGGAAATCTCTAATGCTTCAACATACCAAGACATTTTGGATAAGTCTATGCTTCCAACTGCCTGGGAGCAGTTTGGGGAAGGCCCTTTCCTGTTCCAGCATGTCCGTGGCCAAGTGCACAAAGCAAGACCCATAAAGACATGGTTTGGTCTGGAAAAACTAGTCTTGCCCACACAGAGCCCTGACCTCAACCCCATTGAACAACTTTGGGGTAAACTAGAATGGAGGCTGTGAGCCAGGCCTTCACATCCAACATCAGTGTCTGACCTCACAAATGCTCTTCTGGATGAATTGGCAAAAATTCCCGCAAACACACTCCAAAATCCTGTGGACAGCCTTCCCAGGAGACTGATAGCTGTTATAGCTGCAAAAGGGAAACCAACAATATATTGATGTCTATGGATTTAGGGACGTCATAACAGATGGGCGTAATGGTCAGGTGTCCCAAAACGTTCATCCATTTTTTCTCGGTCTGCGTGAGTACTTGTCCGTCCTTGTTAATAGACAGCACGAGTGTCATCGATAGCTGTGGGTGTCGCGTGAGCAACGTTTCTCTCCGCGTACCTTTGCTAAAACACCCGCGAGGTAATATTATCCATAACTTTGGTAATATTAACTCGGAAAAGGACAGTTGTTCCTGAGCTTTGCTTGGTCACCAGGCGGGGCTGGGAGGACATTTTCCACTTTTTTTCCAGTAACCTGCTTTGAGGGTCTTTTTGTGGTTTTTCAGCCTCCCTAGAGCAACTTCGCTTTAATTTAGTTAAACGTGGTTCAGCAGGAAGTTAGGGTTAGGATTAGGTAATTTCTCATTTGGTTATTTCTAAGAAAGCTCATTTCTAAGGTTGTTATCTCTGACCCTATCGGATACTTTAAAAATTTCCGTTTTAACGCAAGTTTTTAGTGTTTTATTGTACAGTACTTGGCACTTTACTATATTAACGTTAATTACATATATATACGTTAATTAAATCAAGTCAAAGTTAAGTACGCTATATAAATCTACTTGTCTGGGAGTAAAAGACGGGGTCATACTGAGCTAGTTAATTATGGGGCCAGTGTTGTGTTTGCAAGATGTTTGCCCTTCTGGATGTTTGCGTCCAGTCGGACTTCTTCTGTGAGTGTTATAAGTTAGTGGACTCACTCATGGTCAAGGTTCGGGACCTCGAGGAGCAACTGGCTCTCATCCAGCACAACAATGAGTTAAAGAAGAGAGATAATACGCCGTTTAGGGAGACGGTGTGTACGTCACAAGGGGGGAGGGGGGAGAATGAAGAACAGGTAGCTTGAGAGAGCTGGGTGAACGTAGGTCGTAGACGTAGAACAGGGTGTACACAGTTCACAGAGACGGTATCACCTGATTTAGAGGCTTTAATATCATCAGACACTTATGATATTACAGGAATAACTGAAACATGGATGAGTGACAATAATGGTGAAGAATATAATATGGATGGTTATTCGTTGTTCCACAGAGAGCAGATAGGCAAGAAGGAAGGTGGTGTTGCAGTGTATGTAAAAGTGAACTTGCAGGCAAGTGAGCTCACTGATAAAAATAAAAGCACAGAAGCTGAGTAAAACTATATGCTAAAAGCTCAAATGGCCTAATTGTCGGTGTTTCTTATAGATCACCTAATGCCTAATGTAGCCGCAGAAGAAATCAGAATGTTATATGACGATATCAGGATTATGAGTCATAAAAATGATGTGGTGGTTATGGATGATTTTAATTTACCTGGGATACAGTGGGACACAGTCTCTGGCTCTTCTGTAAATGAACTTGAGATGGTGGAATTAGTACAGGATTGTTTTTTTACTCAGTTTGTTAATAGCCCTACGAGGGGAGAATAACCAGGATAGGATTGGAAAATTAGAGGTTTTAGAAACACTGGATGGTAGTGATCATAGGATGGTTAAATTCGAGGTTAATTTTAACGTCCGATGAGCAAAGTCCAAAACAAAAATTATACAATGTTAGGAAGGCTTACTTTAATTGTATGAGATTGAAACTAGAAACTGTAAACTGCATGGAGTTAAATAGCATGGGATTTTTTTAAAAGCTCAATGTTGCAAGTGCAAGAGGAATTCATACCTGTTTCCAGCAAAACTAATTCAAGGAAACTACAACCAAGGTGGTTTACTAAGGAAATTAAGAATAAAGTCAGGTGGAAAAGGGCTCTCTTCCACAAATAGAAATTAACTAATGATTTAAAAGCTAAGCAGGAGTACCTAAGTCTACAGGTTGAGTAGACAACAGTAGACTCTCTAAGAGGAATGTCGAAAGAAAAATAGCATTGGAGGCTAAGGATGACAATACAAGTTTCTTCCAATATTTTAACTCCAAAAAAGCTTTGAAAGCTGAAATCACTAATCTGCAGGATAGTAAGGGCCTGATAATTGAAAATGAAATTGATATAGTAAATGAGTTTAATGATTATTTTACACGGGCGTTCACAGTAGAGAACATGAGTAACTTGCCACCTTTTAGTAGGAATACAGCGTCGTCTTTGACCAATATATGTATAACTGAGGCCGATGTGGTACAAAGCCTAGCTAAGCTCAAAATAAATAAATCACAGGGCCCTGATGGCATCTTACCTACAGTTTTAAAACAGATGAGCGATATTCTTAGCCAACCTTTAACTTTAATATTCCAGAAATCGTTATCTGCAGGTGTGGTACCTTCTGATTGGAAGCATGCTAATATAATGCCCATATTCAAAAAAGGGGATAGAAGCAACCCAGCAAACTATAGGCCAATCAGTTTAACTAGCATAACTGGAAAGGTAATGGAAAGTATAATCCAAGTGAAAATCGTAGATTACCTGGATGCAAATAACATTCTGAGGGATACACAGCATAGATTTAGGAGAGGTAGATCCTGTTTAACTAATTTACGGGAAGCTACAAGAGATATTAGTCACAAAAAGGCCTACGACGTGATCTACTTAGATTTCCAGAAGGCCTTTGATGTTGTCCCCCACAAATGGCTCTTGCTTAAGCTCAAAGCTGGAGGGATTTTAGGAACTGTAGCAGCTTGGATCAAAAACTAGTTAAGAGACAGGAAGCAGCAAGTAGTTATTAGAGGCACAATGTCACAGGGGGGCTGCGTTCATAGTGGGGTACTGCAGGGTTCAATTTTAGGACCACTATTGTTCCTAATTTACATTAATGATATTGACACCAATACATACAGTAAACTAGTTAAATTTGCAGATGACACCAGTGGGTGGTGTAGCAAATACTGATCTAGCAGCGGAGAGGTTACAATGGGATCTGGATTTAATTAGCCACTGGGCTGATACCTGGCAGATGAAATTTAACATAGATAAATGTAAGGTAATCCATACAGGGAGCAGAAATCTAAAGTACAGATATTTTATGGGTTCCACTGAAATAAAGGTAGCTGATTACGAGAAAGATCTCGGTGTGTATGTTGATGCTTCCATGTCCCACTCTCACCAGTGTGGGGAAGCAAGAAAATAGGTCAATAGAATGTTGGGTTACATCTCTAGGTGTGTGGAGTTTAAGGCAAGGGAAGTGATGCTACGATTATACAATTCCTTGGTAAGACCCCACCTAGACAATTGTGTGCAGGTTTGGTCATCATACCTTAAGAAGGACATTGTTGCCTTGGAAAAGGTGCAACGTACAGTGGGGCTACGAGAATGATTCCTGGTCTTAGAGGCATGTCTTATGAGGAAAGGTTAGCTGAGCTGAATCTGTTCAACCTTGAGCAAAGGAGATTAAGGGGGGACATGATCCAGGTATATAAGATTCTAACAGGTCTGGATACTGTTCAGCCAAATGGCTATTTCAGTATTAGTTTAAATACTAGAACTCGTGGCCATAAGTGGAAATTAGCAGGAGAACATTGTAAACTGAATTTAAGCACAGCATGCAGTTAGAGTATGGAATCGTCTTCCTGCTAGTGTAGCACAAGCTAAAACCCTGGGTTCCTTTAAATCTGAGCTAGATAAGATTTTAACAACTCTATTAGTTAAGTTCTCCCCAAACAAGCTTGATGGGGTGAATGGCCTCCTTTTGTTTGTAAATTACTTATGTTCAGACATAGTAACTAATATAGTAACATAGAGTAACTGCAACTTAATGATGAATTAATATGACATTAGTATGTAACCAAGACTTAGTTTGTGGTTAGTTAATAAATAATAGTGTAATACTATATTATTTATGCCCGGTCAAGTAAAGTGTTGCAAAAAAATTTGAGCCAATCACAGGGAACACACAATGAAATGCTACGGGGAATTGGAGGCACCAAATCATTTTTGGACTATGGGAAGTAAGTTGCAGAAAGACATATCCCTGGTTCTGACTGTACAAGACAGAACCATTACACATGCAGAAAGACACACGCTTTGTAAACATCACCACAGGGGGCTTTACAGGACATAATATAGCTGAGCTTGCACCTTTGCATTGTATTTGCATAACGATGGGCTTCTCGAAAAAGGCCTGGCATGACTTTAAATGAAACACGTCACATTAGCTCTGCATTACCAGACAGTTGACTTCCTCTCAATTTGAAATCTGTTTCTGCATGGTGGATGTTATCAATACAAGCAGTAGACTCAGTTTGCTAGGCAATAATATGAACAACAATTCAAACATACTTGCCTAGTTTATTTCTAAGTATTTTTACACTCAGATACACTGAACCTGTATGAGAAATGGTGTATGTAAATTAATACAGTAAAACCTCGTATATCAAAGCGAATTTTCCCATTAGAAATAATGGAAACACAGATGATTCGTTCCACAACCCAAAAACATTCATATAAAAATGATTAATGCAAAATATAAAGTAAAAATACATAAAACAAATTAACCTGCACTTTATCTTTGAAAAGACTCGTGGATGGTGTGTGGGAGATGAGAGAGTGGAGAAGAGGAGGGTAATTTTGTATAACTAACAGAATCACTGCTATCTGTTGGCTCACTGGAATCTTTTTCTTTTTGTGCGACTTTAACAAGGAACCTATCCAATGACAGCTGGTTTTGCCTCCTGTACGACTTCGCGGAAATGAGGGCATTGCATTGTCATTAAACAGATTCATCGTTTGCACTGCTACGCCCTTATTCGGGTGGTGCTTTTTTAGTATACTTTGACTTTTTTTAGTAAACGTTGAACAGAAGGGCAGCCTGATGGCCAGCTTGGAAGTCGCCCAGTGGGACATCACTCAATATATGCTTTCAGAAACCTCCACTGGCCTGGCTGTCATTGACTGGAAAGCTTTGCGCCCCCTGTGGGACAGAAATTGGGACTCTAAAATTCTACCGCAAATTGTCCATTGACTATGCCCGTCAGCTTGACCCGACACTTTAACCATCTCAAGCTGAGCCTGTAGCCAAGGAGCAGTTCCAGACAGCTGTTAGAAACTTCATGGAGTACACAATGAGTCTAGGGATTGATATGAGGCCCAATTACCTCTGGGGCTTCTATCTCTTCCCTGAGAGAACTGGTGGCCCCACATCTTGGTGCATTAACATCGGAGTTTACCGCAGGCGGAATGCGGCTCAGGCAGTTACAGAATCAAATACCCGGGAATGCAAGGAGTTTAGTGAGGCCATGGAAAGTGCTTTCGGTCAACCTCAAAAAGGTTCTGGCAAACCGTCCAGAATATCAGGAATGGGAAGCAGCTCCTGTTTCCCACTGTTTACAGTAGGGAGGGGGTGCTGTTTATCTCACCTGGGGACATCACCCGGAGGTGGAAGGAATACTTTGAGGACCTCCTGAACCCTGCCTCAGATACATCTACAGTACGTGTACCACCTGCGAGACATCTGAGGGCACGGGGCTGAGGTTGCTAGGGTGGTTAAAGAGCTCCTTGACGGCCGGGCCCCAGGAATGGATGAGATTCATCCAGAGTACCTGAAGGCTCTGGATGTTGTGGGGCTGTCATGGCTGGCACGCCGTCTCAACAGGGCGTGGAGGTCAGGGACAGTACCGGTGGATTGGCAGGCCGGGGTAGTGGTCCCCTTATTTAAGAAAGGGGACCAGAGAGTGTGTTCCAACTACAGGGGAATCACACTTCTCAGCCTTCTTGGGAAAGTCTATTCCGGGGTACTGGAGAGGAGGGTGAGATGAATAGTCAAATCTAGGATTCAGGAGGAACAATGTGGTTTTCGTGGAACACTGGGACAGCTTTACACCTTTGTGAGGGTACCGGAGGGAGCCTGGGAATTTGATCATCCAGTATACATGTTTTTTATGGACTTGGAGAAGGTTTATGACCGAATTCCCCAAGGTGCTCTGTGGGGGGTGTTTCAGGAGAATGGGGTTCAGGGCCCACTTCTATGGGTAATTCGGTCCTTATATCAACGGAGCAGAAGCCTGGGCCCGTATTCACAAAACTTCTTAAGCCTAAAAGTTGCTCCTAGTGATGAAATTCTAAGAAAAATCTTAGAATTATGGCATTTTCCTAGAATTTCCCCTTAAATTTAGGATTAAATCTTAGTAAAGATAAAAATGATTCACAAAACATCTTAGCCCTAAAAACAGCTCCTAAGGTAAAATTTGTTAAGAGTAGAGAGGAGGACTTTTAAGATGCTTAAGAGTTTCTATAGCAGAGGACAAAATGGCCGACAGAAGAAATATTCTCCAAACACTGAATGATCATGAGTTAATTAAACGTTACAGATTGGATCATGATGGGATAATGTTTGTGGTCGAACTTATTAGAGATGCGCTCACATCTCCCACTCAACGTAGTAATGCCATAACGCCAGAAATGAAAGTGATTACAACACTGAGGTATTTGGCAACTGGAAAAATGCAACAGTGCAGTAGTGATGACTTGTGTCTGTCACAACCTTCCATCAGCAGAGTGATCAGACAAACTATTGAAGCGCTTTCACAGTCTCATATACTGAAACAGTTCATTTCATTTCCACTGGATGTTCGCACTCTGCAGGCTCACAAAAGGGCATTCATGGACATAGCGGGGTTTCCCGGTGTTGTCGGTGTAATTGATGGGACACACATCTGCATAATCACACCATCGGAAAGTGAAGATGTTTTTGTCAACAGAAAGAGGTTCCACAGCATCAACACGCAACTTGTTTTTAGTGCAGATTACAAGATTTTAGACATTGTTGCAAAGTGGCCAGGCTCAACACATGATGCCAGGATACTGTCCAAGAGTGGCCTGAAACAGCTTTTTGAAGGACATTGGCTATCCATGCAAACCATGGCTCCTCACACCGTACCTCCGCCCAGACCCAGGACCACAGCTAAACTACAACAGGTACTAAACAGTAGACTAACAGTGAATCATTGTGCATGAAAATAAAGTGTAGTTACAAATGTGCTCGAATATTCCACAAACAAGAGAAGGCTCTTTAATCAAACATATCCACATTATTGTTGAGTACATTAGGCCACCTTAACTTATATCTTTTGATATTTTCTCTTTTAGAGCCCACAAGAAAACACGTTCAGTAGTTGAGCGGGGTATTGGCCAGCTGAAGAGGAGGTTTCATGTGTTGCATGGAGAAGTGCGCCTGTCACCAGCTAAGGTCTGCAAAGTCATTACAGCCTGAGCAGTGCTTCACAACATCTGCAAAGTACGACAAATCCCGGAACCTCTCGAAAGCAGCCATGGTAACAGTGATGAAGGTGATTGTAATGAATATGATGAAGACATTCAGTTTACCCAGGGGAGAGACATGTCCCAGAGTGGGCTTCGTCACAGAGCTCAATTTACAAATTTGCATTTTAGGTAAGTGACAGTAACTGCTGTCTGTAGCCCATTGAACAAATATTCCATACAACTATAGTTGAACTCAAATGCTGTTATAAAGACCACATGACCATGATACACTTTTTATTTTTCATTCTTTTTACATTTTAGCAGCTCAATTTTTAGCTTATAATACTCCTCCTGTAAACAGAGAACTTTCTTGTGCTGTGTGAGAGTATCAATTTCGATCTCCAATTTTCTGTCCAGCAGGGATGGTGTTGAGGTGGCTGCAGCAGGCTGGCTTATCTGATACACTGGCCGAGGGTCACACACCTGCGACGTTGACGGTCGCGGTTCCTCTGATGGTTCCATGCTGCAAAAAATGCAGAAAACAATTCTTTTGTTTATTGTTTTGTTTGTTGTTCACATGCGAGTGCACAAAAGATGGCACATTGTCTATATATTAAACAGCACTTGTTCTTGACAAATAAAATTTGACTTGATTTTGAAATGTCACATACACAGTCATACACAGTCATACACTGTACGATATGCAGTGAAATGGTTATACGACCGTGACCTTAAAAATAAAAGCTTATTAATAGGAAATAAATATGAATAAAAAGAAATACAATAGAAAATACATTTAGCTAGGATAAAAATATTCTGTACAATATAGAAAATATTGAAATTTTAGTATAAAAAAAAATTTAAATATCTATTTATTTGCCTATTGTACACTTTAAAAATTTTGTCCTACCTTTGTTGTATTCCCATTAGCTGGATCATTGAGCTGTCTGTGCCTTCCTTCAGCCCAGTGACAGATATTTCTGAGTGTCCAAGTACATTAAATACAGTTTCCGCTACCTGAGACAGTTGTTTAGCGGGTGGTCCTCCACCTAAAAACACAGTAGCTTAGGTGTACAGTCCTGTAGGCATATTCAATCAAGCCAGATATAGTAACAAACTGCAATAATCACTCACCTGTGCTTGAAGAATCCCTTTTGTGTGCTGCAATCTCCCTCCTGGCTTGAGACTGCAACACATACCACCGCTTTTCACATTCCTCACTGGTGCGCACAACCAGAGGGAAAGAGGAGTTTATCTGCTGAGATATTTTCTCCCAGGTCTGCCTCTTTCCTTGAGCTGTGACACCGGAGCCAAATTTACCTTTTAAAATTGCTTTCTTTTCTTCAACTAACTGAGCTAAAAGTAAACACTGCTCTTCTGTCCAATTTGGTTTTCGTGGTCTTTTACTTCCTTCCATCTCTCTTGGATTGTTGGCTACATACCATCCAAAAGTGCATCTTCAATAGACTGGCCTGCAATCATGTACATTGGTAAAAGCTGAGCCATTTTGCTCCAATCAATCTGAAATGGATTACAAGTAATAAAATCAGTATGGTAAATAAATGTAAGAACGTAAATATAGTAACTGCTGCGTGGAAATTGGTTGCTTTAAAAGTAGACACATTTTCAACATTTGGCTATTTTAATTACCTTTAATATATTTTGCCTATAACAGAAACTTTGCATAAAGTATCCTGTAGTCATGATTATACAATTTCTTTACATACAAACATTATGATTTCACTGTCTATTCTATTATCATATATTCTATTTTTACCAAAAGTTCATTTTAAGACCTTTACAGATTTTTTTTTGTTATCAACCAATCACAGTCCTTGAATTGCTGCATCATCCCTAGCAACGGAGTCGACCACACCTCCTCACTAAGATAAAGGTTTTTGTACTTTCCTTACTCAGAGTTGCTCTAAGAAGTTTTCTAAATCACTTTTAGTCTAAGACTCCCAGCTAGGACTTTTTAGGCTAAGATAGGAGCTCTCTGAGAGCATTCTAAGAAGCTTTGTGAATACGGGCCCTGGTCTGCATTGCCGCTAATAAGTCGGACGTGTTCCCAGTGCGTGTTGGGCTCTGCTAGGGCTGCCCTTTGTCACCGCTCCTGTTTGTAATATTTATGGACAGGATTTCTAGGCATAGCCAGGGTTTTGCGGGTGTCCAGTTTGGTGGCATCAGGATTGCTTTGCTGCTTTTTGTGGATGACATGGTCCTGTTGGCTTCATCTGCTGGGGACCTCCAGAGTGCTCTAGGGCAGTTCTCAGCTGAGTGCAAAGTGGCGGGGATGAGGATTAGCATCTCCAAGTCTGAGACCACAGTTCTCAGCTAGAAATGGGTGGATTGCCCTCTTAAGGTCAGGGAGGAGGTACTGCCTCAAGTGAAGGAGTTTAAGTATCTTGGGGTCTTGTTCACGAGTGAGGGTAGAAGAGATCGATTAATGATCTCCAAAAGTCGGGACCTCAGTTTCACATCTCACCTAAACTGTGGCACCAGTGTCCCCATCACTGCACTGGGACCCACAGAGACATTTACATTTACATTTACATTTACAGGATTTGGCAGACGCCCTTAGCCAGAGCGACTTACATAAGTGCTTTGAGACTCTGCAATGAATTTCCAATGCTAGCTCAATAAGGACCCAAGCTATGAATACTATCTCTGAGAACTCCATTGAGTAGTGTAGATTTTTCTTTTTTTTTTTTTTTTTTTTTTTTTTTTTTTAAACACACACCAGAATAAGAGTCGAGAAAGAATATAGAAGTTCTACGTCAGGTATTTCTGAAAAAGAAAAGTTTTGAGTCGTTGCTTGAAGACAGTCAAGGATTCTGCTGTTCGGACATCTAGGGGGAGTTCATTCCACCAACTAGGTGCCAGGACAGAGAAGAGCCGAGATGCGTGTCTTCCTTGTGCCTTGAGGGGAGGAGGGACCAGTCGAGCAGTGCTGGAGGATCGGAGAGATCGTGGTGCAGAGCGGGGTGTGATGAGGTCCTTTAGGTAGGATGGTGCCAGAGAATTTTTGGCTTTGTATGCGAGCATCAGTGTTTTGAATCTGATGCGTGCAGCTACAGGAAGCCAGTGGAGGGAGCGCAGCAAAGGAGTGGTGTGGGAGAACTTGGGAAGGTTGAAAACAAGACGAGCAGCTGCATTCTGAATCAGTTGGAGGGGACGGATGGCGCTCAGTGGTAAACCCGCTAGAAGCGAGTTACAGTAGTCAAGGCGTGAGATGACGAGGGACTGGACGAGTATCTGGGTAGCCTGAGTGGAAAGAAATGGACGTATCCTCCTGATGTTAAAGAGGAGAAACCGACAAGAGCGAGAAAGACTGGCGATATGTGAGGAAAATGACAACCGATCATCTATGGTAACTCCAAGGTTTCTAGCAGAAACCGAAGGACGGATTATGGAGTTGTCGAAAGAGATCGCAAGGTCCTGGAGGGGGGATGAGTCAGCCGGGATGTAAAGCAGCTCAGTTTTACTAGTGTTGAGTTTTAGCTGGTGAGTGGTCATCCAAGATGAGATGTCTGCCAAGCATGTAGAGATCTTAGTGGAGACATGAGTGTCTGAGGGAGGGAAGGAGAGGATGAGTTGAGTGTCATCGGCATAGCAGTGGTAGGAGAAGCCATGTGAGGATATAACTTCGCCAAGAGATTTAGTGTAGAGGGAGAATAGAAGAGGACCAAGAACCGAGCCCTGAGGGACACCGGTGGAAAGACAACGTGGAGTAGATGTGGATCCATTCCATGTCACTTGGTATGTTCGGCCTTCTAGGTAGGAAGCCAGCCAGCGCCAGGCCAGGCCACCAATGCCAAGACTCCTAAGGATGGATAGGAGAGTTTTGTGGTTGACCGTGTCAAATGCTGCTGATAGGTCAAGAAGGATGAGGACAGATGACAGTTTGGCCGATCTGGCAGCATGTAGCTTCTCAGTGACTGCTAAGAGGGCAGTCTCTGTAGAGTGAGCTGCTTTAAAGCCAGACTGATTAGGATCCTGGAGGTTGTTCTGAGAGAGATAGAGAGAAAGCTGGTTGTAGACTGTACGTTCGAGGATTTTTGAAAGGAAGGAAAGAAGCGATACTGGTCGGTAGCTGCAAGTGTCTGAGGGATTTAGAGTGGGTTTTTTTAGGATGGGAATGACCCTGGCTATTTTGAATGCTGTTGGTACATGACCGGAGGTTATGGAGCCATTAATGATAGTCGTGATGAAGGGAAGAAGGTCTAGACAGATTGTCTGAAACAATGCAGAAGGGATTGGATCAAGTGGGCAGGTGGTAGGGTTGGAAGATGAGATGACTTTCATGATCTCATCTGCCGTAAGACCGGAAAACTGGGCCAGTGAGGGGGGAGGGAAATCCTTAGTGTGTAGTGCAGTGGATGAGGGAGAGAATGTCTGACAGATTCTGTCAATCTTCTCGGCAAAGAAGTTGGCAAAATCTTCAGCAGTCAGGAAGGAAGGAGCAGGAGGAGGGGGAGGGTTGAGAAGAGATGAAAAGATGTTATGGAGTTTGCGAGGATCTCGTGAGGATAATTCAAGTTTGTCTTTGTAAAAGGCAGTTTTAGCTGCAGTCACGTCCATAGAGAATTTGGATAACAGAGTACGGTAGGAAGACAGATCTGCATCAAGCTTAGATTTCTTCCACGTCCTCTCTGCTACCCGCAATTCTCTTCGGTTAGTACGTAATGCAGCTGAAAGCCAAGGAGTAGGCCGAGTTTTCCTTGGTTTGGAAGACAGCGGGCAGAGGTTGTCCAAGGATGTGTGAAGTGAGGAGATGAGAGTATCAGTTGCAGACTCCAGTGCCAAGGAGGAAAAGGAGTCAGGGTCAGGAAGGTAAGACAGGGTGCAGGAAGCAACAGAAGAAGCGGAGACAGAGTGGAGGTTTGGTCGAGTGGGGAGGAAACGTTGAAAACTGGGATTGGCCAAGACGGGTAGGGCAATGGTAAAGGATACAAAGTGGTGATCAGAAATGTGTAGAGGAGTAGAAGAGATGTCAGTAGCCGGAGAGGGGCGGCTGAAAACCAGGTCGAGGACGTTACCTCCTTTGTGTGTCGGAGAGGAGCTGTTGGATGTTAGAGAGAAGGAATCGAGAAAAGGGAGGAGACCAGAAGAAGGGAGCTTGTCATGGGGGAGGTTGAAGTCACCAAGGAGAATGAGAGAGGAGCTGTCAGTGGGGAAGAGACTGAGGAGAGTATCAAGCTCCTCTAGAAAGCAGCCTAGGGGGCCAGGAGGGCGGTAGACAACAATGATCCGAATATCGAGTGGAGAGGTAACAGCAATTCCATGGAATTCAAAGGATGAAATGTTGAGATGGGGCAGAGAGAGGGGCGTGTAGCACCAGTTCCGAGTTACCAATAGACCTGTGCCACCGCCCCTGCCAGTCTGGCGAGGAGAGTGAGAGAAAGCATAAGCAGAGGAGAGAGCTGCCGGGGTAGCCGAGTTCTCAGGCGATATCCAGGTCTCCGTCAGAACCAGAAAGTCAAGAGAGTGGTGTGAAGCAAGGGCGGAAATGAAATCAGCCTTCTTTACAGCAGACTGGCAATTCCAGAGGCCACCCAGCACGCTTCGCTGGGACTGGGGTGTTATGGGAGGGTAGACAAGATTACTGAGAGTGCGGCACCTGGATGTTGGATGAGATATTCTAGGTCTCAAAGATAAGTGTACTGGTATACGTCTAAGGCACATGTCTGTAGTGATGGTGTGAGAGATTGCGAAGTAGAGGATAGGATAGAGTAGGAGAGAAAGGTTAGAAGCAGTAGTAACAACTAGACCATTTACCTTTATCCGCCACAGACACAGGTGTCTGTGGCGGTGTCACCTTCAATTTAAACTCAGTAAGCCCTGCCCCCTAATTAACACCTTCAGGGAGACCGAAACTACGCTTGATTGCCAGGAACTACACACAACAACAGTTTCAACAGACAGTAAACAGAAAGCAAACAGAGTCCTACCTTACTAGCAGAGAAGTAATCCACAAACAGAGCTTGAAGCACACTGAGTATTGAGCTGGAGTCACCTTCAATTTAAACTCAGTAAGCCCTGCCCCCTAATTAACACCTTCAGGGAGACCGAAACTACGCTTGATTGCCAGGAACTACACACAACAACAGTTTCAACAGACAGTAAACAGAAAGCAAACAGAGTCCTACCTTACTAGCAGAGAAGTAATCCACAAACAGAGCTTGAAGCACACTGAGTATTGAGCTGGAGTCACCTTCAATTTAAACTCAGTAAGCCCTGCCCCCTAATTAACACCTTCAGGGAGACCGAAACTACGCTTGATTGCCAGGAACTACACACAACAACAGTTTCAACAGACAGTAAACAGAAAGCAAACAGAGTCCTACCTTACTAGCAGAGAAGTAATCCACAAACAGAGCTTGAAGCACACTGAGTATTGAGCTGGAGTCACCTTCAATTTAAACTCAGTAAGCCCTGCCCCCTAATTAACACCTTCAGGGAGACCGAAACTACGCTTGATTGCCAGGAACTACACACAACAACAGTTTCAACAGACAGTAAACAGAAAGCAAACAGAGTCCTACCTTACTAGCAGAGAAGTAATCCACAAACAGAGCTTGAAGCACACTGAGTATTGAGCTGGAGTCACCTTCAATTTAAACTCAGTAAGCCCTGCCCCCTAATTAACACCTTCAGGGAGACCGAAACTACGCTTGATTGCCAGGAACTACAAACAACAACAGTTTCAACAGACAGTAAACAGAAAGCAAACAGAGTCCTACCTTACTAGCAGAGAAGTAATCCACAAACAGAGCTTGAAGCACACTGAGTATTGAGCTGGAGTCACCTTCAATTTAAACTCAGTAAGCCCTGCCCCCTAATTAACACCTTCAGGGAGACCGAAACTACGCTTGATTGCCAGGAACTACAAACAACAACAGTTTCAACAGACAGTAAACAGAAAGCAAACAGAGTCCTACCTTACTAGCAGAGAAGTAATCCACAAACAGAGCTTGAAGCACACTGAGTATTGAGCTGGAGTCACCTTCAATTTAAACTCAGTAAGCCCTGCCCCCTAATTAACACCTTCAGGGAGACCGAAACTACGCTTGATTGCCAGGAACTACAAACAACAACAGTTTCAACAGACAGTAAACAGAAAGCAAACAGAGTCCTACCTTACTAGCAGAGAAGTAATCCACAAACAGAGCTTGAAGCACACTGAGTATTGAGCTGGAGTCACCTTCAATTTAAACTCAGTAAGCCCTGCCCCCTAATTAACACCTTCAGGGAGACCGAAACTACACACAACAACAGTTCAGGGAGACCGAAACTACGCTAGAGACCACAGGATGGGCTAACCTGCCATCCACACCAACACCTCTGCCAGTAGCAACCCAGCTATCTTACTTGGTCTCCCATCCAAGTTCTAGCCTGGCCTAAAGCTACGTAGCTGCAGATGGATTACCAAGTTTGAACAGAAGGTGGGTATGGCCGCTTTGCATGGTGTTACGGTAATCTAGTATAATACCACCCTTTGTATGTTAGGCTTTGTATACTCCTACAGTAATCTAGTATAATAGCACTTATTAGGGGTGTGGTCTAGTGATGCCCTGTATGACACTTGTTGTGATACCATTGGCTCTGCAGCAGGAGTGTGGCTTCTTATAAAACTGCAAATGCACATTGTCAATAGTACACTGAAGGCATTACACTGAAACGAGTCTGTGTGGAGACATTGAGTAATAAAACTGCATTAGTGCAACCTCTTCTTTTGTTACTTGAGTTATTCTTTTTACGGTCCAGCACTCTGATAAAATCATTAGGAGTGAAGCCCGTTCTTCTATATTTTATTTATACAGGACTTGCCATGGATTTGACCATCTGGATGAAGGGATCCAATCCTCTCCTGCTGCCCCTTCTTCTCTTATCTTTAGTGGGCAGCATTCATGCCGAGCTCCCCTATCCTCCTACCGCCACCCCGCTGTTTGAGGGATACCCTTACGGCGTCATATGGAACATGCCAACTCCTGTTTGCAAGCAGAACAACATCCCGCTGGACACCTCGCCATTCCAGGCCGTTACCACCCCAGAGGCTGTTCCTGATCAGTTCCTCTTCCTCTTCTACAACGACCGCCTGGGCTTGTACCCATTTGTGGATGAGGCCACCAATAAGGAGATCAATGGAGGCATCCCACAGAAGGGCAACCTGAAGGCCAGCTTGGAAGTCACCAATGGGAACATCACTCAAAATATACCTTCAGGAACCTCCACTGGTCTGGCTGTCATTGACTGGGAGGCCTGGCGCCCCGTCTGGGACACAAACTGGGACTCTAAGACCGTCTACCAAACATTGTCTATTGACTATGCCCGACAACTTGACCCCTCACTTTCCCCATCTCAAGCTGAGCCTGTGGCCAAGGAGCAGTTCCAGACAGCTGCTAGAAACTTCATGGAGGACACAATGAGTCTAGGGATCAGTATGAGGCCCAGTTACCTCTGGGGCTTCTATCTCTTCCCTGAATGCTATAACTATGGTTGGGATGGTGCTGACTACACAGGAGAGTGTCCCACAGATGCACAGACCAGAAACGACCAGCTCCTGTGGCTGTGGCAGACGAGCACGGCCCTCTACCCATCCGTCTATATATCGACCAGTCTGGGCAACACCCACAATGCCGCTCTGTACGTCCGCAACCAAGTTCATGAGGCCATGAGGGTGGCCAGCCAGCCTAAGCACCCCTTCAATGTCCCCATCTACGTCTACACCCGTCCTGTATTTACTGACCAAACCAACAAATTCTTAAGTGTGGTGAGTACATCAGGCTAGGGATGAAACAGTTACTGGTTTCACAGTAAACCACGCTTTCAATTCTTAATTATCCTTTAGACAGTGCTTGATTAGTACACTTTGAAAAACTCATGTTAAATACTGTCCAGCATTCCAGCATCAACCAAAGCCAGTGACAGTCTCTCAGACGCAGGCACGCACACACAACATGCAGTGTGGGTTTGTTTGTGTCAGTGAAAACATGGCAGAAGCAGTGACCGCGTTCTGGAGATTTTTAATGCACATTGAATATGGTTTTCATATGTTTACATTAGGCAACATCTACGATTTGACTTGTTTATGCAAGCAAAAAGTGCATCGTGCTGCTCATTTTGTCACTTTAAATATAAAACTTAGTAATATGATTTCAGTTTGTGTCTCAGTACTTTTTTAAATAAAAACAATAATAATGATAATGGATACTTTATGAATCGCTGTGGGGAAATTCTCTTTGCTCCTCCCCCAACCTGCTCTCTGAAGGTGACGCTGGCTGTAAAGGTGGCACCCATAGCAGTACCCAGGGTTTTACTCAAGAACCTGCTAATGTGCTGAGGCTGGGCTCGAACCAGCGACCTTCCGACCACAAGCCCACTGAGCCACATGCTCTTTCATCTCTAATCAGACTCTGGATCATCTCACTCTTATATAGAGGATATGATCAAGCTCCACTGTGCTGGCTTTGCTTCAGACCTTCATATTCTCATTGAAGTCATCAAGGTACGGAGCCCAGAGCTTCTGTCTCACTGCTCTGTGTCTGTTCTCGTCTCCAGGAGGACCTGGTCCACACTCTGGGTGAGAATGCAGCTGTGGGGGCCTCGGGCTCGGTGCTCTGGGGGGCCAGTGCAGATTTTTATGACAAGGTATGAAACACAAACACTCTTGGTCACATGCTGCAGGCCGAAACAGAGCACGGCTGAAAGAGATCACTGTGTTCACAATGTTCATAACGACTGCAATTCTGTGACAATCAAGTAACATAAAACTGCAGTAAAACAGTGAAGGAAATGAAGTATCTGTGTTATAATAATGCCGAAGTCGTCCTTCATGTCTCAGGAGATCATTTCTTCACACTCAGTCACAGATTAGCCGTCTATATTACCTGTCACCATGCACTTTATTGGAGCTATGAGACACATATCTGGTCTTCTCTTATTACCAGGATAACCTTACCGTTCCTTATTTAATACATATTAATTATACTTTAACTTTGTCTAACTGCCTTCAGTACTCTTATGGCAGAGCTGACCACCTTGCATTTCTTACAGTTGGACTGTATACCTTGCATGTGATAAATAAAACCCTTGGATCCTTGAATGAACACTATATGTGACACAAACATGTTCCATCCTTGTAGGCGTCATGTGAGGCCTTATCCTCCTACCTGACCTCCACCCTGAACCCCTACATCGCCAATGTGACGGCAGCTTCCAGGCTCTGCAGCGAGTCACTCTGCCAGGGTAACGGGCGCTGCATCCGGAAGGACTACAACTCTGATGTCTACCTGCACCTGAATCCTGCCGGCTTCTCTGTCCGAAAATCCAACGGGAAGTACGTGGCGGTGGGCATTCCCACCCTCTCTGACCTCACCTACTTCTCCGATCACTTTACCTGCCAGTGCTACGCTGGGCTGAGCTGCTCGCCCCGGATAGCGAGTGAGCTCCCCAACACACCCGTGACCATTCCTGTGTAACACAGCCCTTCAGTATGCTGTAGACTCACCATGCTTTAATAATGTTTCATCATCTTGCTGATTCATTTGCTGTTTTCTGATGCATTTATTTCTCCTTTGCAAATAAATTTCAGTCGTGCTTTGTTGAGTTCAAACATCATCACTCTGCATCATGGAATTTCGAGGAAGTACTATTCTACCCAGCACAGTGATAGCAATAAGCCTTCTATGATTAAAACCAATTTTGTCTTTAATATTGCAAAGAATTTGGGTGTCTGAAATCGCATACTTGTTTGCTATGTAGCAAAAAGTCATGCATATGAAAAACTACGTTAATGACTGTACTGGGGAAACAGATTTTAATGCGGAGTAAATACACAAGACTGAAGGCAGGAAACGTAGAACAGCTGGTGAACGTAGGGATTCCACACGGGGTTAATGAGGGGGCGTGGCACACATGAGGATCGTACGAGCAGGTCATGACACAAACAACCCGCCTATATCTTAGCTCCAAACAGAAAAATAACTAAATCCGAACCTCAGAATTGGCAGGTGAAACCTTCTATATTTCTGTTGATGCAAATTAGCATGACAGAGTGCTCCTTCTTCAACACGATTGGTTACCATATAATATGTCCAAATTTGACCTCCAATCTTCTTACTGAGTACATTCAAACATTACATGATTAATCACCTACTGTTCTATTGTTACATGCTGTTTCTTCTGACAGTGGCTATGCAGTTGTACCTGAGATTTCCTATAATGACAGTAAGTGTCAGTAAACTATCACAGAACAGATGATAGCAGGAATCTCCCCTCCCAGCTGCTCATCTGCTGTTCACCGTTTTCATGACTTCCTTCCCTCACAAGCCTAACAGATGCACCCACTCTTCCCAATTAGGACCATTCCTCGATAGAAAAGGAATCCCACAATGCAACATCCTCTTCTTGCCTAAGGCCGAAGACAAAACAACATTCTCACAATCCGCCCAACCCCATAACCTTTCATTATTCTCACGCATAATCAACATCTATAGTCATGTGCCACATAACATTTTGGTTAACAATGGGCCGCATTTACAACAGCGGTGAAAAATTCCTACAGTATCTCCTATTGACATCATCCTGCAAACGCATTATTCAGGTTTGTGGCGTAAACAAGCCTACTGCACTGCCAGTCGTGTAAAAGTTTAGTGCATACAATTATGTATAGTACATAATACTAATTAAACAAGTAAGTTACTGGTTTATGTATATACTATATGCAGTACTTTTTATCGTTATGTTAGTGTACTCTTTCTACTTTACCACATGTAGCTGCAATACTCCCACTCCTACTTAGGCACAATATTAGCTAAGTCATAACTTTCTTTTTAGCATTGGAACAACAACACCATAATTTTTTGCATCTCAGTCAACATGCAATTTTTATCATGAACTACAGTATAAACAGCAAGCTGAGGAACTTAGAGATGTCTTGTTTGCAAATAATTTGGACTTTTGGTTTTCTTTGTTCTTAATTAGATAGGACTACATATTTGTTTAGCTTACCAAAAGCAGACGACAGTAAGAAGCCTCATCTCACTGTCAGTATCACAGTAAATGTTCTTTACTACTCCTGTGTTAAACTGAGGTACTTTTTGAAAAGCATAGTTGCAAGGTTCCAGGTATGTAAGTTGCTAAAAGGACTTACCTTCTTAGTGTACTGGTCATAAATAACCTTACATCAATGGCTGTCAGTATATATATTTTTCCTTGCCTGGTGCACTTGTGGAAACTGTACACATGTCTCTCTAGAGTGATAATATACGTTGCAGGTGTGCAGGTTCATTGAGCTTGAAAGTGCTGGTGTATGTTAAATTTGAGGGGGTAGTTAAGACTTCTGTAACAGCGCAGGATTTTTGAATCAGCCTGTTTTACCACCTTCTTTGTCAAATATGGGATTAATATTTGAAAGAGGGAACATCAGTGTTTGAGAATGACGTATCAGTTCCATTTACAAAACTCTCCTCATTCAGCTGTGTCTGAGGTAAAGTCACCTTTAAGGAACCTTAAAGTATAAAATAATCAGTTAGATGAGGAGACTCCAATATGCATTTTTTTGATAGTTTTTAACAGTAACTTTCCTGGGGTTCAAGCTACAGTATGTCATTTGTACATATCCAGGTCAGGTAACGCGTGAGATGGTGACCGCAGCATGTCCAAGTGCATTCAAGTGCACTTACATAAAGTGCATACAACATTAACGGCCGAGTAGTAGGCTTCTAACAATATTTAGTATGTACTGTGCGATATCTGATTTTGGAAACACGCAAAGACTTTCACACACTATAGTGACAAAAATCATGATTGGGAATTACATTAGAGAATAAAGACAAATCACTAACTTTGGTACGGACCACTAGAAGCACTGTGAATGGCTGAGAAATGTTTACAGGTTTTTACCTAAAATTATATACCATGTGAGTCTGTGACATTCTGTTCTGTCTCAAGCAGGTCTTGATAGCCTCCTTAAACCTGGATGCTTTGTGAAAGCAGGGTGAGAATGAGCTGAGGAACTTGACCTTCACCATGTGCCCTCCCCTTATGTTTGACATTTACACAGAACTGTTAGCATTACGTAACCTTGGCTGGGGCTACAATCTTACATGAGTCTATCAGAGCACTGGGAGGCTCTCCTTGGTCGTGTGGCATTTTTAAGTGATATTAAATCATTATGGGGAGAAAGGGGATCTTAATTAAATAATGATCTACTTATGGGGGAAGTAACTGCACTCTTCATAAATACACTATATGACCAAATGTATAGACTATATGGACTAAAGTTTTGGGACACACCTCTTAATCATTGAATTCAGCTGTGTTTCATTCATATCCATTGCCATGGGTGTATAAAATGAAGCATAATCAGTCAGGTTTACAGACTGTGACAGAATGAGCTGTTCAGAAGAGCTCAGTGAATTCAAGCGTTGTACAATGTGAAGTGGAAGCATTTTGGAAGAACAGAAGCTGAGCCACGAAGTCACAGACCACGTAAAGTAACAGAGTGGGACTGCAAATGCTGAGGCGCGTAAAAGTCATCAATGCCGTGATAAGTCCGTAACTGCAGAGTTCCAAACTTCCTCTGACTTTAACTCGAGCACAAAAACTAGCTTCATGGAATGGGATTTCATGGCAAGTGGCTGCATTCAAGCCTCACGTCACCAAGCATGATGCCAAGTGTTGGTTGGAGTGGTGTGAAGCACGCTGTTAGGGTTATCTTCTTCTAAAGATATGCTGGAAACCAACCAGTCTCTGAACACAGAACAACACGGACAGCTGCAACGACTTTTTACTTGCTGCAAGGGAAGTCCGGTCCTGACTTCGAGGTGTCAGCCTCTCAGTCGAACTCAGCCAACTTCGAAAGAGGAACTCCCCTCGCAGTATCTTTTATTGAGGTACACAAACAAGATATGCAAATGACATTCAACATTAATTATCACCATGTATGGGGTGGAAATATTCAAGCGACAGTTCTTAAGAAGGGTTATTGCTAAATTAAAATCAAGCATGTCACGATCACGCTGGAAGCGGGCGATCGTCGGGCAGGCGAGTGAGCAAGGAGCAGGCAGACCAGCGGGATACGGGGAAAACAGGTCTTTAATTGGGGAAGACGGAGTGGGTAGAGCGGGACGAGACACAGGCATTGACGAACATTAGGTAACATCAATGACAGACAAAGGACTCAGGTAAGACACGGACTGAAATACACAGGACTGATCAAAGTAACTAGACACAGCTGGGTACAATCAGGGAAGAACACGTGGGTAATCAGGGGGGCGTGGCACACACTAGGAGCGGACGAGCTGGGCATGACAAAGCTGCTGCAGGGTGTTATTTCTATGAAATGGCATCTAGCAAAATGACCATAAAAAAAGTACATATTTCTCTAACACACACCACCACTGGACTCTGGAGCTTTGGAAGCGTATTCTGTCGCATGACAAATCACGCTTCTCTGTCTGGCAGTCTGATGCATGAGTCTGGGTTTGGTGGATGCCAGGAGAACGTTACCTGCCTGACTGCACTGTGCCAACTGTAAAGTTTGCTGGAGGAGAGATAATGGTATCAGGTTGTTTTTCAGGAGTTAGGCTAGGCCCCTTAATTCCAGTGAAGGAAATCTCTAATGCTTCAACATACCAAGACATTTTGGACAATTCTATGCTTCCAACTGCCTGGGAGCAGTTTGGGGAAGGCCCTTTCCTGTTCCAGCATGTCTGTGGCCCAGTGCACAAGACCCATAAAGACATGGTTTGGTCTGGAAAAACTAGTCTTGCCCACACAGAGCCCTGACCTCAACCCCATTGAACAACTTTGGGGTAAACTAGAATGGAGGCTGTGAGTCAGGCCTTCACATCCAACATCAGTGTCTGACCTCACAAATGCTCTTCTGGATGAATTGGCAAAAATTCCCGCAAACACACTCCAAAATCTTGTGGACAGCCTTCCCAGGAGACTGATAGCTGTTATAGCTGCAAAGGGGAAACCAACAATATATTGATGCCTATGGATTTAGGGATGTCATAACAGATGGGCGTAATGGTCAGGTGTCCCAAAACATTTCTCCATAGTGTATGTGAAGAAACTACTAAGTAGTTCATGAAGGTTTACACAATTAACAGATATAGGAACAAATATAGTAACTGCTTGGGATGAAAGATGCATCATGATTCACTACAGATGAACAAATATGAGATCAGTATTTAACTTTATTATTCCTCATGTTATGCTGAACTATGCATGTTCATGTTATTCATGACTTCTTCCTTCAGTAGTTCACAAACATTTACAGAACAAACATTAACAAATATAGTAACATATAGTAACTGCTTGAGCTAAAACATGAGTCACACTTCATTAATGATGAATTAACATGAAATCAGTATGTAACTAAGACTTAGTTTGTGGTTAGTTAATAAATAGTAGTGTAGTACTAATTTATGCCTGGTGAAGTAAAGTGTTGCAAAAAAATTTGAGCCAATCACAGGGAACACACAATGAAATGCTACGGGGAATTGGAGGCACCAAATCATTTTTGGACTATGGGAAGCAAGTTGCAGAAAGACATATCCCTGGTTCTGACTGTACAAGACAGAACCATTACACATGCAGAAAGACACACGCTTTGTAAACATCACCACAGGGGGCTTTACAGGACGTAATATAGCTGATCTTGCACCTTTGCATTGTATTTGCATAACGATGGGCTTCTCGATAAAGGCCTGATATGACTTTAAATAAAAGACGTCACCTTAGCTCTGCACTATAAACGCCTCAGCAGGACGCAGTGCTGAAGAAGCCCAGGTGAGAACTACAGAAATTTACAGTATTTCATCTTGCCTCAACATGAAAGCTACCTATACTGTACTTCGTTAATTAGTTTAAAGGTTTTAGTGTTAAAAAGAGCAACTTTAAACCTATGCTTCTTGAAAATCATATCCTGAAATCCTCATACAGGATTCAAAATTCTTTATTCGTCACATACATAGTTATAAGAAGTACAACATGTAATGAAATGAACCCTGAGCGATCGAAAGACTGTGTAAAGAGTAAACAATTTAAAGTTATAATTTACAATAGTTAAAAATATAAAAAGTGCAGACAATATATAAGATGAAAAATATAAGAAAAAGAGGGATCTTAGGTTGCACCATGAAGAACTGGCTGCACGTTGACTGTAAATGTGCATGTAAAAGCAGCATATCTAAGATATGCATGGGTTGCATTAAAAGGCATATTCAGCACACATGTGTAATTCAGCAAGTGGTGACAGATGAAATGATTGTTGTGCAATATACTGTGAACAGAAATAAGTAATGTATTTAAAGTGCAGTGTGCATTGACCTATGAGAGTAGATACACACAGTTGTATATACACAGTTGTGAATGCAGTTGTATGCCTTAATAAGTAGATAGCAGGGTGTAAATAATGGCAGTTTATGCATCAGCTGTATAATTTTTAAGAGGTAGTGGTATCATGTCCTGGTTAAGAAGTCTTATGGCATGAGGATAGAAGCTCCTCCTGAGTCTCTCCATTTTTGCCATAATATTCCTGAAGCTGGATTTTAGCAGCTCGAAAAGACAGTTACTGGGGTGAAACGAGTCTTTGATGATCCTGATCGCTCTGCTCTCGCGTCTCCTAATATACATGTCCTGCAGAAATGGTAGAGCAGATCTGGTGCAGCACTCTGCTGTCCAAATCACCCTCTGCAGTCCCTTTAGGTTAGTGGTTCTCAAACTTGGTCCTCAGGCCCCACTGCCCTGCTTGTTTTTCTGCTATCCCTGCCCCACACACAAGTCCCAGCCGTCCCCACTGCCCTGCTTGTTTTCCTGCTATCCCAGCCCCACACACAAGTCCCAGCTGTCTTTCAGCTTCTGATTGACTGAACACACCTGATCCAGGTAATCAGCAGTGTGTAGGGCAGAGATAGCTGGAAAACAAGCAGGGCAGTGATTCCCGTGGACCGAGTTTGAGATCCACTGCTTTAAGTCCTGGACACGGCTATTTCCATACCAAGACGTGATGTTCTGGGTCAGGATATTTTCCACAGCATCGGAGTAGAACGACTTCAGGATCACAGGAGAGATTAAACCTTCTCAGCTGTCTCAGATGTTAGAGACGCTGCCTCGCCTGGCTGCTCTGGCTCTGGGTGTGTTCTGTCCATGTCTGGTCCTCACTGATGCGAACGCCCAGGTATCTGAAACTGCTCACTCGCTCCACTGCAGCCCTGTTGATGTAGAGGGGGGAGTAGGAGCGCTCCTTCCTCCTGCTGAAGTCCACCACCAGCTCCTTGTAGCCTGCCTCGTCGTCGTTGGAGATGAGGCCCAGCACTACTGTGTCGTCAGCAAATTTGATGATGGAGTTGGAGCTGTGTATGGCCTCGCAGTCTTTGGTGTAGAGCATATAGACCAGTGGGCTCCTTGAGGTGCACCTCTGTTAAGTGTGATGGAGTTGGAGACACAGCCACCTACTCTCAGTACCTGCGGTCTGCCTGTGAGGAAGTTGTGGATCCAGGCGCACAGGTGGCTGTGCAGTTCTAGCTCCCGCAGCTTAGTAAACAGTCTGTGAGGGACTATGGTGTTGAACGCTGAGCTGTAGTCAATGAACAACAGTCTTATATAGTTCCCTTGCTTCTTGTCCACGTGGCTGAGGGTGGTGTGCAGGAGGTGAGAGATGGCATCGTCTGTGGATCGATTGGGGCGATAGGCAAACTGGAGTGGGTCTGTGGAGAGTGGGAGGGAGGCAATAATAAAGTCTCTCAAAAACCTTCATGACCACTGATGTAAGTGCACTGGCCGGTAATCATTTAGGCATGAGGACTTGCTGTTCTTGGGGACTGGAACAATGGTGGATCCTTTAAAGCAGGTTGGGACCACAGGCTGAGTCAGAGACTCATTGAAGATGGAGGTAAAGACTCTGGTCAGCTGGTCGACACAGCAGCACAGCAGGAGTCCAGAGATGCCGTCCGGTCCCGGTGCTTTCCTGATGTAGATGCACTGCCACGCCCTCTGCACGTCGAGCTCCGCTATCGCTAGCATGATTAGCCTCGAACTGGTTGTAGAACGCGCTATGTTCGTTGGCAAAAGCAGAGATGACGCTTGGAGCCGTGATGGTTTTGCCTTTAAAATCCATGACTGTTCGCAGTCCATGTCACAGAATGCGCATGTTGCCCTGATAAAAGTGTTTATGGATGCGTTCGCTGTAGTGTTGTTTTGCTAATCTCACTGCGTGCCATACTCCATACGATGCCACTTTGTAAGCGCTCATACCACCGGTGGTGAGTCCTGCGTTGTACGTAGTGGTACGGACGTTCACAGCCTCGGGATGGTTGCATCTACCTACGGTTTCTGGTTAGCGAACGTCTTTACTGTTGCCGTGGGGACGATGTGGTTAGCAAGCGTGCTAATAAAGCTTAATGCTACGCCCGCAAACTTGTCGACGTCAGCTGCAGCGTGGCTTCTGATTGGGTGGACCAGCGCTTTACCTCCCTCAAGGCCGCGGCTTACTGGAGGAGTTTTTGTTTACATTCCACTATGAGAAAAATGGCAGAGTGATCGGATTTACCGAATGTGAGCTGTAACACGGCTTTATAAGCTAGTTTAAACGGAGTGTAGCAGTGGTTTAGAAAGTTAGCACCCCTAGTCGGACACGCGACATGTTGGTAAAAGTTCTGCATGACTTGTCTGAGTTGTGCTTTATTAAAGTCCCCCACTACAATGAGGACTGCATCCCGGTGTTTGTTTTGAGTCACACTAAGCACATCATGTAGTTGAGACAAAGCCATGTCTGTTTGACGTGGGATGTACACTGCCATTGTAATGACCGAGCTGAACTCTCAGGGGAGATAAAATGAACGACATTTGATGGTCAAATATTCCAGATGCGGCGAGCAGGAGCGCGATAGAATGGAGACACCACGTAGTGTTCACCATGAAACAGACTCCTCCACCCTTACATTTGTTTGCCTCCACCGTTCTGTCCATGCGAAACACAGAGGAGTCCGACGGAGTAGCCGCTAGGTCCAGTACCAGGGGGGTCAGCCACGTTGTGGTGAAACATAAAATGTTGCAGTGCCTTGAGTCGCCCTGGAACTTCAACCTCGCTCTGGCATCATCTAGTTTATTTCCCAGAAATTGGACGTTGGCAAGCAAGACACTGGGCAGTGGAGGGCGATGTGCATGTTTCCTCAGTCAGTTCTGGACGTCGCTGTGTGACCTGTGGTGTTTCTTTGTTCTGCATCTCAGGGGGTTGTGTATCTGACTATTGTTTTCTTTCGTACCTTGCAGGGTTTCAGTCGGGCACGACAGATCGAGTTTAAAAACTTCTAAAATAAACTTTGGAACCTGATTTCCGATGTCAACTAAACTAGTTATTTCACTTGCGTAAAAACCGATAAAAAAACTAGGTAAAACACTAAATAAAAGTACAGTCTAAGCGAAACAATCAGTAAGGCATCTGGACATGGCCGCGCCATGGTAGACAGACTATTTGATAGATATTTGAAAGGATATCATTGTAGTCAAGCGATCCCTGTAGTCACAGGATCTGTGTAATACAGTGATTTTCAGATACTGCAGTCTAAATAGTCTGTCTCTGCATGGTGGATATTATCAATAGAAGCCATGGAGTCAGTTTGCTAGGCAATAATATAACAACAATTCAAACATACATCCCCAGTTTATTTATAAGTATTTTTACACTCAGATACACTGAACCTGTATGAGAAATGGTGAATGTAAATTAATACGTTATATATTTGTTACTTACACAGCAAAAGCCATGGATTTTATCATCTGGATGAAGGGATCCAGTCCTCTCCTGCTGCCCCTTCTTCTGATATCTTTAGTGGGCAGCATTCATGCCGAGCTCCCCTATCCTCCTACCGCCACCCCGCTGTTTGAGGGATACCCTTACGGCGTCATATGGAACATGCCAACTCCTGTTTGCAAGCAGAACAACATCCCGCTGGACACCTCGCCATTCCAGGCCGTTACCACCCCAGAGGCTGTTCCTGACCAGTTCCTCTTCCTGTTCTACACCAACCGCCTAGGCTTGTACCCATTTGTGGACGAAGCCACCAATAAGGAGATCAATGGAGGCATCCCACAGAAGGGCAACCTGACAGCCAGCTTGGATATCGCCCAGTGGGACGTTGCCCACTATATGCCTTCAGAAACTTCTCCTGGTCTGGCTGTCATTGACTGGGAGGCCTGGCGCCCCCTGTGGGACAGAAACTGGAACTCTAAGACTATCTACCGCACGTTGTCTATTGACTATGCCCATCAGCTTGACCCCTCACTTTCCCCATCTCAAGCTGAGCCTGTGGCCAAGGAGCAATTCCAGACAGCTGCTAGAAACTTCATGGAGGACACAATGAGTCTAGGGATCAGTATGAGGCCCAATTACCTCTGGGGCTTCTATCTCTTCCCTGAATGTTACAATGATGTGTGGGAAGAGGCTGAATACACAGGTATGTGCCCAACATGGGCACAGGCAGAGAACGACCAGCTCCTGTGGCTGTGGCAGACGAGCACGGCCCTCTACCCATCCGTCTACCTAGCGACCAGTCTGGCCAACACCCACAAGGCCGCTCTGTACGTCCGCAACCAAGTTCATGAGGCCATGAGGGTGGCCAGCCTGCCTAAGCACCCCTTCAATGTCCCCATCTACGTCTACACCCGTCCTGTCTTTACCAATCAAGCTAGCAAATTCTTGAGTGTGGTGAGTACATCACATCCTGGATCATCGTATAAACTGGATATAATTAAGCTCCCGTGTGCTGCCTTTCCTCTCCTTCTATTTCCACCATATCGTAGTGGAGGGCTTTGAGTGCCTTTGCATGCCTAGCTACCGTGGGGGCTAGGTTGTCGGGGGCAACTGCGCCTGGTAGGGTCTCCGAAGGCAAAAAGGTCCCAGGTAAGGGGCCAGATGAAGAGCAATCCAAAACACCCCTGAAGAAAGAGAATTATAGCTCTCACAATTATAGTCTCGTTACCCTAGCCTGGACTAGGATCACTGGGGCCCCACCCTGGAGCTAGGCCTGGGGGAAGGGCCCGTTGGAGAATGCCTGGTGGCCGGGCTTTGGCCTATGGGACCTGGCCGGGTCCAGCCCGAAGGAGTCACACAGGACCATCCCCAGGTGGGCCCACCACCCGCAAGGGGAATGTCAGGGGTTCAGTGCTTTGTGGATTGGGTGGCACCCAAGGGAGGCCCTGGCGAACTGCTCCCCAGCTGACAAAACTGGCTTTTGGGACATGGAACGTCACCTCTCTGGTGGGGAAGGAACCTCAGCTTGTGCTGAGATACTGCCTAGATGCGCAGCAGATGCGTGACACTGGGCTGCGGTAGGGCTACTGGTGGCCCCACAGCTTGGTGCATTAACATCGGAGTTTACCCCAGTGAACGAGAGGGCTGCCTCCCTGCGCCTTCAGGTCGGGGAGAAGTCTCTGACTGTCATCTGCGCCTATGCATCAAATGATAGTTTGAAGTACCGAGCCTTCTTGGACCACAGATTTCATCGTTTTCTTGGGGGACTTCAACACTCACATGGGCAATGACAGTGTAGCCTGGAGGGGGGCGATTGGGAGGAATGTACTCCTTGATCGGAACCCAAGTGGTGTTCTGTGCCATGCATAGTTTGTCAATAACGAACACCATGTTCAAGCATAAGGTTTATATAAGGTGACATGTACAAACATACCCGGGTCTGCAGGTCAATGATCGATTTTATATTCGTATCAGCTGATCGGTGGCCTTCTGTCTTGGACACTCTGGTGAAGAGGGGGCAGAGCTGTCAACTGATCACCACCTGGTAGTGAGCTGGTTAAGATGGCAGGGGAGGAAGCCGGTCAGACCTGGCAGCCCCAAGTGCATAGTGAGGGTCTGCTGGGAACATCTAGCAGAGGCTCCAGTTCACCACATCTTCAACTCACACCTCCGGGAGAACTCCAACTGCGTACCGGGGTAGGTTGGGGACATTTAGTCTAAATGGACATTGTTGCAGACCTCCAATGTGAAATGTATGGAGCTGTGGCTGCAGGGTGGTCGGTACCAGTCGTGGAGGTAACCCCTGCACCTGATAGTGGACACCAGAGGTGAGGGGGCTGTCAAGCAGAATAAGGAGGCCTACCGGGAATTATTAGCCTAGGGGTCTCCAGAGGCAGCTAGCAGGTACAGGCAAGCCAGGTGGAATGCAGCTCAGGCAGCTACGGAAGCAAAAACCCGGCATGGGAGGAGTTTAGTGAGACCATGGAAAGTGCTTTCAGTCGGCCTCAAAAAGGTTCTGGCAAACCGTCTGGAGTATTAGGAAGGGGAAGCAGCTCCTGGCTCCTACTGTTTACGATGGGGGGGTGCTGTTGACCTCATCCGGAGGTGGAAGGAATACTTTGAGGACCTCCTGAACCCTGCTTCAGATACATCTATGCATATTGCCTGCGAGACACAGGGCCCGAGAGGGATGGGGTGGACTTGCCCATCACTGAGGCTGAGGTTGCTAGGGTGGTTAAAGAGTGGCCGGGCCCCAGGAGCGGATGAGATTCGTCCGGACTACCTGAAGGCTCTGGATGTTGTGGGGCTGTCATGGCTGACATGCCATCTCAACAGGGCGTGGAGGTCAGGGACAGTACCGGTGGATTAGCAGACTGGGGTAGTGGTCCCCTTATTTAAAAAAGGGGACTGGAAAATGTGTTCCAACTACAGGGGAATCACACTTCTCAGCCTTCCTAGGAAAGTCTATTCCGGGGTACTGGAGAGGAGGGTGAGATTGATAGTAGAATCTTGGATTCAGGAGGAACAATGTGGTTTTCGTCCTGACCGTGGAACACTGGACCAGCTTTATACCTTTGCGAGGGTACTGGAGGGAACCTGGGAGGTTGCTCATCCAGTCTACATGTTTTTTGTGGACTTGGAGAAGATTTATGACCGGGTTCCCCAAAGTGCTCTGTGGGGGATGCTTTGGGAGTATGGGGTTTGGGCCCGCAACTCCGGGTGATTCGGTCCCTATATGAACGGAGCAGAAGCTTGATCCGCATTGTCGGTAGTAAGTTGTTCCCAGTGCGTGTTGGGCACTTTGTCACCGGTCCTGTTCATAATATTTATGGACAGGATTTCTAGGTGCAGCCAGGGTGTTGCGGGTGTCCAGTTTGGTGGCATCAGGATTGCTTTGTTGCTTTTTGCGGATGACATGGTCCTGTTGGCTTCATCTGCTGGGGACCTCCAGAGTGCTCAAGGGCAGTTCTCAGCCGAGTGCAAAGTGGTGGGATGAGGATTAGCATCTCCAAGTCTGAGACCACGGTTCTCAGCTAGAAATGGGTGGATTGCCCTCTTCAGGTCAGGGAGGAGGTACTGCCTCAAGTGGAGGAGTTTAAGTATCTTGGGGTCTTGTTCACGAGTGTGGGTAGAAGACATCAAGAGCTGGACAGATGGATCGGTGTGGTGTCTGCAGTTTTGCAAGCGCTTAACTGGTTCATCATGGCCAAAAACAAACTGAGCCTGAAAGCAAGGCTCTCGATCTATTGGTCCATCTTCATTCCTACCCTCGCCTATGGTCATGAGCTGTGGGTAGTGACCGAAAGAATCACGGATACAGGCAGCCAAAATGAGGTTTCTCCGCAGGATATCTGGGCTCTCCCTCAGAGATAGGATGGGAAGTTCAGATATCCGGGAGAGTGTAGAACAGCTGAGGTATTCCAGAGTGTTATGAACTGCGGGTAAGGACGGGTAGACATGCGGGCAGGATGCAGGGAAGGACGAGGCAGGCAGGAAAAATACGGGGAAAACTGGGGATTTATTAAAGGGGAGACGGCTACGGGTATAACAAGACATCACAATGTTAATGACAGACACTCGACTGAGGAAGACGCGGCCTGATATACACAAGACATGGAGAAATAATAGGAAACAGCTGGGCATGATCGGGGAGGCACACGTGGATAATCAGGGGGCCGGGAATGACACAGAGAGAAGGCCCTGGGGCAGACCCAGGACGCGCTGGAGGGATTATATCTCTCGGCTGGCCTGGGAACGCCGCGGCATCCCCCCTGAAGAGCTGCTAGAGGCAGCTGGGGAGAGGGAGGTCTGGGTATCAAGGCAGAGGGATTTCAGGTGCTGTCTTACTCCCCTGTCTGTGTCACCATCTCCAGGAGGACCTGGTCCACACCCTGGGGGAGAATGCAGCTGTAGGGGCCTCGGGTTCAGTGCTCTGGGGGGGCACTACGGACTTTGAAGACAAGGTATATTCCCATGCAACACATGTCATCTGCATGTTTGCGGCAGGGACACACTAAATGATTAAGGTTAAAAAATTGACTGCTATGCACAAAATGTGCTACTGACATTTTAAATTCCGTCTTTCCTACGAAATGAGAAATCTGCAGTAAAACAGTAATGAGAATGAAGCGTCTGCCATAACAGTGCTTAAAGGTGCCATAGAATGGAAATGTGGCTTAACCTCAGCATAGCTAAAAAAGAGTTCGGTACATGGAAATGACATACCATGAATCTCAAACATAGTCATTCACTCTTTCAAATATAATTCCTGAACATATAAAAGACAGGATTGAAATGGGCTATTTTAAAATTCCTAATCTGTTACGTAACACCCCCAAACATAACATATGCCAGCCCCTTTTTAAGCTCAATGTACATGCGCGTTTGGACTCCAGCAGTTGTGCAGGTATCCTGGTGGATGAAGCGAGCAACAACAAAAATGTCAGGCTGCATGTATAAGTCTGCTGTTTGAGGCTATGATGGGGATGTCGGCAATAGCCCTTCCCAAGGAATCAAACTGTCATCAGGCATGGCTGATGTTCATCTTTAACAGCTCAGGGGTACCATTCCCAGAAGCTCCCCTTAGCAACTTACATAGCTGGAACCGTTCACTTACATGGTTCTAACTATGGAAGTTGCTAATGTTGCTAGCAACTATGGCTTTGGGAAAATGTACCCCGGTTTAGTAGGGGAATATTAAACAACATTATGAAGTCTATGATACTGACATTGAACAGACACTTCTGTGCTTCTCGTAGCCTACTTTTGATTAGCTAAACAAATATCTAACCAATAGTGCAGTAAAAGAAAAGCAGAATTCCAAATTCATTACACATAACACATTTACAAGCTGCTTATCTTGCTGTTTAGAGTATTTGATGAAACTTGCATGTATAAAGCTAGCATTATAAAATCATTTGCTGCGTCAAATACAAAAAAAAAAAAAAAACAATATTCTTGTTACAAGTTTGAAAACAAAGTTATGATTATGCTAAAATTCTACCAAGTCTGAAGCAGCGCTATTACAGTTACACACAGTGAATTGTTCCAGGAAACATTAATGACAAAACATACCACTCAGAAGTGTTCATTTGCTACCTCTGGGCAACTGGCTGTTCATCGGCATCTGATTCCTCCACCATTACAGGCTCAAACATATACGGTTGGATGCATAAGTACTCCATGTTTCACCTCACCATTAGCAATGGTGAATCTGTGTGAAGCGTCGCAATGCCACTCTATAAACCAGCCAGAGCAGAGCTCAATAATCTATTAATGAGCCCACGAAATAAGGTAAAACAGCTTGTTTTATTCTAGGGCCAGGGATGTACATGGGCATGTAAAATCACTTTTGGACATTTTTCAACCATTTTTCTGCTGTGGGTAGCTGCCCTTCACAGCCAGTAGTTTGTGGGAGGCATGAAGAGAATTTCCTCTCAGGGATAAATATAGTATTAATTATTATTTGGAAAAAAACATTCTATGGCCCCTTTAAGCCCTCCTTCATATCTGAGATCTTCACACTCAGTCACAGATCATTTGTCTATATCACACAAGCACGTTCCATCCTTGTAGGCGTCATGTGAGGCCTTATCCTCCTACCTGACCTCCACCCTGAACCCCTACATCGCCAATGTGACGGCAGCTTCCAGGCTCTGCAGCGAGTCACTCTGCCAGGGTAACGGGCGCTGCATCCGGAAGGACTACAACTCTGACGTCTACCTGCACCTGAATCCTGCCGGCTTCTCTGTCCGAAAATCCAACGGGAAGTACGTGGCGGTGGGCATTCCCACCCTCTCTGACCTCACCTACTTCTCCGATCACTTCACCTGCCAGTGCTACGCTGGGCTGAGCTGCTCGCCCCGGATAGCGAGTGAGCTCCCCAACACACCCGTGGTCATTCCTGTGTAACACAGCCCTTCAGTATGCTGTAGGCTGACTACCCTTTAAAAATGTTTGATCATTTTGCTGATTTATTTGCTATTCTCTGATGCATTTATTTCAACTTTGCAAATGAAGTACAGTCAGTGCAGCTTTCACTTCCAACATTAAAAGTATAGTTTCATCTGGTCTAAGTTTGCTGAGTAATTCAGCCATGTGGTTTTAAATCTATTTTAAAAAGTTTGTTTTATATGTCAGCTGGAAGATCCATTAAACCATTTTGTTCAGTACTTGTAAACAGAGATCTCTTTTGAGATCTCCTTGAAACTCTTGAGGCACACATCAGAGGAAAGTCACTGTAGACCTGCCCTTGACTAACTATGCTTATACTTAGGAGATAAAGCTGTTGGCCACTCATTTGGATTCTCGTTGAATAATTATGTAACTCATTTAGTCAACCGCACATCGCCCTTCCCTATATCTCCTGTGCTCATGTTCTGCACAATAATTCCACATGTCCAGATGTTCTTTGGCACACTAGTTCTGCTATGCAAGAACCATTCTCTCTCCCAGGGTGACCCACCACAAATGTAGCATCTACAGTCATTGTGAAGCATAATATCAACTTCAAAACCTGAGCACTGCAAGACATGCAAAACTGTGAGAAGCTGTTTCCAGAAGCAACTCCAAGGTATAATGGAGAATTCTTCCACTAGGTCTTGAAAAGCATAATTACCGTCATGATTAAATGGAGATGTTGTCAAGAACAACTGGGTGCAGCTGTAATTGTCATTAAGTCTGATCTTAATTTCAAATTTAAATTCCTCTATAGTGAGTTTCTACCCTTTCTAAACACACTCTGCCATAGCCAAGGGTTTGCGATGAATTCAGAAGTCATCAGAGAATTGCTGATCAATTTTTGCATAATTCTTCATTCACTAAGAAGACTAGATTTCAGACTGCAGGAAGACAGTCAAATCCATAGGGATCCACATGCGTCGCATTACCTGCACCCGAGCAGTGAGAGCCGCAGTACTGCATCGATAGAACCGGTGATGGGAGGCTCCCCGTCATGGGATGGCCCACTGATCAGGAACTCCAGCAGCTCTCGGAGCGGTTCTGCTTTTCTGTCACAAGCTATACATATTATCAGTTACTTATGTTGAATAAATGAATGAATGAATGAATGAATGTTGCATTTATACAGTACTATGCAAAAGTCTTAGGCAGTCCAAAGAAATGTTTAAAGCTGGGTAGCAAGTGTACTTTAGTTTAGAATAAAAAACACAATTTAACATTAGAACATGTGCAAATTAAGAGTAATACAATAAAAACTAGTAATAATTTCTTCTGTTTTATAAAAAGTTACTGATACCTAGTTGGATGGCTAGATGATCACCGCTTCAGTTCCCAAACTTCTCATCAGGGGCACCTCAGCCGTTCCATAATTTGTTAAATTTCACCAACAGCTCAATTAAATAATTAAATATATTGGTTCAAAAAGTCTGCGATGGGCTGGCCCCCCATCCTGGGTTGTTGCCTGCCTCGTGCCCATTGCTTCCGGGATAGGCTCCGGACCCCCCGCGACCCAGTAGGATAAGCGGTTTGGAAAATGGATGGATGGATGGATGGTTCAAAAAGTCAGTGAGAGATTGACTAGCTGTATGAGGTGTGCTAGTGGCCAAGTCAAAAAATACATGGCTGCAGTGGACGGTCGCTGCAAATACTAGGATGATTTTAGCAGAGGTTCTGAAATGGCTAAACTGACACACTTTGACAGGCATGAAATCATAGTTTTACACCAACACGAGGATAATCCAAACATAATTTTCTTTGCCTACCTAAGACTGACAAAGACATGTGCACAAGCCTTGCAAACGCTGTGTGATGATATTGTAATACAGTAGCTGCCATACACTGCAAATTGATGTCTTTTCTTTCACTGTAACTTGCAACACTGGGTCATACAGGTTGCAGTGCTAAACCCAGATCAACCTCCAGGACAGGGGCCAAAAAAGAGGACGTATCAGGAGAAACCCAGATGCATGGTAAGCCAATGCAGGGGTCATTCGAGATCTCCAAAAGTCGGGACCTCAGTTTCACATCTCACATGAACAGTAGCACCAGTGTTCCCATCACTGCACTGGGACCCACACAGACCACAAGATGGGCTAACCTGCCATCCACACCAACACCTCCGCCAGCAGTAACCCAGCTTTCTTACTTGGTCTCCCATCCAAGTTCTAGCCTGGCCTAAAGCTACGTAGCTGCAGATGGATTACCAAGTTTGAACAAAAGGTGGGTATGGCCGCGTTGCATAGTGTTACATGAATCTAGCATAATACCACCCTTTGTATGTTAGGCTTTGTATACTCCTACAGTAATCTAGTATAATAGCACTTATTAGGGGTGTGGTCTAGTGATGCCCTGTATAATGCTTGTTGTGATACGATTGGCTCTGCAGCAGGAGTGTGGCTTCTTATAAAACTGGAAATGCACATTGTCAATAGTACACTGAAACGAGTCTGTGTGGAGACATTGCGTAATAAAACTGCATTAGGCAAAGTGCAACCTCTTCTTTTGTTACTTGAGTTATTCTTTTTACGGTCCAGCACTCTGATAAAATCATTAGTAGTGAAGCCCGTTCTTCTATATTTCATTCATACAGGAGCTGCCATGGATTTGACCATCTGGATGAAGGGATCCAATCCGCTCCTGCTGCCCCTTCTTCTCTTATCTTTAGTGGGCAGCATTCATGCCGAGCTCCCCTATCCTCCTACCGCCACCCCGCTGTTTGAGGGATACCCTTACGGCGTCATATGGAACATGCCAACTCCTGTTTGCAAGAAGAACAACATCCCGCTGGACACCTCGCCATTCCAGGCTGTTACCACCCCAGAGGCTGTTCCTGACCAGTTCCTCTTCCTCTTCTACAACGACCGCCTGGGCTTGTACCCATTTGTGGATGAGGCCACCAAGAAGGAGATCAATGGAGGCATCCCACAGAAGGGCAACCTGAAGGCCAGCTTGGAAGTCACCAATTGGAACATCACTCAAAATATACCTTCAGGAACCTCCACTGGTCTGGCTGTCATTGACTGGGAGGCCTGGCGCCCTGTCTGGGACACAAACTGGGACTCTAAGACCGTCTACCAAACATTGTCTATTGACTATGCCCGTCAACTTCACCCCTCACTTTGCCCATCTCAAGCCGAGCTTGTGGCCAAGGAGCAGTTCCAGACAGCTGCTAGAAACTTCATGGAGGACACAATGAGTCTAGGGATCAGTATGAGGCCCAGTTACCTCTGGGGCTTCTATCTCTTCCCTGAATGCTATAACTATGGTTGGGATGGTGCTGACTACACAGGAGAGTGTCCCACAGATGCACAGACCAGAAACGACCAGCTCCTGTGGCTGTGGCAGACGAGCACGGCCCTCTACCCATCCGTCTACCTAGCGACCAGTCTGGCCAACACCCACAAGGCCGCTCTGTACGTCCGCAACCAAGTTCATGAGGCCATGAGGGTGGCCAGCCAGCCAAAGCACCCCTTCAATGTCCCCATCTACGTCTACACCCGTCCTGTCTTTACTGACCAAACCAGCAAATTCTTAAGTGTGGTGAGTACATCAGGCTAGGGATGAAACGGTTGTTGGTTTTACAGTAAACCACGCTTTCAATTCTTAATTATCCTTTAGACAGTGTTTGATTAGTACACTTTGAAAAACTCACGTTAAATACTGTCCAGCATCAACCAAAGCCAGTGACAGTCTCTCAGACGCAGGCACGCACACACAACATGCAGTGTGGGTTTGTTTGTGTCAGTGAAAACATGGCAGAAGCAGTGACCGCGTTCTGGAGATTTTTAATGCACATTAAATATGGTTTTCATATGTTTACATGAGGCATTATCTACGATTTGACTTTAATGTTTATGCAAGCAAAAAGTGCATCGTGCTGCTCATTTTGTCATTTTAAATATAAAACTTAGTAATATGATTTCAGTTTGTGTCTCAGTACTTTTTTAAATAAAAACAACAATAATGATAATGGATACTTTATGAATCGCTGTGGGGAAATTCTCTTTGCTCCTCCCCCAACCTGCTCTCTGAAGGTGAAGCTGGCTGTAAAGACGGCACCCATAGCAGTACCCAGGGTTTTACTCAAGAACCTGCTAATGTGCTGAGGCTGGGCTCGAACCGGCGACCTTCCGACCACAAGCCCACTGAGCCACATGCTCTTTCATCTCTAATCAGACTCTGGATCATCTCACTCTTATATAGAGGATATGATCAAGCTCCACTGTGCTGGCTTTGCTTCAGACCTTCATATTCTCATTTAAGTCATCAAGGTACGGAGCCCAGAGCTTCTGTCTCACTGCTCTGTGTCTGTTCTCGTCTCCAGGAGGACCTGGTCCACACTCTGGGTGAGAATGCAGCTGTGGGGGCCTCGGGTTCGGTGCTCTGGGGGGCCAGTGCAGATTTTCATGACAAGGTATGAAACACAAACACTCTTGGTACATGCTATAGGCCGAAAAAGAGCACGGCTGAAAGAGATCACTATGTTCACAATGTTCATAAGGACTGCAATTCTGTGACAATCAAGTAACATAAAACTGCAATAAAACAGTGAAGGAAATGAAGTATCTGTGTTATAATAATGCCGAAGTCGTGCTTCATGTCTCAGGAGATCATTTCTTCATACTCAAACACAGATCACCTGTCTATATGTCACACAAACATGTTCCATCCTTGTAGGCATCATGTGAGGCCTTATCCTCCTACCTGACCTCCACCCTGAACCCCTACATCGCCAATGTGACGGCAGCTTCCAGGCTCTGCAGCAAGTCACTCTGCCAGGGTAACGGCCGCTGCATCCGGAAGGACTACAACTCTGACGTCTACCTGCACCTGAATCCTGCCGGCTTCTCTGTCCGAAAATCCAACGGGAAGTACGTGGCGGTGGGCATTCCCACCCTCTCTGACCTCACCTACTTCTCCGATCACTTCACCTGCCAGTGCTACGCTGGGCTGAGCTGCTCGCCCCGGATAGCGAGCAAGCTCCCCAACACACCCGTGACCATTCCTGTGTAACACAGCCCTTCAGTATGCTGTAGACTCACCATGCTTTAATAATGTTTCATCATCTTGCTGATTCATTTGCTGTTTTCTGATGCATTTGTTTCTCCTTTGCAAATAAATTTCAGTCATTCTTTGTTGAGTTCAAACATCATCACTCTGCATCATGGAATTTCGAGGAAGTGCTATTCTACCCGGCATAGTGATAGCAATAAGCCTTCTATGATTAAAACCAATTTTGTCATTTATATTGCAAAGAATTTTGGTGTCTGAAATCGCATATTTGTTTGCTATGTAGTAGACAAAATATAGTATGCGACGTGAGCAGTATATCTGAATACTCAGTATGGATGAGATGGTATGCGAACGGTACCCGGATGATATACTACATTCTGCAGAATTCCAAAATGTATAATTGATGGATGTCATGTTATCCCGCAAGGTCACTGGAGCTGCAATCAGAGATGAAGAACAGCACTTGCTCAGAAATATTTGTGAAGAAGACAGCCAACTCTGTACAACTTCAAAGATGCCATAGAATGCATCTTTTCAGTATTTTTAGTTGGTTTTGGGGTGGCCTGGTAATGCAGTGGTTAGCACCAATGCATCATAGTTTTGGGACCGGGGTTCCATTATGGCTCTATGCGTGTGTAGTTTGCATCGTTATTGGTTTCCTCCAGGTAGCCCCAATTGCCCCCACACTCCAAAAATATGCTGAGAATTGGCATTGCTAAATTTCCCATAGGTTTGTGTGTGTGTGAGTGACTGGTGTGTGAGTTACTGGTGTGTGACTGTGTCCTGTGATGGTTGGTGCCCCATCCTGGGTTGTTCCCTGCCTTGTGCCCTGTGATGATCCTGGGTTGTTCCCTGCCTTGTGTCCTGTGATGGTTGGTGCCCCACAGAAAATAGATCATTCGTTGTCTACAGAGAAGTTATGTGAACTTGGTTTGGTTGAAAAATGCCCAGAAGTGCTTTTTACATGCCCATTTATTCTCTACAATTCGGCCCTAGAATGAAACAGGCCTTTTTCCCTTTTTTGGTGGACTCATTAATACGTTGATAAGCTGTGCTGTGATTGGCTGGTTTACTTTTACATTTACGAAGTGGAGATATTTGGCCATAATTTACAGCACCATGTCTGGAGAAATCCAAACACCAACTCATACCAACTGTCAAGCATGGTGGTAGAGGGGTGATAATTTGGGCTTGTTCTGGAGCCACAGGAACTGGGCACCTTGCAGTCATTGAGTCAACCATGATCTCCTCTCTATACCATATTGTAGAGTCAGCTAAAGCTTGGCCGAGACAGGGTCATGCAAGAGGACGAGGATCCCAAACACACTAATAAATCTACAGCAGAATGGCTGCAAAAGAAAGAAATCAACGTGTTGCAATGGCCCAGTTGAAGTCCACACCTCAGCCTGATATGAATGCTATGGCGGGACCATAAGAGAGTTGTGCAGAACCAAATGCCTGCAAATCCCAATGAACCGAAGCAACCTTCTAAAGAAGAGTGGGCCCAAATTCCTCCACAGCGATGTGCGAGACTAATAAAATCATACAGAACACAATTAGTTCAAGCTATTACTGCTAAAGGTGGTTCTACCAACTATTGAATCAATTAGTTTCTCGCACATGGCTTTCCCATTTTGGGTTCATTTTTTGTGAAATAAACGACACGGTGGAATTTTTAAATAATTTTACAAACTGATAAGGACCAGGGCCTAGTTCCTCTAAACCTTCTTAATGTTACATCATTCGTAAGTCCTACCTTAAGTCATCTCAATGCTCCAACGTGTTTCCCAAAACATTCTTAGTTAAGTAGTGTAAGATATTCTTTTGTAAGGTTGGTTTGAGTCTCTCTTAGCTGTCTCTTATCATTGTTGTCGGCTCATACAGCTCATTTAAAATAAGACTAACGTTGTAAGGGTACAGTTTCATAACTAAACATCACTTAACTACAAAATAACTGGTTGATATGAGAAAATTATTTTGTCTGATATATGACTACAAACTTCGTATGTAGGTTTTGTCCTTGCGCTAAAAAATCCACAGCGAATTGGCCTCAGTAATGTGCAGATTCATAATGAAAGATAAGGAAAGTGCTGTTGATAATGTATTTATTTATTAAGTGGGAAGGAAGGGGGGGGGGGGTCCCCCAATTTCTGACGCCCCTGGAATGCACACACCTCTGTAAATATGAAAAAGTTGCCATATATCAAAACTTTAGTTCATGAGGTTGATAAGAGTGAACACTGCGGGTTCATTTACGTGGAACTTACAATCATTGTATTTGTGCCATTGCTTGTCTCTGTATGAAGAACAGACACACAGCTGGTGCACGCAGGTGTATTATGGAACAAATAAAATAAAATGGTGATACTACAATCTGGGGAGGAGGGGTCTTCCACCCAGTCGGCGTAAATCATATTTATGGTTAGATTACTCAAGTTGTTAATTTTGTATTTTATTTTTAGGTTCTCCCCAGTTCTGATTCATGCAATATTTTGAAGGATTCCTATAGTGTTATGTTTTGTCTCATGCAGCAGTGTTGTTTTCTCTCATGCAGCAGTGTTATGTTTATAACATGCAGCAGTGTTATGGTTTCTCTCATGCAGCAGTGTTATGTTTATAACATGCAGCAGTGTTATGGTTTCTCTCATGCAGCAGTGTTATGGTTTCTCTCATGCAGCAGTGTTATGTGTTCTCTCATGCAGCAGTGTTGTTTATAACATGCAGCAGTGTTATGGTTTCTCTCATGCAGCAGTGTTATGTTTATAACATGCAGCAGTGTTATGTTTATAACATGCAGCAGTGTTATGGTTTCTCTCATGCAGCAGTGTTATGTTTATAACATGCAGCAGTGTTATGGTTTCTCTCATGCAGCAGAGTTATGGTTTCTCTCATGCAGCAGTGTTATGTGTTCTCTCATGCAGCAGTGTTGTTTATAACATGCAGCAGTGTTATGGTTTCTCTCATGCAGCAGTGTTATGTTTATAACATGCAGCAGTGTTATGTTTTCTCTCATGCAGCAGTCAAGCAATTGCTGCATGGAGGGAACAATCGGTTTTTGAGCCATTGATATCAACCAATCAGGTCTTTTGGCGCCTTTTAAGGTCAAACTTAAGAAGCTCTCCCTTGAGCACCCTCTTAAGACATTGTTTGAGAAACATACATAGAAAAACAAATACCTTTCATAAGATATATCTTTAGAGTCTTCTTAAGATGGTAAGAGTATCCATTTAGGACCTGATACATAAAATCACAGAACTGAAAGAGGGTGTACTTTCTTTTTCACATGACTGTATGTTACTGGGTTTTGTACATACTATACTGTCCTTTTTTATAGTGTACTCTTTCTACTTTGCCACACGTAATTGTCATACTCCCACTAGGCACATTAGCATAGTCATAACTTTGTTTTTAACATTGTAACAACTACATTGTAATTATTTTGCATTTGTCAGCAAATGATTTTTCGATGCTAGCTTCGTCATACAATTTTAATTTTTCGAAGTTAGATGGGATTACATATTTGTTTAGCTAACCGAAAGTAGACGACAGGCAGTAAGAAGCCTCATCTCAGTGTCAGTATCACGGACTTCGTAATGTTGTTTACTACTCCTCTGTTTAACTGGGATACTTTCCGAAAAGTATGGTTGCAAGGTTCCAGGTATGTAAGTTGCTAGCGCTGATCTGAACAGGAATGTTAACAGAGATAAAGCTTAGAATCAAATCAATGTGTCCATTTGCTCATGCCCTGCTGCCATTTTACTATCACAAAAGAAAAATCACATTAAGTCTGGGTAATTTCACCATTTTCATTAGAAGGAGATTTGTGACATTCATACATCAAATGTCCCGACTGGCCGAGCTCAACGGAGTACACAGAATGTTGTAGATCTAGAGTGTCTCTGCAATATGCTATACACACTATGTTATATGGTCGTGTACCCATAAGAGTTATTCAGTACTGTAGTTCTGTAATTTCCCTTGTGGACTTGTAGTCTGTGAGCCATACCAGCCATGGACGCCGAAGGAGGTCTGCGCCGTTTGTTGGGTTGGGAATCTCAGGGTTTTTGCCCTCCTTCCTAGCCTGGATGGACAGGATTGTGTGTGTGTACTGTAGTACAAAAGAGTGTGATGTGTGCATGTACCTATATATTCACTGCTGTGTATGTACCAAAGGTAAGTTTACAGTAAAGTTACTGTAGTACAAAAGAGTGTTGTGTGTGCATGTACCTATATATTCACTGCTGCGTATATAGCAAAGGTAAGCTTAAAATTACTGTAGTACAAAAGAGTGTCATGTGTGCATGTACCTATATATTCACTGCTGAGTATGTACCAAAGGTAAGCTTACAGTAAAGTTACTGTAGTACAAAAGTGTTGTGTGTGCATGTACCTATATATTCACTGCTGCGTATGTACCAAAGGTAAGCTTAAAGTTACTGTAGTACAAAAGAGTGTCATGTGTGCATGTACCTATATATTCACTGCTGAGTATGTACCAAAGGTAAGCTTACAGTAAAGTTACTGTAGTACAAAAGTGTTGTGTGTGCATGTACCTATATATTCACTGCTGCGTATGTACCAAAGGTAAGCTTAAAGTTACTGTAAGTTTTTAAGTCAACTGTAATTCTAAGGTCAGAGAAGCAGCAGAGTTCAAGGAGGGATGTGCAAAGTGCTCAGTGTTCAGTATTTCAGCAGCTCGGTAGCTTGACGGATTGCAGGCAGAAAGTGTCCGGAAACCTGCTGGTGCAGTTCTGAAAGCTCCTGCACCACCTGTCTGACAGCAGGAGCCGTGGAAGACAAATAAAATCAACATCTCCCATAGCTCCCAGTTAAACCACTTTGAATAATGCTCTGGACCATGCAGTTGGTGAGCAAAGTTTTCTCCAAAGTGCTCCATCCATACTCTGCTGCAAGCACACGGCAGCCAAAAAGCAGCAAGTTAATATACTATAACACCAGCTTCCTTAAAAGGACTAAGTCCTGACTGGCCAGACAACACCAGCAAACCCAGCTCAAACTTTCAACAAACATTTTTCCCCACCTCTGTTGGTCTACCTTGACTTCAGGACGTCCACCTCTCAGCCAGCATCCGTCCACTTTGCTCGTTACTCACATGATACACTAGTTTCCCATCCCCCTTTAGCCTCATATCAGTAGTGAATATATAGGTACATGCACACACAACACTCTTTTGTACTACAGTAACTTTACTGTAAGCTTACCTTTGGTACATACACAGCAGTGAATATATAGGTACATGCACACATGACACTCTTTTGTACTACAGTAACTTTAAGCTTACCTTTGGTACATACGCAGCAGTGAATATATAGGTACATGCACACACAACACTCTTTTGTACTACAGTAACTTTACTGTAAGCTTACCTTTGGTACATACACAGCAGTGAATATATAGGTATATGCACACATGACACTCTTTTGTACTACAGTAACTTTACTGTAAGCTTACCTTTGGTACATACACAGCAGTGAATATATAGGTACATGCACACATGACACTCTTTTGTACTACAGTAACTTTAAGCTTACCTTTGGTACATACGCAGCAGTGAATATATAGGTACATGCACACACAACACTCTTTTGTACTACAGTAACTTTACTGTAAGCTTACCTTTGGTACATACGCAGCAGTGAATATATAGGTATATGCACACATGACACTCTTTTGTACTACAGTAACTTTACTGTAAGCTTACCTTTGGTACATACACAGCAGTGAATATATAGGTACATGCACACATGACACTCTTTTGTACTACAGTAACTTTAAGCTTACCTTTGGTACATACGCAGCAGTGAATATATAGGTACATGCACACACAACACTCTTTTGTACTACAGTAACTTTACTGTAAGCTTACCTTTGGTACATACGCAGCAGTGAATATATAGGTATATGCACACATGACACTCTTTTGTACTACAGTAACTTTAAGCTTACCTTTGCTATATACGCAGCAGTGAATATATAGGTACATGCACACACAACACTCTTTTGAACTACAGTAACTTTAAGCTTACCTTTGGTACATACGCAGCAGTGAATATATAGGTATATGCACACATGACACTCTTTTGTACTACAGTAACTTTACTGTAAGCTTACCTTTGGTACATACACAGCAGTGAATATATAGGTACATGCACACATGACACTCTTTTGTACTACAGTAACTTTACTGTAAGCTTACCTTTGGTACATACACAGCAGTGAATATATAGGTACATGCACACATGACACTCTTTTGTACTACAGTAACTTTAAGCTTACCTTTGGTACATACGCAGCAGTGAATATATAGGTACATGCACACATGACACTCTTTTGAACTACAGTAACTTTAAGCTTACCTTTGGTACATACGCAGCAGTGAATATATAGGTATATGCACACATGACACTCTTTTGTACTACAGTAACTTTACTGTAAGCTTACCTTTGGTACATACACAGCAGTGAATATATAGGTACATGCACACATGACACTCTTTTGTACTACAGTAACTTTACTGTAAGCTTACCTTTGGTACATACACAGCAGTGAATATATAGGTACATGCACACATGACACTCTTTTGTACTACAGTAACTTTAAGCTTACCTTTGGTACATACGCAGCAGTAAATATATAGGTACATGCACACACAACACTCTTTTGTACTACAGTAACTTTAAGCTTACCTTTGGTACATACGCAGCAGTAAATATATAGGTACATGCACACACAACACTCTTTTGTACTACAGTAACTTTAAGCTTACCTTTGCTATATACGCAGCAGTGAATATATAGGTACATGCACACATGACACTCTTTTGTACTACAGTAACTTTAAGCTTACCTTTGCTATATACGCAGCAGTGAATATATAGGTACATGCACACACAACACTCTTTTGAACTACAGTAACTTTAAGCTTACCTTTGGTACATACGCAGCAGTGAATACATAGGTACATGCACACATGACACTCTTTTGTACTACAGTAACCTTACTGTAAGCTTACCTTTGGTACATACACAGCAGTGAATATATAGGTACATGCACACATGACACTCTTTTGTACTACAGTAACTTCAAGCTTACCTTTGATACATACGCAGCAGTGAATATATAGGTACATGCACATATGACACTTGTATACCATAGTGTTTTATAAGTGCTTGCAAATCACTGTGTACTATGCACCTTATTATTTTACTATCTCATTTTATTATGTAATACTTGTATTATTTGATACTTTATTTTATTGTGCTTAATTTTATTATTATTTTTTTTTTACTGTTAAGTGTTATTTTAATGTGTATACTTGAAGGGGCTCTGATTCCAACAAATTTCATTACAGGAAATGAAATCTGTATATCACAATAAAGTTGAAACTTGAAACATTCCCCAGAGGACACACGAATTTCAGCCAGTTCACACGCTCACGGGCCGCATCTTGTGTTTCTCTCGCTGAGAAGTTGATAGCTGTCCCGAGTTACGCACAGTTAATGATCCTGCTGCAAGCACCTTATTGCATGGATGCGTACTCCCTGACACTGCAAAATTTGGTATCGATCCGGTACCAAGTAAATACAGGGCCAATATCACCAATACTTTTTACTTATAGAAGCGGCGTATGTACTTTCATGTAGGGGAGAGCAGTGTGTCATGGTGTATGAGGTGAATGCACTGCAGCCTACATGCGTCTGTTAATCGCCGCCAAATTGTGTGACGGCAGGAGAACAAAATACAGCAAAAGAGGGGCATGCAGGACTGGAAAGGAGCGGTGTCTGCACAAACATCTGCTTTTTATGAAACGGGAGCTTCGCACTGAACATAGAGAAACTGAAACAAAAAAATATCGATCCATTCACATTAGTTTCAATGCGATACCAGCACCAACATTGGTATTGATACTATTGATAATTGGATGGACCCGCCCACCCGTAATGCGGAGTGCAGACAAGGTGGAAGCTGAAGATCCGATGAATGCGGTAGGCGAAGCTCTGAAATGTCACACGATGACCGTGAGACACACGATCCGCCCTTAACAGATGTCATTTCACTGCACCGTTTAGAAGAAACTTGAGAGTCTTACCAGTTCGTCTCGTGGCACATTTTGCACGACCTCAGCCTGGGCTGACAGCACCATCAAGAGAACTTCGAGACGCGGGGGGAAACCGGCAAGCAGGTGGGGGCACTTCCAAGGTCATAAACATTTCTTCGAAACAGCTAAGTTGTGTGTATTATCCAGGGGATTGTCGTTTGTTATTGTCGAAATGATCCCTCTACTATGAAAGTTTAATTGTTCAGATTTTTCAGGTCTATCAGACTCAAAGCTTTTTATTCAGAATAGACTCTTAATAGGAACTCAGTCAGTATATCTATCCCAAGTCTTTCTCTTCCTAAAAAAGTTCCCTTTAAATCTAGAAATGTTTTTCTCCCTCTTGTTCAAAACCATTCTGTAGACCTTTGTGCTATAGCTGGTTGTGCTAGCGAGACACCATTGACTGCTTTAATAGTGTAGCGTATTCCATTTATAGATATAAATCTTTCACTTACAGAAAATAAAAAGTGAATTAATTGAATTAATATCTGATGATGTTATTGTCACAAATGCTGTCGGTAAGGGGGGCGCCACTGTGACCCAGGATAAATCCAGATTAAAGACAGCAGGACGTGATGCAGTCATTGACGAGAATGAGTATAACTGTGTTCCAGAAACATCCAGTGAGACCAGTAATTCATAATTTGCCTAAACTTCATAAAAGTTTGCAGGGTCCACCAGGCCGCCTGAGTGTATCTGTGTATCAGTCTTATAACTGGGGCACATTCTCAGTTTGTTGATTATCATATAAAAGACTTGGGCTACTCCGCGCTTAAAATGTGGACGCATAGACGTAACATTACGATATCCGATCGCACTTCGGAAATTAATATAATCTAAATGAACTAATCGATCGCGCACCGGATATCGGTTCAAGATTTCTGTGCTTGTAAGTCACTCCGCCTGTTGGTTATTGTCCCGTGTTTTTGCTGTATGGTTACCTGTCTTGTGCTCCGCACTTGTTTGTCGTTTGTCTGGTTTTCTGTATGTATGTAAGTTCCTGCCCTTATTATTTTGAGGATTTAGTCAATGAATGTGTTTACATGTGTGCCGATGTTTGAGCCTTGTGCTTGTCACGGCATGATGTGGCGTTCATTGTTTTTTCTACTCCTGTTCCCTGTTTTGCCCGGTTTCCTTAGTGTGTTTATTTATGGTTCCATTTAGTTGCTATTTCTCCAGTTTACTTTTGACCCCTTGAAATACTTTTATTTTGTGGTTTTTTTCCAGTGTGTTCAGTTTCATTAAAAACACCTTTGTCTTGGAGCCGCGTCGTCTTCATGAACTTTTTCTACCTGCGCCTACCAAAATGAATGCATAAGTTTGACTTTACTTGACCACGGTCCACTAAAAAGTGACGAAATACTGCCTGGAAATAGTTCTGGACCTTCTCTTAGAAGGCATAAGACTTGTTTGTACATTATTGGAAAATTCTCAGAAATTGGTTGTCAAACTTGGCTCATATAACCATACAATGCAATTACATTGTATTTTAGTACATCCTTTATTTCATATATATGACAGTAAGTAAAATGCTCTATTGCTTTGAGAGTGTATTTTCCTACCGCGATGATACCGTAATGTTATGTCTATGCGTGCACCGCAGATGTTAAGCGCGGATGATATGAGCGTGTTTCGGCGGATGGCTAACCGCAGTATTTTTTCTAGTCTCGGTCAACCCTACTCAAAGCGCACAATACGTTAAACAATAAACTCAAAATATGTATGAAAAAGTGGTGTCCTACAATTGAGGTCTAGACAAAAAAGGGAAAAGATCGCGCCAAATACATTTTGTAAGGAGTGTTTTGACTTACGGTAATATATATTTGCTGTAAGATTTCTTTCGTGAGGGTGAGACGTGAGAGTCTGAAAGCGTGAGTGTCTCGAAGCAAGTCCTATAAATTGTTGGCTTGCCTGTCTGTGCCGCTGCTTGTATTAAATCCATAATGGCTGTTAGTAAAGATTCATTTGAACGTTTTAAAGACCTGTTATGTCATTTATTAATATGGTTCAGCCTTCCAGTACGTTTTTGACCATCTTCATGGGGGTCTGCTGCATTGAAAACATTCTGCGCTCCCAAGGGTTGTGGGGTTTGTAATATTCATTTTGGACCCCCCCCCCCCAATAATACATTTGTTTTTGGAATGTTTGCCGTTTAATACACTTAATGTAATCTGCATGATTACCTGTGCTTGCTTTTTCAGCTGTGGTTGTTGGTTAACTTATTTGCGCATGTCAAATAAAATTATTTTGCTTTATAGAGGTAAGTTTGGTATTCCAAAAGCTTTTTTTCTTTGAAAAATAGTTGCCGAAAACTTCGGGGGTCGTCTTATAATCTGGGTCGTCTTATATTTGGTCCAATACGGTAATTGGTTATAATGTACCGTATTATATAAAACGATGCAGATAAGCAGTGGAGTAACCTTCGTTTTAGCAGTGATTGTTTTGAAATACAGGAATCATAATAAGCAAAATAATTTAACTCAAAGTGATGACTAAGACAGGTGAGGCTATTTTGAGAGCCTAAATGGGACATATCTATGGCTAACCTCACTTTTTTGGGTTATATGTCAAACCTGAATGTCTTTTAAGATGTATTTGCATTGCAGTCATGCTGTGGTGATATTTAAGATCTGTTTTTCAATACTGACAGAAAACTTAATTCTCATTCACTGTTACTGTGAAGTGCTTCCACATAAATGATGTTTTTCCTCTTTATCTGCACCCTCATCCTGCATGCTTTGTCTTTCTTAAGCCATATTGCCAAGTAATCGAGAAGGACATTTTTAAACAATGCTTTTTAATAATGGAGTAATCAAGTTTTATTGTGCAGTCATGAGAGATCTGCTATTTTTGCACTCAGACGCACTGAAGCTGTATGATAAATGGTGAATGTAGGTTAATGGATTATAGATGTTTTACTTACACAGGAGAAGCCATGGACTTGATAATCTGGTTGAAGGGATCCAATCCTCTCCTGCTGCCCCTTCTGCTCTTATCTTTAGTGGGCAGCATTCATGCCGAGCTCCCCTATCCTCCTACCGCCACCCCGCTGTTTGAGGGATACCCTTACGGCGTCATATGGAACATGCCAACTCCTGTTTGCAAGCAGAACAACATCCCGCTGGACACCTCGCCGTTCCAGGCCGTTACCACCCCAGAGGCTGTTCCTGACCAGTTCCTCTTCCTGTTCTACACCGACCGTCTGGGGTTGTACCCATTTGTGGATTATGCCACCAATAAGGAGATCAATGGAGGCATCCCACAAAAGGGCAACCTGACAGCCAGCTTGGATATCGCCCAGTTGGACGTTGCCCACTATATGCCTTCAGAAACCTCCACTGGTCTGGCTGTCATTGACTGGGAGGCCTGGCGCCCCCTGTGGGACGGGAATTTGCATTCTAAGACTATCTACCGCACGTTGTCTATTGACTATGCCCGACAACTTGACCCCTCACTTTCTCCATCTCAAGCCGAGCCTGTGGCCAAGGAGCAGTTCCAGACAGCTGCTAGAAACTTCATGGAGGACACAATGAGTCTAGGGATCAGTATGAGGCCCAGTTACCTCTGGGGCTTCTATCTCTTCCCTAAATGTTACAATGATATGTGGGAAGAGGCTGAATACACAGGTATGTGCCCAACATGGGCACAGGCAGAGAACGACCAGCTCCTGTGGCTGTGGCAGACGAGCACGGCCCTCTACCCATCCGTCTACCTAGCGACCAGTCTGGCTAACACCCACAAGGCCGCTCTGTACGTCCGTAACCAAGTTCATGAGGCCATGAGGGTGGCCAGCCAGCCTAAGCACCCCTTCAATGTCCCCATCTACGTCTACACCCGTCCTGTCTTTACTGACCAAACCAACAAATTCTTGAGTGTGGTGAGTACATCATGTCCTGGATCATCGTATAAACTGGATATGATTAAGCTCTGGCGTGCTGCCTTGCCTTTGCATAAGACCTGCATATGGTCACTATAAACTGCAAGTCATCAAGGCACAGGGATTTCAGGTTCTGTCTTACTCCCCTGTGTGTGTCGCCATCTCCAGGAGGACCTGGTCCACACCCTGGGGGAGAATGCAGCTGTAGGGGCCTCGGGTTCAGTGCTCTGGGGGGGCACTACGGACTTTGAAGACAAGGTATATTGCCATGCAACACATGTCATCTGCATGTTTGCGGCAGGGACACACTAAATGATTAAGGTTAAAAAATTGACTGCTATGCACAAAATGTGCAACTGACATTTTAAATTCCGTCTTTCCTACGAAATGAGAAATCTGCAGTAAAACAGTAATGAGAATAAAGCGTCTGCCATAACAGTGCTTAAAGGTGCCATAGAATGAAAATGTGGCTTAACCTCAGCATAGCTAAAAAAGAGTTCGGTACATGGAAATGACATACCATGAATCTCAAACATAGTCATTCACTCTTTCAAATATAATTCCTGAACATGTAAAAGAAAGAATTGAAACGGGCTATTTTAAAATTCCTAATCTGTTACGTAACACCCCCAAATGTAACATATGCCAGCCCCTTTTTAAGCTCAATGTACATGCGCGTTCGGACTCCAGCAGTTGTGCAGGTATCCTGGTGGATGAAGCGAGCAACAACAAAAATGTCAGGCTGCATGTATAAGTGTGCTGTTTGAGGCTATGATGGGGATGTCGGCAATAGCCCTTCCCAAGGAATCAAACTGTCATCAGGCATGGCTGATGTTCATCTTTAACAGCTCAGGGGTACCATTCCCAGAAGCTCCCCTTAGCAACTTACATAGCTGGAACCGTTCACTTACATGGTTCTAACTATGGAAGTTGCTAATGCTGCTAGCAACTATGGCTTTGGGAAAATGTACCCCGGTTTAGTAGGGGAATATTAAACAACATTATGAAGTCTACATACAATTTGTTGTATGTAATTGTTGTATTTACATACAAAAGTTAAAATGTTGAAAACAAAGTTATGATTATGCTAAAATTCTACCAAGTCTGAAGCAGCGCTATTACAGTTACACATAGTAAATTGTTCCAGGAAACATTAATGACAAAACATACCACTCAGAAGTGTTCATTTGCTACCTCTGGGCAACTGGCTGTTCATCGGCATCTGATTCCTCCTCCATTACAGGCTCAAACATATACGCTTGGATGCATAAGTGCTCCATGTTTCACCTCACCATTAGCAATGGTGAATCTGTGTGAAGCGTCGCAATGCCTCTCTATAAACCAGCCAGAGCAGAGCTCAATAATCTATTAATGAGCCCACAAAATAAGGTAAAACAGCTTGTTTTATTCTAGGGCCAGGGATGTACATGGGCATGTAAAATCACTTTTGGACATTTTTCAACCATTTTTCTGCTGTGGGTAGCTGCCCTTCACAGCCAGTAGTTTGTGGGAGGCATGAAGAGAATTTCCTCTCAGGGATAAATATAGTATTAATTATTATTTGGAAAAAAACATTCTATGGCCCCTTTAAGCCCTCCTTCATATCTGAGATCTTCACACTCAGTCACAGATCATTTGTCTATATCACACAAGCACGTTCCATCCTTGTAGGCGTCATGTGAGGCCTTATCCTCCTACCTGACCTCCACCCTGAACCTCTACATCACCAATGTGACGGCAGCTTCCAGGCTCTGCAGCGAGTCACTCTGCCAGGGTAACGGCCGCTGCATCCGGAAGGACTACAACTCTGACGTCTACTTGCACCTGAATCCTGCTAGCTTCTCTGTCCAAAAATCCAACGGGAAGTACGTGGCGGTGGGCATTCCCACCCTCTCTGACCTCACCTACTTCTCCGATCACTTCACCTGCCAGTGCTACGCTGGGCTGAGCTGCTCGCCCCGGATAGCGAGTGAGCTCCCCAACACACCCGTGACCATTCCTGTGTAACACAGCCCTTCAATACGCTATAGGCTGACTACCCTTTAAAAATGTTTAATCATCTTGCTGATTCATTTATTCATTTCCTGTTTTGTGAAACTTTTGTTTTCTCTTTTGAAAGTTAAGTTTGGAATTGGGGGAGGCCAGATTCAGTGGGGTGAAGGCTTGCGCTGTGCCCTCCCCAGGTACTAGTCATGCCCTTCAGTCCTCCATCTAAGGATGCCTAAAACATTTATTTGCATTTAAATCTTTTGGTAACTAATCATTCAGTCCAGCTCTTCATTTTTTCCCCCCAATTGGTTTCTGATTGGCTGGTTGGGAAGCATAAAATTCAGGAACAAGCCAATTGTCACTGTCACTCTATGTGCACTGCCCCCGTGCTTGTGAACGTGTCTCTTGTCAAGTGCTTCTGAAGTAATTAGCTTGGTTACTCAAGAAGAAGTCTAGCTCCATCTATAGCTTAGTCTGATTTTGTCATAATCCATCTTTTGGTTCATTGTTTTTATTTGAACCATTTCAGTTTTTAATATATATTTTTTGTATTTTAATATAACACACAAAGATGTTTTTATTTGATTTATCGAACATGAACAAGGCTGTAGAATCGTATTAGATACACTCCACAAAAGAGAAAGTTAAAATGATCAAAAAAAAGTTCAGCGATGTTGTCACAGATTGGATCGTGGACAAGTGACCACATTTTATGTTTATAAAATGTTGGCGAATTACTATTATGTTGTGAACATAATTATGATGTTGTTGCAGATAACTTATGAGTTTAATTTAGCTGTTTTCCTCCCAACCTTAAGGAAAGTTGTTTAATATAGATTTTGACCAGAATCGTCCAGCTTTGTCTCAGTATATTAAACATCCTTCTTGTTGTCTTTGTAAAACTTAGATGTTACCATTACAATTGTGTGATGTTGTAATGAAATGGATATTTTTCATCTTTGTTGGTTTTATGAATAAATTTGAATAAAATTGTAATTTTGAATACTATATTTTAGAACTGTGTATGTGGGATGTAATGCAAAGGGGTGGATAATTGTTGGATTAAGTTAAAATCTACAGTATATAAGCCCTGGGGGGGGGGGGGGGGGTTGTTATGGATGCAGGGTCTGCCGGGATGTAGCCTGTTTTAGGTGATTTTTATTTTTTTTGCTAATGGTTGCTATTTGTATACTTCTTTGGGTGTTTAAAATAAAAGTTTGCACCTTTTGGAACTCTTATTGCCATTTTTAACAGTTGTCCAAAAAATTAAGACAAGAAAACTTAAGGGGTGGATGTTGTCACGATGCGGGTAGCGGGTAAGGCGAACAGGAAGGCAAGGAGCAGGCAAGCTGGTATAAATCGGGGAAAACAGGGATTTATTTGAGGGCAAGGGCAGGACGGAACATGGGCAGGTACTGACATCGACAAACATCAATGACGGACAAGGAACCCGGACTGAAATACACAAGACTGGGCAAACTATCAGACACAGCTGGGTACGATCAGGGAAGCACATGTGGATAATCAGGGGGGCGTGGCACACACGAGGATAATCAGGGGGGCGTGGCACACACGAGGATAATCAGGGGGCGTGGCACACACGAGGATAATCAGGGGGGCGTGGCACACACGAGGATAATCAGGGGGGCGTGGCACACACGAGGAGCAGACGAGCCGGGTATGACAGATGTGTGTTGGAAAATAAGAAGTTTCTAATGGTCTAAATATAGATAAGTTTTTGCAGAAAGAAATAGATAATGATACCATAATTTTACATAGGATATGAATGCAAAAATATGACTGAATAATGAGTGGAAGTTAAGTATGCCAATATAAAAAGTGTGTGTGTGTGTGTGTGTGTGTGTGTGTGTGTGTGTGTGTGTGTACACACACTTAATAGAGATTTGTCCCTAAGTAAAGGGAATGGTGATGGGAAGATAAGATCACAAATATCACAAAAGATATGTGGGGAAGGGAAAAAATAATAAAATGCAGCAAAATATAGATCAGATGTTAATTCTGAAAGTTACAGTAAAGTTAATAAGGACGTCCTCTGAAGACGGCGTGGTGTCAGCAGGTATAGGTGACTGTATGACTGCAGTCTGAATGGCTCCCAGAAAGGCTCACTGCACCCCCAGTCAATGCAGGCCACACCCAGCCCTGCCGGAAATTGTAAGGAAACACTTTAGTTGATCTTCAAACTTTTCTATCAATAGAGACTTTTCTTTAATTGGAAGATGAGCTGAAGCATTTTGCTGTAATACTTGTTAGAGGAAAAGGGTCTTCTTTGAGAGAACCTTTTTACTATAGGGCAGAAATCAGAAGAAAGGAACCGCTGAGGTGTCTTTAGCCCAGTCAATGGTCACTTTTTATAGAGGAAGTTCCCAGGTGTAATAGGAAATTATTCCACAAAATCTGTCAAGAAAGTTACAGTCGCAAGCAAAGGTTTGTGAACTCTTTGGCATTGTCTGAATATCTGCATGAAGAGATCCTAAAATGTGATTGTCAACTAAACAATAAATAATTCATTTGCAGAATTCAAACAGCAAACAATATTGTACGGTAATCATTGGTTAAAGTAAGTTGGACTCTTGGATAATGACCTCTTGATGGTAACCGCAGTCAGGTCTTCCAATCAATTCTGCTGATAGGTCTATATACTGTATATATACTGTATATATAGAAACCCCATTTCCAGAAAAGTTGGGATATTCTCTAAAATGCAATAAAAACAAAAATCGGAAACATGTTTATTCACCTTAACCTTTATTTAACTGAAAAAGTACAAAGAAATGTTTTTCAACAATTTCACTGGCTGGCTTAATTGCATTTTGTAAATTTACACAAAGTTAGAATTTGATGCCTGAAACAGTTGGGACAGATGCATATTTACCATTGTGTTACATCCCCTTTCCTTTAATACATTTTTTTTATTGTTTTGGAACTGAGGATACAAGTTGCAGTAATTTTGCAATTGGAAATTTTGTCCATTCTTGCATGATGTAAGACTTCAGTGGCTCAGCAGTCCATGGTCGGCATTTTTCACTTCATGATGTTCCAAACATGTTCAATAGGAGTTAGATCTGGGCTGGCAGCAGGCCAGTCAAGCACATGCAAATAAACAAACAAATTAATTTTTGTATAGCGCGTTATCACAACGTTACATTGTCTCAAAGAGCTATGCAGCATCCCTACCAAAAGCCCCCAGTGAGTAAGCCAGAGGCAACAGTGGCAAGGAAAAGGAAGTAGCCTTGGGAGAGACCAGACTCAAAGGGAGAGCCCATTCTCCTGGGGCGGTCAGGGAAAGTCAAATTGGAGAAATGGAAAAGTCCCAAGTCAGACTGTCTAAGTTATATGATTTGAGTGACAACCGAAGAGCAGGGAAGTGAAGACAAGCGGTTTTTGGTGCTCCTTCAGATCGCCAGTTAAGCAGGGAATGGAGAAATGGGCAGAGCAGGGATGGGCAGAGCAGGCGCCTCAAGAATGGGCGGAGCAGAGACAGGTGGAGCAGGCGCCCCAGGAATGGGCAGTGCAGGCACCTCAGGAATGGGTGGAACAGGCACCTCAGGAATGGGTGGAACAGGCACCTCAGGAATGGGTGGAGCGTCTCATCTAACCATGGGGGGCGGAGCAGGGGGACTGCACCCTGGCAGCCGGTGTTGCCCCTTTAGAGATCTTGGGGACCCATGGGGTAGCGTCCCCAACAGACCTGGGCCCTTTAAGGGCCGGGCATTTCCCTGAAAATGGGGGAGCTGCCAGCACTGGTAAGGAAGACGCGGGCAGGTGCGCTGTTTGAAGCGGGTTTCCTGCTTGTTTGAAGCGGCGGTGGCGATGTCAGGGGTGAAAACCGCTGGGTCAAGAATCAGGAGGGGTGTCTCCCGACACCTGACAGAGGAAGCAGCAGAGACCAGGGTAGCCCCCAGGAAGATCCCCGGTGTGTTCTCCTGCTTCCGATTACTCCACCGTTTCTGTATAGTCCCTGTTCTCGGCAAAACCTGGAGTGCTTCAGGCAGTGGACTGTGCGGTAGCCCGCGGCCGATAGCTACCTGCCACGTCTTGGATTCCGCTGCCTTTTCTCAAAGCCGCCGGAGGTTTTCGCGCACTTCTTGAGCCTGGTACATGTCGCCGGGCAGGGACATCTCCCCCATGACAGATGCTGGCTTTTACCCCTTCTACTGATAGCAATCTGTACGGTCAGTTTTATCATTAGCATGGAAAACTCAATGCCTGTTTTTTCCAAAAACAGGCTGAAATCATCTGACCACAGCACACGGTTCCACAGTCTTTTGGTCCATCTGAGATTTGCTTGCGCCCAGAGATCTTGCCAGCATTTCTGCATATACACACGTGGACAAAATTGTTGGTACCCTTCAGTCAATGAAAGAAAAACTCACAATGGTCACAGAAATAACTTTAATCTGACAAAAGTAATAATAAATAAAAATTCTATGAAATTTAACTAATAAAAGTCAGACATTGATTTTTAACCATGCTTCAACAGAATTAATAAAAAAAAAAAACTCATGAAACAGGCCTGGACAAAAATGATGGTACCCCTAACTTAATATTTTGTTGCACAACCTTTTGAGGCAATCACTGCAATCAAACGATTCCTGTAACTGTCAATGAGACTTCTGCACTTCTCAGCAGGTATTTTGGCCCACTCCTCATGAGCAAACTGCTCCAGTTGTCTCAGGTTTGAAGGGTGCCTTTTCCAGACGGCATGTTTCAGCTCTTTCCAAAGATGCTCAATAGGATTGAGGTCAGGGCTCATAGAAGGCCACTTTAGAATAGTCCAATGTTTTCCTTGTAGCCATTCTTGGGTGTTTTTAGCTGTGTGTTTTGGGTCATTGTCCTGTTGCAAGACCCATGACCTGCGACTGTGACCAAGCTTTCTGACACTGGCCAGCACATTTCTCTCTAGAATCCCTTGATAGTCTTGAGATTTCATTGTACCCTGCACAGATTCAAGACACCCTGTGCCAGATGCAGCAAAGCAGCCCCAGAACATAACAGAGCCTCCTCCATGTTTCATAGAAGGGACAGTGTTCTTTTCTTGATATGCTTAATTTTTCCGTCTGTGAACATAGAGCTGATGTGCCTTGGGAAAAAGTTCAATTTTTGTCTCATCTGTCCATAGGACATTCTCCCAGAATCTTTGTGGCTTGTCCACATGTAGTTTGGCAAATTCCAGTCTGGCTTTTTTATGACTTGTTTTCAACAATGGTGTCCTCCTTGGTCGTCTCCCATGAAGTCCACTTTGGCTCAAATAATGACGGATGGTGCGATCTGACACTGATGTTCCTTGAGCTTGAAGTTCACCTTGGATCTCTTTAGAAGTTTTTCTGGGCTCTTTTGTTACCATTCGTATTATCCGTCTCTTTGATTTGTCATCAATTTTCCTCCTGCGGCCACGTCCAGGGATGTTGGCTACAGTCCCATGGATCTTAAATTTCTGAATAATATGTGCAACTGTAGTCACAGGAACATCAAGCTGCTTCGAGATGGTCTTATAGCCTTTACCTTTGACATGCTTGTCTATAATTTTCTTTCTAATCTCCTGAGACAACTCTTTCCTTCGCTTCCTCTGGTCCATGTTGAGTGTGGTACACACCATGTCACCAAACAACACAGTGACTACCTGGAGCCCTATATATAGGTCCACTGACTGATTACAAGATTGTAGACACCTGTGATGCTAATTAGTGGACACACCTTGGATTATCATGTCCCTTTGGTCACATTATTTTCAGTCTTTTCTAGGGGTACCATCATTTTTGTCCAGGCCTGTTTCATGAGTTTTTTTTTTAATTAATTCTGTTGAAGCATGGTTGAAAATCAATGTCTGATTTTTATTAGTTACATTTCATAGAATTTTTATTTATTATTACTTTTGTCAGATTAAAGTTATTTCTGTGACCATTGTGAGTTTTTCTTTCATTGACTGAAGGGTACCAACAATTTTGTCCACGTGTGTAGTTGATGTAAGGCTTCCTCCTTGCGTTACAGTTTGAAGTTGCATTTCTGCATGCGGAGACGGACTGCATTAAGTGACAATGGTTTTCCGAAGTACCCCTGTGCCCAGGTGGCTGTAGTTGTCACATTAGCGTGACAGTTTTGGAGGCAGTGCCTCAGGGTTCGAAGATCACACACATCCAACAGTGGGTTCTGTCCTTGCGCTTTACACGCTGCGATGTCTCTGCATTCTCTGAATCCTTTCACAATATTATGTATTGTAGATGTTGCAAGACCTAGATTCTTTGCAATCTTGTGTTGAGTGAATGTTCCTTTTGAACTGACTAACAATTCTCTCACAAATTTTGGCACAAAGGGGTGAGTCATGACCCATCCCTGCTTGAAAAGACTAAAGTTTTGATGGATGCTACTTTTATACCCAGTCACGGTACCTCACCTGCTACCGATTAGGTTGTCTTCCAAACTGGTGTTACTGGAATAATCTGTGCACTTTTCAATGTTATTTTGGACCATTGCCCCACAGTCCAAAAGCGTACAGGATAGGTTGATTGGTGAGTCTAAATTGGCCCTGTAGTTATGTGAGTGTGTGTGTGTGTGTGTGTGTGTGTGTGTGTGAGTGTGTGCGTCCAGCGGTGTGTTGGTGACCGCCCGGGGTTGGTTCCCACCTGCGCCCATCGTTCCCGGGATAGGCTCCGGTCCCCCCCACAACCCCAGTTGGGATTAAGCAGTTTCAGAAAATGGATGGATGGAGTTGCCTGATTTCCCTTGTTAATTTGTAGTTATTTAATTATGTTCATTTAGTTCATTCATGTACAGCTTTCATATTTCTTATTTTTATATTTATTTCTGTCCTTGCTACTCATCCATCATGTTCTTTGCCTCTCATACAACTTACTCTCCCCAAGGCCATCTGACCCCCTGGCTCCAGGAATCTGTGCGAAGATCATAGATAAAGGGCCTGCTTCCCTCAGGGGGGGCAGAGACAGACACAGACAGACACTGAACCGGCCGTGTGAAACATCTTTCTGTAACATCTTCATTCTGTCTTAATAAACTGCTCAAACTTAAGGAATCTGCCTCATCATTCAACTAAAAGAACCTGAGGTTTCAACGAAGAAATCTATCAGAGTTAAAAATAATTCTGTCAGAAACAATGTGTATAATCCCTTTGGTCTCTATACTATAAGAATGTAGATCGGCGGGTTGGACACCATGTGAATTAGTATTACTTCATCTTTGATAATCTTGGGTTCAGTTTTTAACTCCGAGTTAAAAATAGCTGCCAGGCCAAAAATAGCTCCACGCCCAAAACCACGTGGTTCCTGTACGGAACTAAACTCATCAGGCGAGGCATCAACAAGAGGTACAGTGTCTGTGGGTCTGAGGTTTCAGTTAGAAGCACAGGTCTGCATCAGTGTCCAGCACCATGCCATTAACAAGAAGTGATTTACTTCCTAGAGAGCAAACGTACAATAGTGCACATTTTATGGTGGATTTATGTTGTGACTCTTTCAGTCGTATTAATGTGACTGATATTAAGGTATCCACACAGGAGACCCAGTGGAATGTTTAGGTCTAAGTCTTTAGAACTCTGTTTATAAATAGCAGCTAGATGTAGGGGATGCTGTGTTATGAGACACCCGGGTCATGGCCGGACAAGATCTAAAGGTGACAGCGTTTTTCCAAATCACACATTAAGCAAAGGTACCTGTGATGATTCTTGGCAGCTCTATGTATGTGTCACTAAGAGTGTTTGTGTGCATTTTTACCAGAAGATGGCAGTGTGGTGTCAAGTAGATTTTATCAGTGCAATATATTTCACTTTTATGTTGAAGACATATTATTTTGTCCGTTCCCATACAAAGCTGTGCATGTACTGTTTAGCTAAACCCTTTATGTAGTTAAGAATAAACAATCAAGAACATTGTAACTGGTTCTAATACAGTAGAGATACCAGGACATCATGCTAGCATAAGAAACTCATATATTCCATCTTTTAAAAGATAAATGAAAAGTCAAAGGAAATCATGCATTTGTTCTAATAACCAGCATGTAGCTTTGTATCCTTGGAATATCCGGACAGACAGCTTCCTGGAGGAGGTTACAATTCCCATGCCTGGTTTCAGGTGTTGTTGTTTGCTGATCTTCCCTCATTAGTGATTCCACTCACCCGAAGGACCGGGGGCAGAAACACAAGAATAATATTGGATTCACTCTTTAGCTGGCTGAATGTTTAATTAGCACCACGCTATCGCACTATACATGCACAGCACTTATAGTCAAGCCTCTCCTCTTTCTCGGTGGCGACAAAAGGTCTTATTTGAGAAAACGTTTTCCACACTTTATTAAGAGTCATGCAATCACAGTTATACAATGGTTGATGCTGTCTGGTGTGACTGACTGCTTACTCTATGCGATGCCTCTGCACCATATATCATGCGCAGTCCTTTGTTACCTCCGAGCTGATGTGACCGAGCGCACAAACCGCCTGCCCCTCCCACTCCTAACGTTGGCTGACCCTGTGCTGTGACACCCAAGCTATGGTGAGCAAGATGGGGTCAAATGCAGCTGTACTCGTATTTGTGCAAATGGCAAAGAAAGGATTTATCATTCATTTTTGATTATTTATTATTTATTCTGACCTTATTCTCTCGCTCCTCTCCACCGGCCCCCGCCCCTAATTGCCCTACTGTGTTACTCCTCCAAACTGACAAACTAAGACAAGATAACTTTTAATGTGTCAACTATCAACGGGGGTGCTGTTATGCGTTTATACTTTTATGCAATTGACATTAAGTACTCAGTGACGATGCATTGAGTCTCAATGCATTTATTTTCTGAAATGCAAGGGCACTGTCAGTGCTGAATTAAATGCCCCCATGTCACATTTGGATTACATGCAGGGGAGACATTTTGTTGTTGCGTATCAACACTGACCACCTGATTCGAATTTCTGTACATATTTGACTTTGCTATGCAGCCCATGTGCCCTGAGCATGATGCCGTCATGGAAGACAGCAGATTCTCATCCTCAAGTCATTTCACAAGTGATATTACTGTCTGCATGACCTGACAGTCGAGTTTTAATGGGTTTTAAGGAGTAAAATTATCAGAACAAAGAAAGGACTTATGTATATGTATATATAAATATTTAAGCATGTTATTGTGCCCGTAAGATATGAGTAATTTGGAACATTACATGTTACAATTAAATTTCCACACAGAAGATCTCAAGTGTTCAGTGTTACAGTTAAAGGAGTCAGCAGCAGACAGGCAGAGAGTGTTCAGTATTACAGGTAAAGGAGTCAGCAGCAGACAGGCAGAGAGTGTTCAGTATAACAGTTAAAGGAGTCAGCAGCAGACAGGCAGAGAGTGTTCAGTATTACAGTTAAAGGAGTCAGCAGCAGACAGGCAGAGAGTGTTCAGTATTACAGGTAAAGGAGTCCGCAGCAGACAGGCAGAGTGTTCAGTATTACAGTTAAAGGAGTCAGCAGCAGACAGGCAGAGAGTGTTCAGTATTACAGGTAAAGGAGTCAGTAGCAGACAGATAGAGAGTGTTCAGTATTACAGTTAAAGAAGTCAGCAGCAGACAGGCAGAGAGTGTTCAGTTTTACAGTTAAAGGATTCAGCAACAGACAGATAGAGAGTGTTCAGTATTACAGTTAAAGAAGTCAGCAGCAGACAGGCAGAGAGTGTTCAGTTTTACAGTTAAAGGATTCAGCAACAGACAGGCAGAGAGTGTTCAGTATTACAGTTAAAGGAGTGAGCAGCAGACAGGCAGAGTGTTCAGTATTATAGTTAAAGGAGTCAGCAGCAGACAGGCAGAGAGTGTTCAGTTTTACAGTTAAAGGAGTCAGCGACAGACAGGCAGAGAGTGTTCAGTATTACAGCAGGAATAATGGCGCTGTTTCCTACATAAAGAGTCACTGAAATCTGCGTGTCACCCATCAGGTTGCTTTGAATAGCAAAGGAATCAGCAAGTTTTATCGCACCGCCTTCACTCTGTGCTCCCTGACTGTCTGTGGTAGCTTTCGATTGTTCCACATCCCTCAGAATGGAGAAGCCGTTTCTATGGAAACCCCTGGGCGAAGCTAGAGGAGTGTCAGATTGACATAAGGAACTGAGGGCCCTCCGATGGGTTGTCGCTCCATACGGCGTGGTTCCCTGCACAGTGCACGTAGCTTCTGTGATAGGCTCTGGACCCCCTTGCCCCATCCATTCAGCGTCGGACTAGCAGGACTGATGGATGGATGGAACTGAGAGTGAGACACAATCACAAAAACACTAAGTATTAAACACTCCATCAGCATAATCCCCAGCAGAGTGCATGTTGAAAATAATTAATTCTGCTACTTCCCACCCAGTACTATATGCCAAATAAGAACATTTAAACTACCACAGGCTGTCAATGAATCTCCTCAGCAAATCAGTACCATCCCCGACAGACCTGTTGATTAATCACTGGAATGATGTAACAATCTCATGAATTCTGTCAAAGAAATGTCACCCTGTTTGTTTTTGCGTCTGGATGAAGCATACTGTTTACAGTGGCAGCTCGTTCCATCATGCTGTTTGATGCATACATTTTGTTCACCACTTGTCAGGGAGAATGATATACAGTAAAGCCAGACTGAGGCTGATTAGGTAAGTCAGAGCTAAACTATGGCTGCCTGAAACCTTCAACATGTAGTTCTGGTTCTGTGTCCTTCCTGTTGTATAGAAAATAAAGAAGGAATAGCAGGACTTTGAAGAGCTTAAATCTAAACTCTTCAAAACCCAGATGAGGTGTGTTTCAAAGTTCAAAGAAGTTTTAATTCAGAACTACGCACCTCCCTGCATCCTTAGCCAGAGTCCGTCTTTTCATCTTAGAGTTTCCATTTGAGCATAAATGCTTTGCTTCACTTTGGGCTGGATGTTGGGCGTAATTTTACTTCATGAAAGTCACTAATGGTTTTCTCTGGCAAAGGATACCAGACTTAACGTTTAATAATTGTATATAATTACTTTAGAGCAACACGGTCCCCAGGAACCCCCAGACGGCCCACATTTTTGCTCCCTCCCAGCTTCCAGCCAATCAAGAACACCGAATACCTGGTACAGATGTGCTGGTAGATGGAAAGAGCAAAAATGTGGACTGTCTGGGAGACTGGGTTGAGAAACAACACTTTAGTGTAGTCAGTGCTTTACAGGTTTAAAAATAGGGGGGGAGGCCTGGAAAAACACCTTGCCAACATCTCCACCCCCCCGAGATGAGGAGGCGGGTGACAGAGGTGTCTACGTGGCACCTATTGTTTGCAGATGCACAGCAGCTGGGTGCTGCATTATTTAATAACTGCACAAAATGCTTCACTTTGAAAGATCTCCCCACTGCTGCCTGACAGTACAGCCCCGACTGTCACTCCACATAAAGCGCTAGCAGTGAGCTGTATGGTAACATATTCCTTACTGTGACTTTTCCTTCTCTCTGCAGAACCGTTACTCATCCGCTACTTTTCATGTTCTTCCTGTGTTTTATGGATGTCTGCTGGTCTCCCCCTGCAGTGTTCGTGTTCTTCCTGTGTTTTATGAATGTCTGCTGGTCTCCCCCTGCAGTTTTCATGTTCTTCCCGTGTTTTATGGTTGTCTACTGCTCTCCCCTGCAGTTTTCATATTCTTCCTGTGTTTTATGGATGTCTGCTGATATCCTCCTGCAGTTTTCATGTCCTTCCCATGTTTTTTGGATGTCTGCTGGTCTCCCCCTGCAGTTTTCATGTTTTTCCCGTGTTCTGCAGATGTCTGCTGGTCTCCCCCTGCAGTTTTCATATTCTTCCTGTGTTTTATGGATGTCTGCTGGTCTCCCCCTGCAGTGTTCATGTTCTTCCTGTGTTTTATGAATGGCTGCTGGTCTCCACCTGCAGTTTTCATGTTCATCTCGTGTTTTATGGATGTCTGTTGGTCTCTCGCTGCAGTTTTCATGTTCTTCCTATGTTTTATGGATGTCTGCTGGTCTCCCCCTGCAGTGTTCATGTTCTTCCCGTGTTTTATGGTTGTCTGCTGCTCTCCCCTGCAGTTTTCATATTCTTCCTGTGTTTTATGGATGTCTGCTGATATCCTCCTGCAGTTTTCATGTCCTTCCCATGTTTTTTGGATGTCTGCTGGTCTCCCCCTGCAGTTTTCATGTTTTTCCCGTGTTCTGCAGATGTCTGCTGGTCTCCCCCTGCAGTTTTCATATTCTTCCTGTGTTTTATGGATGTCTCCTGGTCTCCCCCTGCAGTGTTCATGTTCTTCCTGTGTTTTATGAATGGCTGCTGGTCTCCACCTGCAGTTTTCATGTTCATCTCGTGTTTTATGGATGTCTGTTGGTCTCTCGCTGCAGTTTTCATGTTCTTCCTATGTTTTATGGATGTCTGCTGGTCTCCCCCTGCAGTGTTCATGTTCTTCCTGTGTTTTATGGATGTCTGTTGGTCTCCCCCTGCAGTTTTCATGTTCTTCCTATGTTTTATGGATGTCTGCTGGTCTCCCCCTGCAGTTTTCATGTTCTTCCTATGTTTTATGGATGTCTGCTGGTCTCCCCCTGCAGTGTTCATGTTCTTCCTGTGTTTTATGGATGTCTGCTGGTCTCCCACTGCAGTTTTCATGTTCTTCCTATGTTTTATGGATGTCTGCTGGTCTCCCCCTGCAGTTTTCATGTTCTTCCTATGTTTTATGGATGTCTGTTGGTCTCCCCCTGCAGTGTTCATGTTCTTCCTGTGTTTTATGGATATTTGCTGGTCTCCCCCTGCAGTGTTCATGTTCTTCCTGTGTTTTATGAATGTCTGCTGGTCTCCTCCTGCAGCGTTCATGTTCTTCCTGTGTTTTATGAATGTCTGCTGGTCTCTGCCTGAGGTTTTCATGTTCTTCCCGTGTTTTATGAATGTCTGCTGGTCTCCCCTTGTAGTTTTCATGTTCTTCCCATGTTTTAGGGATGTCTGCTTGTCTCTCGCTGCAGTTTTCATGTTCTTCTTGTGTTTTATGAATGTCTGCTTGGCTCCTGCTGCAGTTTTCATGTTTTTCTCGTGTTTTATGGATGTCTGTAGGTCTCTCGCTGCAGTTTTCATGTTCTTCCTGTGTTTTATGGATGTCTGCTGGTCTCCCCCTGCAGTGTTCATGTTTTTCCTGTGTTTTATGAATGGCTGCTGGTCTCCCCCTGTAGTGTTCATGTTCTTGCCGTGTTTTATGGATGTCTGCTGGTTTCCCCCTGCAGTGTTCATGTTCTTCCCGTGTTTTATGGATGTCTGCTGTTCTCCCCCTGTAGTGTTCATGTTTTTCCCGTGGTTTATGAATGTCTGTTGGTCTCTTGCTGCAGTTTTCATGTTCTTCCTGTGTTTTATGGATATCTGCTGGTCTCCCCCTGCAGTGTTCATTTTCTTCCTGTGTTTTATGGTTGTCTGCTGCTCTGCCCTGCAGTTTTCATATTCTTCCTGTGTTTTTTGGATGTCTTATGATATCCCCCTGCAGTTTTCATGTTCTTCCCATGTTTTATGGATGTCTGCTTGTCTCTCGCTGCAGTTTTCATGTTCTTCATGTGTTTTATGGCTGTTAGCTGCGCTCGCCCTGCAGTTTCCATGTTCTTCCCATGTTTCATGGATGTCTGCTGCTCTCCCCTGCAGTGTTCATGTTTTTCCTGTGTTTTATGAATGGCTGCTGGTCTCCCCCTGTAGTGTTCATGTTCTTGCCGTGTTTTATGGATGTCTGCTGGTTTCCCCCTGCAGTGTTCATGTTCTTCCCGTGTTTTATGGATGTCTGCTGTTCTCCCCCTGTAGTGTTCATGTTTTTCCCGTGGTTTATGAATGTCTGTTGGTCTCTTGCTGCAGTTTTCATGTTCTTCCTGTGTTTTATGGATATCTGCTGGTCTCCCCCTGCAGTGTTCATTTTCTTCCTGTGTTTTATGGTTGTCTGCTGCTCTGCCCTGCAGTTTTCATATTCTTCCTGTGTTTTTTGGATGTCTTATGATATCCCCCTGCAGTTTTCATGTTCTTCCCATGTTTTATGGATGTCTGCTTGTCTCTCGCTGCAGTTTTCATGTTCTTCATGTGTTTTATGGCTGTTAGCTGCGCTCGCCCTGCAGTTTCCATGTTCTTCCCATGTTTCATGGATGTCTGCTGCTCTCCCCTGCAGTTTTCATGTTCTTCCTGTGTTTTATGAATGGCTGCTGGTCTCCCCCTGCAGTTTTCATGTTCTTCCCGTGTTTTATGGATGGCTGCTGGTCTCCCCCTTGCAGTGTACATGTTCTTCCTGTGTTTTATGAATGTCTGCTGGTCTCTCGCTGTAGTTTTCATGTTTTTCCTGTGTTTCATGGATGTCTGCTGGTCTCCCCCTGCAGTGTTCATTTTCTTCCTGTGTTTTATGGTTGTCTGCTGCTCTGCCCTGCAGTTTTCATATTCTTCCTGTGTTTTTTGGATGTCTTATGATATCCCCCTGCAGTTTTCATGTTCTTCCCATGTTTTATGGATGTCTGCTTGTCTCTCGCTGCAGTTTTCATGTTCTTAATGTGTTTTATGGTTGTCTGCTGCTCTCCCCTGCAGTTTTCATGTTCCTCCTGTGTTTCATGGATGTCTGGTGATATCCCCCTGCAGTTATCATGTTCTTCCCATATTTTTTGGATGTCTGCTGGTCTCCCCCTGCAGTTGTCATGTTCTTTCCATGTTTTACAAATGACTGCTGGTCTCAACCTGTAGTGTTCATGTTCTTCCCATTTTTTATGGATGTCTGTTGGTCTCTCGCTGCAGTTTTCATGTTCTTCCCTTGTTTTATGGATGTCTGCTGCTCTGCCCCTGCAGTTCTGCAGGGATCCCAGACAAGATGCAGCCCAGCCCTGTGCCTTTCTAAGTGAAATAAACATTATGACACTGCTGTTTCTCTGCAGCTATAACATCCATTTTCTAATTACAAATTTGATTACATTCCAATACCTTTATTTATTTAGGAGCTCAAAGCGACATGTAAGCGAAGCAGATAGTACCGCCCAAGCATGCAGCTGTCAGGGACCCCATGTCGTGACTGAAAGACATCACTCTAGAAACTAATGGGAGAGCTGTTCAAGTAAATAACAGAGAGATCATCTCATTACTTTTAAAATAACTGTCCCATCTGCAATCATTACTATTGAACAGGGCTTATGCTGACTGCAAGCAGCTGTAAGATACATAAAGGGTGGATTTGTGGGTGATGAAGGGCTTATGATCGTGGAAACTAGCTGTATAATATATAACTGACTAAAAATCTGGGTACTCTCACTCTTTGGAAGAGGACAGAGTCACCACTGTGTCATGTAACCTTTCAAACCAAATATCATGTACTTAGCAGTACTGTGGTCTTTCAGCAGATACTGATACAATACAATGACGGAGTGCTTCTGCTGCCCAGTGCCTGTGGTTTCAGTAAAATGTATGATTGTCCCACATCGGCCATATTGGCGGCTCTGGAGACCAGCGCCGACTGTGTGAATATACTTCCAATAGCATCCTGCCAGCATGGACCGGCTGCAGCCAGTTCCTCTGCAGGATGTCATGGCGGGGGAAGCGGAGTTTTATAAGCCAGTAATACTGCCATGGCGTTGATGTGTGACAGAGATTACATAACAGTGACGCCCCCCGCTTTGTGCCACAAAGAGGCATCCATCTGCTCCCAGACACCGGAGGGGGGAAGCGCGCAGTAGGACGTTTCCTCTCCATCTTTATTTGCGTTATCAAACAAGCACTTTCATTGTGTGAATTGTGTCCCATTAACGTATCGACGGTGACGTGAAAGGTCTTGTTCTGGCTTTTCTTCTCATACCACATGTGCAATTTTGGTGAGAGAGGGACAGGCGCCAGTGCATGATATTTAAAGATCATCAAGTCACGGCACGGTATGGAGGCTGGCGTCCATGGGGCCATGAGCCTGACAATTTGTAGGTGGTCTCACGGTGAACAGACTGCTTCATCTTCATCACCTCATAATTCAGAGAAATCCAAAAGACAGCCAGCGGTACAGATTTACATCAAATTCACTGGTTTAGCAGACGCTTTTGTTGAACGCAATGTGTAAGTGAGGGTCAGAGAGGAGGGTCAACCAGCATTTGTGGTTAAGGGTCTTGCTTCAGAGCCTAAAGGTGACATCACTCTGTTGGGCACAGGATTTGAACAGGCGACCTTCTGAGCACAGGTAGAGAGTCGGGTCTGGAAAAAATGTTCTCTAGTTATTAACTCATGACTATAAAATTTAGAAAATGCATTTTGGCAGACGGTCACCTTAGATGACCTGATACGCATATAAAGCTTCTTTGTTGCATTACAAATAAACATACAGAAGATGGATAAGCCATAATGTGAAAGCATAATGTGGAACGTTGAAGGATGTTGATATTTTTGGATGTGAGGACAGATATTAGTTTCATTCCAGCTTCCCACTGAATATTGGACAAAAGCATGGTTACTATGGCAACAGTTGAAATATGAATGGGACGTCTTCATTTTACCAGGAAGTTAATTTCAGATATTTTCTTAAAGGTGATGATGTAATTTCCAAGTTACTGAAGAAGTAATTCATAAGTTTCATAAACTCATACTCATACACCAAACTATCCAAAAGCAATTTTAAATTCTGGACTATGTATTAGAAGTTGAGAAGCTGGATGACACGTTTACATTCAATTTAATTTTTTCTCTCCACACTGGATGGAAGAAGCCAGGAAAATGAAGATAAAATGAGATCCTGCTATTTTTAATTTCCTGGCAGTTTTTTATTCAGCCCTGTTGTGCTTAAACGCAGGTTTGCTACAGATTAAACCACGGCAGCCCACACATCAGTCCAGGTGCCATGACAACAGAGCAGCTGACGGAAAATCAACTGCAGCTGGCAGTGAACCTCAGTCCGGCCCTGCGGCCCCCGTCTCGCTCCCGCGTCTTCCGCTTGTCGCCAGCCAGGGAACGGCTCTGATCTCCCAAGCTGTGAATCACAGCGTCACAGATGCCGAGGGACCCTTCGGGTGGGACTTGGGACTGCCGGCCCCCCCATCTCTGCTATCATCTGGTAGAGCGTGGGTGATGCTGGCCTCCATAGCACTCCGTGTGACAGAGCCGTTGCTTAAAGCGGTAAACCCCCATTCCTGCCTTAAAGCGGTAAACCCCCATTCCTGCCTTAAAGCGGTAAACCCCCATTCCTGCCTTAAAGCGGTAAACCCTTTAAGCAATGACTCTTTCACCAAGAATCAAGCCGTACCCAAACCATACCCCAGCACAACCTGCGGCAACATGGTCCTGCTTACTAGCAGGATGGAAAGCATGACCAAACCAAGGTGGTTGAGTCAGCAGCATCTGATTGGTCGAAATGCACTGAGATGTCAGTTTTCTGTGCATGGATTATCTGATGTAAAAAGGGTATATTCTATATATGATTCATTATTGGCAGTATGACACATCACAATGCAATGATGCACTCCCAATAACTCCAAACCTGAAAATTTCCTATCCTCCATCTTATAATAGTAGTATAGAGGAATCGATTCGTAATGCAAAGTTGCACATACCCATGCTAATTCTGCTGCAGCTTGACACTTTCATAACACGGTGATTCTGACAGAAATGCTAGCGGAAATTAGCATACAGTAAAGAATAATAAAAAAAATAACTGCACATAAGTGAATCATGATGTACACCGTATGAGCAGTCTTTGGTTTTACATCGCTATCGCTCTCCAAAACCAGCAACGCCTTTACCAAGTTGATCCATCTGCATTGGAAAACCGAAGTGAGCTGGAACCGCATTTTAACTAGCCTCCCTTCCCGGTACGGCTCAGTTCCTGTACACCAGTGGAAAATCGAAGTTAGCTGGAACCGCATTTTAACTAGCCTCCCTTCCCGGTACGGCTCAGTTCCTGTACACCAGTGGAAAACCGAAGTGAGCTGGAACCGCATTTTAACTAGCCTGATGAGCTACCTCTGCTTCAGCTCAGGCCCCCAAATGACATTGGCCCAGGTACAGGTAGCTATAACCTTTTCTCCTGGGGGGTGGGTGGAGGGGGCAAGGTGAGAGAGCATCTAAAAAAAATACATTTGTAAAAAAAATTATAGCAAATACATTTACAATAAATGATTATTACACATGTATATGATTAACATAAAGTCACATTTTCAAATATAGCTGTAATTTATAATTAAATGTTATTGAACTTACTATGTTCAAACTGCAGGGGGTCCAATTTCAGCCCCTGCATCCCCAGTAAAATTGCCTGTGGTCCCAGTTAAGCTGCAGATTTCCATCTTTATAATCATAGTCTCCAATGGCGTTAAATTGGCAATCTGTGTTTAAACATAGACTTATTTTAACAGGAGGACTAGATTATATAATAAAAACAATACAATTTATAAAGGGCCTAAGGATTTTACTTCACATTTAGCTAATGATGCAGTGTATGGAAACAGACTAGCGGTGAAGATGGCTTAGGTCCCCAGGCTGTCTGAGAGAGGAGTGTTACCAAACACTGGCATAATCGCACACTTTGGCGTAAGGAGCAAGCTAGCCGATGGGGGTGGAAGTTGTTGTTGTTTTTAAATGGGAAGGGCCTCATTAGTAGCGAACATGCAAAGTCACTGCATTGAGAATGAGGGCCTCATTAGTAGCAAACATGCAGAGTCACTGCATTAAGCATGCGACGCGTGGAGGCAGGTGCAGGGTTGGGAACGATGGCCCGATGTCAGACCCCAAACATCAGGGCCCTCTCCAGGCAGATAGAGCCCAAACATCAGGGTCCTCTCCAGGCAGGTAGAGCGCAAACCTCAGGGTTCTCTCAGGCAGGTAGAGCCCAAACATCAGGGCCCTCTCTAGGCAGGTAGAGCCCAAACATCAGGGCCCTCTCCAAGCAGGTAGAACCCAAACATCAGGGTCCTCTCCAGGCAGGTAGAGCCCAAACATCAGGGCCCTCTCCAAGCAGGTAGAGCCCAAACATCAGGGCCCTCTCTAGGCAGGTAGAGCCCAAACATCAGGGCCCTCTCTAGGCAGGTAGAGCCCAAACATCAGGGTCCTCTCTAGGCAGGTAGAGCCCAAACATCAGGGTCCTCTCTAGGCAGGTAGAGCCCAAACATCAGGGCCCTCTCTAGGCAGGTAGAGCCCAAACATCAGGGCCCTCTCCAAGCAGGTAGAACCCAAACATCAGGGTCCTCTCCAGGCAGGTAGAGCCCAAACATCAGGGCCCTCTCCAAGCAGGTAGAGCCCAAAAATCAGGGCCCTCTCCAAGCAGGTAGGGCACAAACATCAGGGTCCTCTCTAGGCAGGTAGAGCCCAAATATCAGGGTCCTCTCCAGGCAGGTAGAGCACTAACATCAGGGCCCTCTCCAAGCAGGTAGAGCACAAACATCAGGGCCCTCTCCAGGCAGGTAGAGCCCAAACATCAGGGCCCTCTCCAAGCAGGTAGAGCACAAACATCAGGGCCCTCTCCAAGCAGGTAGAGCCCAAACATCAGGGCCCTCTCCAAGCAGGTAGAGCCCAAACATCAGGGCCCTCTCCAAGCAGGTATAGCACAAACATCAGGGCCCTCTCCAAGCAGGTAGAGCACAAACATCAGGGCCCTCTCCAAGTAGGTAGAGCCCAAACATCAGGGCCCTCTCCAAGCAGGTAGAGCCCAAACATCAGGGTCCTCTCTAGGCAGGTAGAGCCCAAATATCAGGGTCCTCTCTCCAAGCAGGTAGAGCCCAAACATCAGGGCCCTCTCCAAGCAGGTAGAGCACTAACATCAGGGCCCTCTCTAGGCAGGTAGAGCACAAACATCAGGGCCCTCTCCAAGTAGGTAGAGCCCAAACATCAGGGTCCTCTCCAGGCAGGTATAGCACTACCATCAGGGCCCTCTCTAGGCAGGTAGAGCACTAACATCAGGGCCCTCTCCAAGTAGGTAGAGCCCAAACATCAGGGTCCTCTCTAGGCAGGTAGAGCCGAAATATCAGGGTCCTCTCCAGGCAGGTAGAGCACTAACATCAGGGCCCTCTCCAAGCAGGTATAGCACAAACATCAGGGCTCTCTCTAGGCAGGTAGAGCCCAAACATCAGGGCCCTCTCCAAGCAGGTATAGCACAAACATCAGGGCCCTCTCCAAGTAGGTAGAGCCCAAACATCAGGGTCCTCTCTAGGCAGGTAGAGCACTAACATCAGGGCCCTCTCTAGGCAGGTACAGCCCAAACATCAGGGCCCTCTCTAGGCAGGTAGAGCCCAAACATCAGGGTCCTCTCTAGGCAGGTAGAGCCCAAACATCAGGGTCCTCTCTAGGCAGGTAGAGCCCAAACATCAGGGCCCTCTCTAGGCAGGTAGAGCCCAAACATCAGGGCCCTCTCCAAGCAGGTAGAACCCAAACATCAGGGTCCTCTCCAGGCAGGTAGAGCCCAAACATCAGGGCCCTCTCCAAGCAGGTAGAGCCCAAACATCAGGGCCCTCTCCAAGCAGGTAGGGCACAAACATCAGGGTCCTCTCTAGGCAGGTAGAGCCCAAATATCAGGGTCCTCTCCAGGCAGGTAGAGCACTAACATCAGGGCCCTCTCCAAGCAGGTAGAGCACAAACATCAGGGCCCTCTCCAGGCAGGTAGAGCCCAAACATCAGGGCCCTCTCCAAGCAGGTATAGCACAAACATCAGGGCCCTCTCCAAGTAGGTAGAGCCCAAACATCAGGGTCCTCTCCAGGCAGGTAGAGCACTAACATCAGGGCCCTCTCTAGGCAGGTGAAGCCCAAACATCAGGGCCCTCTCTAGGCAGGTAGAGCACTAACATCAGGGCCCTCTCTAGGCAGGTAGAGCACTAACATCAGGGCCCTCTCTAGGCAGGTAGAGCACTAACATCAGGGCCCTCTCTAGGCAGGTAGAGCCCAAACATCAGGGCCCTCTCTAGGCAGGTAGAGCCCAAACATCAGGGCCCTCTCTAGGCAGGTAGAGCACTAACATCAGGGCCCTCTCTAGGTAGGTAGAGCCCAAACATCAGGGCCCTCTCTAGGCAGGTAGAGCCCAAACATCAGGGCCCTCTCTAGGCAGGTAGAGCACTAACATCAGGGCCCTCTCTAGGCAGGTAGAGCCCAAACATCAGGGCCCTCTCTAGGCAGGTAGAGCCCAAACATCAGGGCCCTCTCTAGGCAGGTAGAGCCCAAACATCAGGGCCCTCTCTAGGCAGGTAGAGCACTAACATCAGGGCCCTCTCTAGGCAGGTAGAGCCCAAACATCAGGGCCCTCTCCAGGCAGGTAGAGCCCAAACATCAGGGCCCTCTCCAAGCAGGTAGAGCCCAAACATCAGGGTCCTCTCCAGGCCAGAGAAGCCTTCTGAAATCTTGGAACTGAAATCAGTCACTGTGCTCCCAGCATATCCCAGATAATAATTTCATTTATAATAAATGCAATCAATAAAGCAAAGACGACCTGCGACCCTCACTTTAAATTCAATTAATCTCATTGGCACTTATTCCTCTCACTATAAAAAACACATTCTGACTCACGCAACAATTGCTTTTATTAGAATATAAAGTCTCTACAGATTAACAGGCTGTACTTTATTTCTATGGCTGTTTTTCTTCTTTTACTGGATAAACAGTCTGCAAGATAGATCAATGGATGTTTTTCTTCCTTTGATTGCCTGTGCTGAGCCTAAGACAGTACTGTTGTTACACTACCACAAGAGGGTGCTGTTCAGGACTTTCATATGGAGGGCAGCATGGTGATCAGCACTGTTGCTCAGATGCAATGTGCTTTGCCCTGTCTGTTAGCTGTGTTCATTCACTGCCAAACAGAAAAGAGGCGGGAGACACAATAGCCTGTAGAAATGCTTTTTCAGTTCTCAAAAAATGCACTGATGCACCTCTCAGTTCAGGGAAAATCAGCTTAGACTGCTGTAGCTCAGCCTGTAAAATAGTATTGTGCTTCCTCTTATAAAATGGGCCCAACATGTGGTACTGGGCCAGCTGGAAACTTAATTATAGTATTTCACAACACACAACCGATACGGGAAAAGTCCAGAGGAATCAGTTTCATCGTGTCTGACATTTCAGCAACAGCAGAGCACTGAAATATATAATGTTATTGAAATTTCCCTGCCTCAGTCATACAGCTTCTCAAAGATCAGCCAAGACGTTCTATTGCCTGGACTTTCAGATCTACAAACATACACACGTTCTCAATGATCAAAAGCGCATACCTCCAGAGAAGGAAAATAAAGTAAAAATCCCCCCCAAAAATTTTTAATTAAGGGAAAGTTATGCCTCTTGTAGAATTGTGTAGAGAAAACCACAGCGGACACAGCAGGAGAATTAAACATCTGCGGCATCTGCCTGGAGGGCACCACTGGAGAGGCGAATGGCTGAGCAGAAATGTGCCCAAGGCGGTCAGTGCTCAGCCACAGGGTCTCCTTTGTAACTTCACAGAACAAAGACCGACAATTACCAAACAATGCCATTTTTTTTACATCTCACTCACACTCACGGTCCTCAATTAAAGCAGAACAAGAGGGATACACATTGCACTGCTGCACATCTTTTGTAAATACAGGCAAAGAAAAGAATCCTTGTCTTATAATCCACCTTATTATGTAGTTCCAAGCTCTTGAAAATTGCAATTTCATTTCCACAAGTTTTGAAACACTGAGAAATTAGCATTTTTTTTAAGATAGAAAATGCTTTTGGAATGGGCTGCCGGGCGAGCTTCTCGGCACTTTTCAAACAGGCGGCGTTAATGTCATTAAAGACTCTCATAGTGGCCCGACTCAGGGGGCCTGATCCACCATCAGCAGCTGGTCTGTGTGACAGGCAATTTGCTGGGCAGTCCTGCCTCTTTGGCTGGCTCCCACACCACATGAAGCCTCACAGGGCAGCCATTGTTCTCCCCCAACACGTGAGTTTCAGCACAATACAAATTGCTCTCTTTGTCTCACTGGCGCTCAACAGTTTCCTTTAAAATCTGATTGTTTTGGACAGATAGCAATTTTAGCATAACTGTGTATGTGTGTGTACAAATTCAGATAGATCAAATCTGACTTCTTATGCAATATTACTCTAATAGATACAGACAGACTCATATAGAGACAGAGATTTCAGGGAGGCAGATGAACAAACAAGTGAAGGTATCTCCTCTACGTGGGTCTTACCATGTTATTCTCATTGGAAAATATTTTATAAAATTTTGGAATGGGCTGGCAGGTGAGCTTTTCGGCTCTTTTATAAATGAAAGATTTTAATGGATAAATGTTGGAATAACAGTGCTCTTTAAAAATACTGTAAATATATCATATACTGCAGTGTAATGTTGAAACTGTGTGACAATGACGCTCAAGTTTGCCGGGGAGGGGGGGCTTGGTGGTAAGATTTGCTGACCTGGGTGGGGCGAGTTCATGGCAATAAACCAGGCAATTTAACCAGAACGATAGATTTCTGGGACATTGTGCATCTCCAGGGGAGGTGGGATGTCCGTATCCATACAGCTAACACTGTCATGCAGCTAACACCAGCACTGGAGACTTGAGTCACTGACTTGTGACTCAACTCAGCAAAACTGATTTGGACTTGAGGGCAAATACGTGGACCTGACCTGGACCCTGCAACTTGAGAAGACTTGAGATTATGGTTCCCCTCTGGATACCATAATGGTAATTTTATCATTCCAGTGCATATTAATTCTTTACTATCTGCATTTTCAATTGGCTGAATGCAAGATCTCCTGAGACTTTGTTGGAAAGATGCATCATTTTATGCATCTACACGGACGTAAAAACTGTATGAGGACAAATGTGAGTGGACACTCTCTTTTCAACCTATCTCTGCCTGTAAGGAACATATCCTATGACCTACTCTGGTTTTATTGCAGTAAGTTTTAATCACTAATGGTAAAAAAATTGACATAGGTAGGGACTCAAGTTACATGAGTCATAACTCAACTTGGTCTTTAGTCACAAATTTGATGACTTGTGATCTGATGGAAAGACTTAAACTCATGGACTTCAGGGCAAATGACTCGAGCCTTGACTCACAATGTTTTTAATCGAGCCTTGACTCAGACTCACCAAGGAATTACATGTCCCCATCCCTGGTTAGCACGCTTTCATGCCACTAATACCATTAGCACACATTCAGAGCCTTTCCGGAGAATTCTCTGCTTCCGGTCCCAGGTTCCCACTGATAGTCAGGACAGAAGCAGCCCTCTGCCTCCCTCTGAGGGTGATGTGACGCCCCGACATGGTTTTGTTGGTCCAGCACAAATGCTTACAGAGCCAGGGACAATGCCCGGCTTGTTCTCGACTCCGTTTCTCTTGTGCTCCCGCTGTCCTTTTGATAAAATGCTGGTTTCCCTGACCGGGACAAGGTGCCTGACCCCCCACCCCCACAGCTGGATGGAGTGGCAGGGCAGGAATACCCAGTGGTTTGGGTTTTTCATTTGCATCTTTACTGCTGGTGACTGTGACTTTTATTCATAATGGCAAACTGTATTCACATACTGAAGTGACTATGAAAATGATTTGAGAGACTGAACAAGCCTGTTTAGCAGATGGTGGATTTCACAGCCATAAACGACCCTCTGACAGGTCACATCTTATCAAGGATAAAAATATAAAACATTGATAAACTAAATTAAGCTGTAAGCAGTAAACATAGAGTTTTGTGCTTGCTAATGCATATAAATATTTATAGTACTGCATATCCCCTCCGTGCCGGGGCTAAAGATGACCAGCATGTGCAGCAGCTGGATGTTCACTAGACTTGTCTGGTTTACAGGGGCAATTATCACAAAACCCATTAAAAGCGATGAGGTCACAGTGCAGCCAGAGAGCTGCCCAGTGCAGCCACAGCCTTCTGCATGGGGGCTCACAGCAATTCTGTATGGGACATCAACACACAAATATAGCAGCTAAAAAATTAAGAGACCACTCCGTTTTTTTTAAACATCTGCATTTTTAAATCCTGGTTTCCTCCTGGTTCTGCTGGAGCACTGTGAGGTAGACTGCTCCCAGGATCAAAGTGACTAAGACTGCAGTACAAGAACAAGGTGAAGCAGGAGACACTGACCTGAATGACCAGAAACCAGCCAGGTAGAGGGGAGGAGTGACTTGCTAATGCCAGAGACGACCGTTAACTTATCGTACAGTTTGTCATGAGTCGAAGGATGACATCAAGTGACCTTCAAAAGGAAAGGGAAACATTAAGTGCGGATGTGCAGTGCACTGCTAGGAGCAGGTGTGCAGTGCATGGCTAGGAGCAGGTGTGCAGTGCACTGCTAGGAGAGTTCCCATCAGGCTCCTAGAAGCAGAAATGCTGGCAAGCATTAATGAGTTATTTTTCTATTTGTCAGTGGTGGACACAGCTAACCAAAAAGTTAGCTCTGATAACTGCTAACTCCAAAGTTAAATTTGATAACGCTAAACCGATAAACCACTAAAAATATATTTAAAGCTAACAATAACCGCTAACTACTAACTTTTATTATATAAATGTAGCTTTGGTTTGGTTTTTGGCTCTGAACCCCTTAAAAACATCTGGCGTGCTCAAAATATACGTTTTAACACTGAAGTCCCATCTGTCGATCTAATGCGATTACCAGGAGATATTTAGAACTTACCCAATTCGATATCGTTGGATTCTGTAGACTCTCCGGAATCTGTGTTGACACTTTCTTTCTATGACAGTCCGTATGTGAGATATAAGCGTTTTGACAGAGAAGTCCTGTTTTGTAACTGGCTCGGACATGACTACAGCCCACAGTGTGCCAGGTAGACTGTTGGAGACATGCTTACAACAGATGGGAACAAATATGTGTGATTTTATGGTTTACAAATATTTTGATGACCGTTACATGTGAAAAAATATTAGCAGATTTACAGTTAGCGTAACTAAGTTTAGCAGAAACCAATTAATCTGATAATGGAAAAGTTAGCTTCACTAATTAGCTGTTAGGGACCCACCACTGCCTTTCACACCACATTTCTGGTTAAAAAAATGATAATCATCCATAAAAAATGATTCTGAATGCACACACACACATGCGCACACAGGTTTGTAATAATATCTTTGTGGGGACTCTCCATTGCTTTCTAAAGGGAAAACCCTAATCCCAACATGATGACCTTTACCCCAAGCCAGCCCTAAGCTTAATCATAAGTAACGAATCAAAATATGAGAGTTTTGGCATTTTTAGTTTTTTGACTGCATTCACAGATCTTTGTGGGGACCTGAAAAATGCCCCCCATAATGACAAAATAACAGGTTTTTATCACATCGGGGGGACATTTGGTCCCCACAATTTAATATAAACCTAATCAAAATGCACACACACACACACACACACACACACACACACACAGAGACTACACCCATGAAATGCAAACTAATTTAACCCAGAAATTAGTCATAATTATGGTTTTGGGATATGAAACGGAGGAAATCCTCTTATAATGGCTCACTGGAGCAGGGGAGTAATGTCGTAGTTACAGACAATGGAATCTCATGCAGATGTACCATAGCAACCTGAACAACTCGGTAACAACCCAAATGATCCCCGGCAACATTTCTCATGCGACTGATGCTTGGAATTTTCAAACGATCATCAAATTCATTGGCTCCTTTCAAGGCGTCCTCTGGGGCTGCCTTGTAAATCTGCTCTTTCACTCAAGCAGACCCTCCTTGAATTAATTGGTATTAGTAAGCAAAAAAAACGAAAACCGCTTCAGTGCACATATCCCAAAAGACTGGGGGTGAACAATTAGGCTTGTGGGCCTGAATGAGTGTTTACAAGCATTGTGGCTGGTACCCAGCCTCGCGCTCCATCGCAGCGCGTTTCTGCAGCTCCCAGCGACAGCAACAGAAACAGCTGCTTATTTCCTACAGATGCTCAGTGAGCATGTTTCAGTCCTCAGATTTATCACAAATATACCTTCTAAATGTCCATTCTACTGGGCACATTTAAATATAAACCTTATGATGAGAAAATTAGCATTTTAAAATGAGTTTCTGCATTCGCTTCGTCTTTAAAATCACACTCTGTACACAGTTTTCAGCACCAAGTGCTGTGAACGTTACCTGCTAAAATTAAGTAAGGCGAAAATATCTCTTTGACCAGCGGTATGCATGTTTTGATATCATTTAAATATCATTTATATATTAGTTACTTTGCCCAGACAAGCTCAGCTATAGCAGCCAGGAACCAGACAAACCCAGGACAACATGAAAGGGACTCGTGTGTTTGTATGCAGTGGCCATGCTGTGCACCATGGGGTCATATACTAACACACAGGAAGCACACAGATATCAATGTGTAAAGACCAATAAGGAAATTTAACAGAAGCAACCAAAAGGAAGTGAGTATGGTGGTGTGCCCCCGCCCCACCCCGCCCCCCCCCGCCCCACCCCGCCCCCCCACACCACCCCCAGCGCTGCTCAGCTAGCAGAGAGTGGCAGGCTCTCCCTCACCGTCAGCCAGCAGCGGGACGCCACCTGAAGTTACGCGCGGAGAAGGTGTTACTCCAGCAGTCTCGCTGGGGAAGTAGGGTGAGGGAGGTTACGGAGAAGAGGAGAGGATGTAAAGGAGAGCCGCAACCGAGTAATGAGGGGGGACACCTGCCTTTTCAGGAGAGAGTGCCCCCTCCGCGCGGAGCAACATCCACACACTCTCCACACAATGTGCACTTCTAGTGTATAAACTAGATTATGTTGTTTTCAGACTATATTACTCCTGCAGGCTTCTCTTCCATGTTAAAGCTTCTGACCATGATCATATTTTAAAGTGTAATGGAAAAACCCTTCAAAGTCATTAAGAAACAGATGAAGAATATGGGTTTTATGAAGCAGTTGCAGAACTTGGACAGAATTCTGCACAGCTTGCAAACAGCTTCCAGTAGATCTGTTAGCCAACCCAACATCAGTCTGCTGATGAAAAGGCCTTCGGCCATGACATACACCAGGGACTCTAACATGGCCAGATAAGTTAATTTATTTCCATGAGAACTGTAATATGACAAAACAGTACATGGCCTCCGATGCCTGCCCCCTGGCATTTACTGGAAAATGAAGAAAAGTTTCCAGTACTGGTGTGAAACAAGGTTCCGAATCCCTCTGTGGGTGATATTAGGATGATCTGCCAAGCAGGCCCCAGTTCATTAAAGAGAATTAAATTAAACTGGTCAGTGATTCACAACACAGAATAATCCCAGCTGGGGACCCCAGTACATGTTTACATTTCTAACCAGTCTCATCTAAATGGACTTTCGGACACTTTCTCCCACCTAATTTTCCAAATCCCCCTGGATCTGGAACCAGGTTCATTGACTGTGTCCCCGTAGGGTTATTGTGGTTAAGGACGTGAACTTGTCACTGAATGGTTACTAGTTCAAGGTGTAATAGATTTACTTTCCTGTATAAATGGGAAAAAAACCCTAAAAGTGAATTTGTATACCAGACTCAGTTTAATAACTAATCTAACTGTTCCTTCCTTTTTTAAACATGCTGTAAGCACTTCCGGAGGGCTCACATCCGAGCGTAATTCCGGTCACAGGTGGTGAGGCACACTCACCGCAGAAGGTGAGAAGGTTGGATGAGAGCCAGACGTGAGGGAGGCTCAGAGGGAGGCTTCTGGTGCGACATCGCAGGACGATGCGCAGTGCTAATCATCATTAATGAGGATAATTGGAGCAAACGGTAATCACCGTCTTCTGGGCTGCTGAAAAGCCCTTTGGTAAAAATGTAAGCCAACAAACAGCAAGAACGAAAGCTACCATGAGCGCAGAAGCGGTAATGGGTGAAAAGCCGAATGACAGGCAGCTAAAGAATGCCATCGTGACGTCCCTTTTCAGAGAAGCACAGCGTGGCGGCTGGCTGCGCTACTAATGAAAGATCCCTTTTCTGCTAAAGAGTGAAATCACAGCGTGCAAAACTCGTTTAGGCATTCAGGCATGCACTAACGGCATTGACCTAGAAATGGAAAATGATCAACATGAAGACAATGAGGCCCTTATATCTGAGGACGACATTTGGTAAAGTGAAATTATGGAACCATGCAAAGTGGCTGAGCTGAGCAGGCCGGCCGGCCTGATGGCATGAGGCAGGCCGATCCTGGGCTCCACCTCCACTGGGGTCTTGTGAAAACAAGGTCTTGAGATTCACTGATCATGGTGACATGAAACAAATGCTTTGCAGTTGTTAAAGCACATACTACCTCTGAGCTGAGAAACGAATTAGCCATTTTAGTTGTTTGTTCACCTGTAAGGGCAGGATAGGTACAATCCTACTACTGAAACAAAAAGCACTTCTAAGGTACCAACCTTAGCTTCTGCCAGGTCCCTTAGGGAGTGTGTATGTTTGTGTGTGTGTGTGTGTGTGCAAGCCAGGCACAGCCTAAGATCAGGTCAGTCTGAAAGGTGAGGATAGTGAGGCAGACTCACCGGACAGATTAACACCCTCTGTCAGGAAAATACTGCAATTCTATACTTAATGTCTTGTATACTACACACCAGTTACTCCACGGACACCACTGACCCCCTCAGAAATCTGGCCCAGGGCAAAGCTATCCCCACTCAGTAATGAAATATTCATAGGCGGCACCCTATGAGAAAGTGTTCATTTGTGATATTGAATTATTTATCATTCAGACTGTGAGGCTGCACAGATTTAAATATTTTTGACATAGCAGGAATCAACCCGGCCCATTAAAATGTATGAGATGCTTTTCAAACAATGCAGGCCTGCACTTTCTAGATAAAATCTTTTGATTTTTTCAAATGGCTCAAAAGAACAGAATGTGACTAGACTCAATGCACAAATTTAGAGGAGTAAACAAAGATCCAATCGATAGGTGTAAACATTTTGCCAATACAGTGGTTACCCTGTGCCTGCATGTTCCAGGTCAGGCTGATGGGAGCCGGAAGGGTGTCTGCGAAGGGACAGACCACCCGTCCAGCCTGGGCATGCTGTCTGTCACGCACAGGGTGCACGCGCACACTCACGCGCACACGCACACTGCAGGAAATTTAGAGACCTGTTAGCCTAAACCCATGTGCACTCTGTGGACTCATCAGAACTCTCACTGCACTTTATCAGTCTCTCTGTTAGCATATTGCCTGGTTTTCTATAGGTGCCTTTGTAACAGAGGGTGTTAATGCAGACATTCTAATGCTCTGGTGTTGCTAGAGATGTTGGACCCCAAACCCAGACCAATTCAATTATGTTAGAATTTTTTATGGCCCCTGTCACTCAGTAGCCCTTGGAACACCCCCCCCCCAATACAGCTTCAATCCAATGTGCCTGCTGAACATGGTGAATAAAGTTTGAATCTTGTGAAAGCCTGCCTGATATGGGAAGACCAAACATACATTCCACACATACATGGTGTAGGAGGGATTTGAACCCCCAACTCTGAAGGTGCCAAGCAACTGCACTGTCCACTGGGGCACCAAGCCAGTACACTGCCATCCCTCTGCTTATAAAGACCACAAAATATCCGGCGAGGATTTCTCACTGTGGACAGGAAACTTTCTGTCAAGTGGGAAAGGATCAGAAAGCTTGACAGAAGGGAGGGCTCTCCCCCAACATACAGAAACATGTCAGATAAGCAGGCAGTGACTCCCCATGACTACCCCCCCAACCCCCCAAGGCCTGTGTCCCAAAGGCTGATTTCATCACCTTCCTTTGCGGCATCTGAGACACGTTGTGGCAAAGCTCACATGAAAGATCAGGCAGCTTAGTCTGTCAAACACTGGCTGTCGGTATTTAAAAATGAATGCATTCATATAGATATATGAATTATCATCAGTGCACACAGACTAAACTGAGATTTAAGTATACCGCATTCACAGAAAGAGGAAGCCTATTTAACACACATTGCCCTACATCTCATGGAGATCCTAAAATGGATGGTTAAAATAGCAAGGGGTGGATGGATAAATGGATGGACGGACGGACGGACAGACGGATGAAAAGAAGGATCTCACCTGGAAGCAGTCAGGAAACACTACAAATGTTGTACCTTTGTTCATACATGGAAGCTTTAGCACATGAATTATGAAGGAAAACACCCTGGAGTCCTTGCGTTTGCTCCCTCAGAGTGACTCTGCTGCCCCCAGGTCAGTCTTCCAGCTTCAGAGCCACCTGTCCTGCTTAGCACTAAGCCGTCGCACATGGTCCCAGGTCAGTCTTCCAGCTTCAGAGCCACCTGTCCTGCTTAGCACTAAGCCGCCGCACATGGTCCCAGGTCAGTCTTCCAGCTTCAGAGCCACCTGTCCTGCTTACATGGGAGAAGGGTTCTGCACACCTGGGCTGCATCTGGTGCGGTTTCCTGGAAAAATCACACCCAGCGGCACTTCACAGAGTAAATAAAGGCTATGACAGCACAACAGAGCTACTAAATTACAATTAGTTTGGTCAAATCTATGAATAAATCATGCAATTAATCATGTAGAACTGTGGAAAAGGGGATTTGAGCAAACAGAATTATGCGGTAATAAAATGTTTGGGTCTTGAGGACCTACACTACAGGCTCTAAACACTTCATTTGTTATTTTTAACTAATGACCCTACAGAGTATTGCTGAGTAAGATAGCAAGCCGGAATGGTAACAGCTGCATTGGGCCATAGTGATCTGAGGAAACATCTACATGAATGGTAAAGATCATGGAGATATTGAGTGGAGCAATAGATGATCTGTGGGTGGGAATAGCGCTGCCTGCTGGATGAGCTCCTACATCACGGCTTTCTCATGTAAACCAAGTTCAGCAGATCATTTGCAGCTAGTGGCAGTGCTGTAAACAAACAAGGTGGTAGCAGCAGCGTCTGGAAGCCTTGGTGCCAGTGGGGGCAGAGGTGCCTGGACGGCTGCCTGACATGTCGAGACTGTAGGCAGCAATGACGCCTCTCAGTACTGGCTGCCAGTCACTGACCAGTTATAGAGGAGTAGACTTGCAGTTTAGAAGCTTAGAAGATCGTCTCCGCTGCTGCCAAGGGTGTAGTTCCCTCGCAGGCCTGCCCCCCCCAACCCTGCAAGGATCTCTCTGTCCTTGGTAGGAGCCAGGCAGCTCCTACAGGGGGGTGGGGGGGCATACAAGACAAAGGAACAGGGCTGTTGGTCACTAGCTAATCTAGGTGGCTGAGCATTAGCCACAAACAAAGGGGGCCGAGCTCCATTATCACAGAAGAACAAACACATGATACAGTAAACTATTCTTTAAGTACAAAAACTGGAAACCAGAGAAAGGAAATGCGGCAAAACCAAAATCCAAAAAGCTACGTGTGCCGATAGCACAGGACACTGCGTTACGTCAGTCACTCCTGCTGTGTAGAGCGGTGCTTTCTCGGCTGATCAGCAACATACACAAACTCAGTGAGAATTTCTTTGCTCGACACTTTCTGTCTCTAACTAGACAGAAATGGCGGCGGAAGTGGGGGGGTTAGATTGGAAAATGACAAGTTGCAGAATAATTCCTCAATGCCTGGTAACAGTGTATTCAGAGCAGTTCTGCGAAAATGCTCCTCTTTGTATCACAGAGAGACTCAGACATGCACGGCTTGCCATGCCACTGCACCAGCAACCGGGACACCACCCTCATCTGTTCCCTGGTGGATTCCACTGGTTGCCGTGGCAATAGGGCCAGAACAAAGGGGGTCTATGCTGGTGATGTCATATAGGCACATGAGCGGTTCCCTTGCAGATGTGTGCAGACTGTGCATCCATGCTCATGTTGCGCAAACAGGCAGATGTTCTGTGGAGGTACCCTGAGAATACTGACCCCTCCACATGACACAGGCACAACCTTTGGAAATCAGGCTTCGACACTCACCATCTCCCAGTGGACCGGCTGCGTTTTAGCCATTCTGTGTGTTTGTCTTTCAGCATATTCAGCATGATGCTGAGCTAATTGGCCAGGTCATGTTGTAATAGCCTAACCTAAAAAACACCCTTTTTTATATATAAAAACACATACTGATAAAACGTGTTGATAAAAAGGTGAGATTTGCATTACAGCAAAAGGTCTGAATAAAATCGTAACGATACAGAACAGTGTTACTAATATACCAGGAATACAGAGCTTTTAATAGTCAGGAGTCAGCTTTTTGACTGAAATGATTGAGCAGCATTTTCTAGTTATTTTTGTCACTTATTTTCTTTATTAACGTTATATTTCTTGACTAAAACAAGCCGTCGTCCGTGTGAAACAACCAAGGTCTCCCAGCACTCCTTTACTTTACTGTAGTCCTGCCGGAGGTTCGGTGTAGGGCAATAACTCTTCTCCATCTTCTCTTTTCCAGGCTGATCCCGAGCCGATGCTATACAGCTTGAACCCTCACCTGGACTCCTTGGAGATAATTACATGAAACCAACTGGGACTTGTTTTGTGACAATGACTGTTGTTAAAAGCACTATATAAATAAAATTGAAATGAATTGAACTGAACTGAACACTCCTCTGCTATGAAATACAGCCAAAGGTCCGAGCGAATGCGATACTCACATATCAAGGAAGCAGAGGACCGGATTCAGAGAATCACCCTGATCAAACGAGACCATACAGCACAAACAGATCATTTCAATATATTACTTTCTATTCCATGGAATGACTATGTTTTTCTTTTTAACTAAACAAGGAGAAGATGCAAGTGGGGCAAAGTCAGCAATATCATTACTGGCATTTTAATGTCCATGGCGATAAACTGATCTGCAATGAAAAGTAACATAGGTTAAAACACATGGAATATTGTATTTTTGAGATGCCAAAATGTCATCCATTACCACGGTAAAATACATACGCTGTGTGCTATAATCATTACAATACAATGAGTACGATATCACATCATCACAGCAAATGGCATTTGCAGGAAGCAGGGATGGATGGGCCAATCAGCATCCTGGGCACCATTTCCTGGGGGGACTGGCAAAATTTATTGTTACTGCCCCCCATATAGTTGTCAAAATTTACTGTGGGGCCATGAGGGACCCCAAAGTCTAGGGCTGAAATTTACCCCCAGATCAGTCCTGGCAGGAACAAGAAAAAGTGGCAGCTGGTAACAAACGCAGCGTTTTCGCCATATGGATGTGGGTTCAGTATTTTTTTCTGCCTATGAAGAGAGATGAACAGTCCTACAGTAAAGTGGGTAGGTGTGGAGCGAGCGGCTGTCCGGCCTCAGCAGCGCGTTCCCACGGGGGCGTAGGTGGACGCCTCGCGGCGGATGGTGCTGAACGGCGACAGCTCCAGCTCGGCGGTGCACTCCCGCTCGCCATCTTCGCTGGCGGCGGCCGAGGACCGGGCGTGGCCGCACTCAGCGCAGCAGCAGCAGCAGCAGTCGAGGAAGGCGCGCCCGAACGGCCGGCACAGGAGCAGCAGCAGCGCTGGCGTCGCCGCCGACTTGCAGAAGAGCAGCAGCTGACCGAGCAGCTGCAGCACCTCCATGGAGCGCTGGGGCACTCCCGCAGCCATGTACGCCGACACGATGTTGCAGATGTTCTCCGGCACGATGCACAGGCCGTAGAGGATGGCCAGCGCCACCACCGTGCAGTTCATCTGGCTCTCCAGACGGATCTGCTTCTTGGTCCCGCGCACACATGCCCGCTCCGCATGCTGGATCTTGCGCGCCGTGGCCAGCGAGCTGACAATGGTGAAGAGGGTGGGCAAGCAGAAGTAGCAGCCGAAGTACCACCAGAGACGCGCCCCCTCGTAGGTGAGGCCCAGCACGTAGACGGCGTCCGGCAGCTCGGTGGAGATGCGAGCCACACAGCGCTCCGCCGCCGCCTCGCCGCCCTCCTCGCCGCCCTCCTCCGCCCGCTCTAGCTGGCGCAGGAGCAGCTCAGGCAACGCCAGCAGTAATGCCCCCACCCAGATCACGGCCAGCTTGGCCGAGGTGGAGGCGCAGTTCTCCATCATCTCATAGTACATCTGCACGTTGGTGGCGGCGCGGTAGCGGTCGATGCAGAGCGCGCACAGCGTAAAGGTGGTCACGCCCAGGGAGGCCACCTGCAAGCGGGTGAGAGCACGACCCTAAGGCACAGCGACCAAGTAGAGGAGAAACCAGGAAGCACTGAGAGGTAAACTAGTCATAAAACTGGCTTCAGATCTATAACCTGCTGGATCTAGGACATCCAAAAATATGCAAATGCGCTCATTCATAAAAGGGTTGAAAAGAAGATTTATAGTCTGGTACTGAATGTGCCCATTTCCCATGAGGCGTGTACCATAACCCAGGAATTTCAGAAGCAATTATGCAACACTGCAGGTTTAAAGGCTTCTTAGAATCTCATGTCAAAAGTATAAAGGCATTTCTGGTGCGATCATTTCCGTAACTTTTTCAATAATGTGCTTGTGTCTGGGGGCCACCAACCAGTGTAACTGGGAAAACCAGATGGTCTAATTAGTTACAAAAGTAGTTTTGTGCAGACATGATTTAAAAAGTGCTACAAACAAGTAGCTGATGAATGGAGATAACGTGTTCTAACAAGTTTAAGATTACAGTCCACATTTCAGGCCACTCGGGAACATAAGGTACATGCTTGCAATCTGAGAGCGGGCATACATAGACAGACATAGACGACATAGACAGACATAGACAGGCATAGACAGACATAGACCACAAGTGAACTGATAACACACCGCAGCAGAAATACCAAGACGACACAATAACAGACTGCGAGAATGTAAATACATGACAAAAACATTGCTACCCTCACAAAGATTTTAAGGGTGATAATAGGTCAGGATTTAAACTTCTCAAACACCGGTAACTAAAAAAAGTAAAGTGTGTCTGTGTGTCTTAGGGAACTAATATTTTGTAATACATTTTTTTCTAAAGGTTTCTTACGGATTTCACTGGCATTTCATATTAATAAATGCCCTACAGCCCTGTAAAGTTACATGCCTTTGCTGCAAACACCTCTAAATGAAGCTACTGTCAGTCCAAGACTTGCAACAATACATGCAAACAGGCTGAGTATTTTATTGCCTCAATGAAGACGAGGTCAACACAGCAGTAAACAGTAACAGATGTGGATCGGAATCCTGGATCCTGACCAAATACAAACACATCCCATGAATCCCAGTCTGAATGTAAACAGCTTACAACAAAATGGCTGCCCACGATATTAGACGTGGTGACATCATACGCCTGCAACGGGTGATGCAAAATGGACAGCGGCGTGTAGCTAAAATCCAAGTGTTAAATGCATCCCTTGGCATCGTAGGAAAGAAGCATTTCTGTAGTGTGTGATGTGACATTCAGTTTTTACTAAAGCGCTGCCCAGCTGAGCAACGAGAGTTAATGAGACTGTAATGGTGTGGGGGCGGGGGGGGCGGGGGGGGGGGGATCCATAATATCCATGTTGGATTTCCATTTGTTCACCACCATTAATAAGTTACATTTTAATATGCACATAATTCTGTCCTGAATAATTCAAAACATCCCTGATCCCTAAAGTTTGGTGCTGCTAATGATGCAGACTTCACTGCCTCTGCCCAGGGTCACTGTTTCACTGACCCCCCCGCCCTGCACTCCGACACCAGGAATGTCAGCCTGTCCAGTCTTGTGATTGAGAGGCGGCTGCTCTCGTCCTGCACCGAAACATCTGGGTAACACACAGTGCTGCCTAACAGGCACCAAAGTAGGTTACAGGCATTCGCAGATTCTCCATAAAGACCTCCTGCAATACACAATGCATTCTAGATATTCTAATGATTTAAAGTCACAAATAGTTATTAACAAGTGCAATGTAAATACTGCAAGAATACTGCAGCACAAGCTACGGGGAGTTTGGGTCCAGACCTGCTCCATGTCGGTTAATATTGTAGAATCAAGACCAACAGCCAACCTGCTCGCCTTGCATGGACTTGTGGGATAAAGTGAATGATGTCTAAGCTTGGTCGTCAAAAAAGGCTCAAAAATGTTTTATATACACCCTCCATGAGGCAGCAGAAATACGCCTTTTGATGAAATTACATCTAAATCACAGGCACTTAAAAAAGTAATTACAGCTGACTGTACAATAATGGACCGTGGAATAAGGAGGCTGGCAATGGGGAATTCACAGGGTCTGTGATTCAGCAGCTACAGACCGTGGGCAAAGCTCACATCCGTGGGCAAATGCTCCAGTTTCATCCAAAGTTCTTTATCTGGGGAAGAAGAGAGTTGGAGGTATTACTGTGTGTGATCAAGCACACCCTGATTTAACTCAATGGCAATCAATCAAGGAACCAGAGGATAGAGAGCTGAACGCCTCAGAGAATGTGGCTTCGAGGCCCTTCAGCGCTGAACTACCCACAGCCAAGCTGATAAAAACACACAAACTGCATCCACCAGCAGGCATGAGTGTGTTTGCAGAGGAAGCAGAAGAAAGCCTCCTCATTTAACAGGCGTCCACATGCGGTCCTCACGCAGCCGAGGCGAAAGCCTGGGAAATTAACTTACATGGATTATGTTAAAATCTCCTGTGGAGGAACTGAAGGCAGTTTGGCGTAACACTTTGCACCCATGAGCTAATGAAGCCGCTGAGGAAACCACTGCAGCGTCAGGGCAGCGGACAGGCAGAAGGTGTTCGTCTAGAGCAGGGGGTCTCCAGATTGTTTTCCCCAAGACCCAAATTCCATCAGCAACACAAAGCCAAGGTCTGGGGATGGGTGCCTATCGCAAGGGTGCTGATGTCCCGGTGCCCTTGTCTCCCAAGCCGGGGTTCGAGTGATGGTACCACGGCTGGGCGAGGTGGCAGTGCCTTCCTCTGCGTGACGCCAGGCAGCGCTGGGCTCCAAGCTTGGCTTCTTCCCCTTACTGTGTTCAGCAAACACCAGTCACTATAGCCAGGGGCCATTCTAGGATGGGCAGCAAAAGAGGAGGCATAATTCATACAGAGGGGCCAGCCTTATTACTACCAACGATACGTTTTGAATAAATGAGTGACAGAGGAGGGGCACTCTGGGGGCCAATCACCACATGGAACACCACAGGGAACTCACATTCCCTCTATCATAGCCTGGCAAAAAAATGTAATTTGTCCTGCAGGCAACTGACTACAAATCACAGTCCAGGGTATCATGGGCATATTAGTGGCTGGATTATTTTATGAAATGCAAGTAGTGTGGAGATTAAAGACATACACTCATAAATCTCAGAGCTACCTGTGACCCGCGTCGGGTCCTACAGCTGTACTTCGGCCGAGGCACTCAGGTAACTGATTGACTGACAGATCAACTCTGGGCAGGACAAGGAATAATTAGATTTAAGTGACCAATTGTCATTGTTGACACATGACAGCACACAACAACGAAATGCATCCTCTGCATTTAACCCACATGTGACATAGTAAGCAGCAGCTAATTCAGCGCCCGGGGAGCAGTGCTTGGGGGCGGGACCTTGCTCAGGGTATCTCAGTGGTGCCTTGCTGGTCAGAGATTTGAACCTGCAATCTTTCGCTTAGAAGTGCACTTCCCTCACCATTAAGCCACCACTGACCATCTGTGGGCAGTCCATGTGAGACTGGGATGGGAGGAAGGAAGAGGGGCTTCATCGGGGGGCCCTTTGTTACATAAGTCAAGTTATGAGTCTACTGCTGAATGAGGGTCGGGCTTGAGGTCAGCCAGCCCTAAAGTAGAGCCAAGGCAAGGCTTTAGATGACAGGCTGGATGCCAGCGTTGCAGTAGCTTTATAAATTCAGCACATCCTTTTGTTTATTAAAGTCGGTTAGCGGAGCCACATGCTACTATTACGGTAAATCATGGAAGCGATAAGCGCTGAAGTGGCGCTGAAGAAAGGGAGAGATCAGCAGCCACAGCATCTTTTAAAAGAGGAGATATGATGGTTAAACTGTGTAACAAGATAGTGTGGCTGTACTTTTTACAGCTTCAAGTCTGGCACGTTTATTAAGCACAAGGATACGCCGAATGTATACGGACTGGGCTTCTGAACTTTTGGTTTGCCCATTACCAAGGTGCTGCGAGGTGTGCTCACACACACAGCGGCCAGCTAGCGGAGCAGCAGACGAACTGGCCAGCAGAACACAGGAGCTCCCACCTGTTACTGCCGGGATATCTGATGATGTTTCAGTGTGAGGAGCACCTTCAGCAACAAAACTCAAAAACAGCCTCGATCGAAGCCTTCCTCAGCACTGAAATAGCAGAAGCCAGTGACGGTGACAGAATTCATTAGTCATTCACCTGATCTGTTCATCTATTGGACACTTTTATCAAAAGCAACACATAATTTGTATATGGTCTCTGGGATTCAAACCCATGACCATCGCATTGCTATTTACAACACCTCACTCGTCAAGCTGCATCAGCCCCATCAGTTCCAGCTCCTTCTCTAGCTACATAGCAGCTCAGACTGAGACACGGAGCATCCGAACCCCACAGGACCCCCCCCCCCCAACACGGCCATCACTCGGAGTCAGGATCCTCTTTTCTTTACGGACCCCACCCTCACTAAGGACAACAAGCACATCTGTGAAATAGTTGTAGTGGGTGTTATTTTCATTGTTTTCAAATGAACTTTTTAAAACTTATTTTAGGTAAATACTACACTTTCCAGGTTGCACCAGTCAAACGTTTATGCAATTTTACACTTGAGACACCATTTTAAGATAATGTTCTATGTTGCATTAACGCATGGATTCTGGATATACATTAAAACACACTTCAATACCTCGATATAAGGCACGATTTTGCAGGAGAACTCGCCGATGAGCCAGGTCTTCGTCAGTTCGTGGAATATAACTAGCGGCAAGCAGAAGAAGGTGACCATGAAATCCCACAATGCAAGATTGGCTAAAAGGGAGTTGGAGATGCTTCTCATGTAGAAATTTTGACACACAATGCACGTAATTGCAATGTTGCCCAATATTCCAACGATGAAAATAATTGCAGATACGCACAAAATGGCATACGCTCCATAGGACTCGCCGCTTACGGGGTAAAAGGGATTTCTCAACCTGCTTGTACTCCCCCGCGTAAGCAGAGGAATCAGTGGGGTCACATCAAAAAAATCGTCATCTGGGAAAATGTCCGGATTTCTGGTCATTTCGAAGGGGATGTCAGTGGTCAGGTTTAGGGCCAAAGGTCTCGGCAGTGTCTCCGGCTGCTTCTTCTGCCCACTCTTCTTCCGTCTATCTGTTGCTGCTCTCTTTCGCCTCTGATGTCTCTCATCCGCTCTCAGCTTTCTGATCCACAGGGGCTTTGGGGCGGTATAATCGCCACCTGGCGTTTCCATATTAGCGGCCACGGCAGAGGGAAACTTTTCCATCCTTCCTCCAGAATGCAAACTTTCGGTTTCGGTAGGTTTCAGCAGATGTCTGTGCTGCGATCGCCCCTTTTCCACAGCTGCCATCCTCTGGCTTTCGGTGCCGGTGGCCGTGGGGTTGTGGACCAAAGGACCGCCGGCTACCCGGGACGCACCTGCGGCGGGTCCCGCTCCGCGCCCCCTCCGGCTCCGGCCGCAGCCCTGCTGCGCACCTTCGTCTCCGACACTCGGGTGGTATTTCATCGGAGGGACGCTATTCCCCAATGCGCTATCATGTCCATGGCTTAAGACACAGAAACTCCACACGAGAAAGAAAGTGATGCGAATGTATATCTCCGGCATGGTGCAAAACCCCTACAGCAAGTCTACACTCAACAGCGCGAGGATATTTAGGCTCATTTACACACTGCGACCACATGAGAGACGTCAGATAGGAGTAAGAAAGTCTGTTCAGAGTAGAGACATCAGCACTGCAGGAAACGTCGCCCGTGTGCGAATTATTCCCTTTATGTGCATGAAATGGGCTCGGGCAGCTTCCTACCGCGTCCCTTTAGTTTGCACCCACTTTGATCTGGATGTTAACATTTCTTACTCACAGTTACTTCGCAGACGGTTCCGTAGCTCGAAAGACGACGGGAGGAGCTTGTTGCCGGAAAAACACATTTCACGGTTCTTGGGAGTAGGGGGGCACTTTGAGTCTGATTCCCAGCAGTGAGTCTCTTTCCCGTCCCCGGAAAGATGTTGAGGACCTGCGACCCAGAGGATATGGAGGAAAGCGGGTCCCCGGCGGCTCCTGTCACCGCAGGTCCCACAGCGGAGCCCCTGCAGATAGATCAGCATGCATGCACGCAAAGTAGCGCAAACTGATCCGTGTCTTCGAGATTTTAGGGAGAGGCAAACTTACAGACTTTTATTTATTAGCCTATTCAAAAATGAACTGTAAAGTATAATTGCTATTATTCCAGCTGTGCTTACTTCTACGCAGCGACAAAGCTTATGTTGCATTTCATTAAAAAATACCATCTGATAAAAAGCGTGTAATCACTTGGCATTTATGAACAGGTTTCGCAACAAGGCTGCAGTTCCAGTACTTTATCTTTCATTTTAGAAAAGGACGCGACCGACTACAGTTGGCGGCTTTGACAAGCCTAAAACAGTTTAACTGGATGGGCGCGATCGGGCATGTTTCAGCCGCTCATATCATTAACAGGAAATCACATTATTCTCATTTAAAATTCAAAGGCTTCGGTTGGACAATGTAAATGAGAATAAACTGATCTCACTGGATAAAGATACAACTGGTAAACAACAAAGCCTAAAACTAATATACGACTGTCATCCCCAATTAAATTCAGTCCTCAAATGAAGGTACCATATAAATCTAGATACTGTAAATAACAGGCTGAGGAATAGTTAAGATGAGACTATGTATACAGTAGTTTTAGGCAAAAATTAAGTATATTTATCAGTCGCTTTTCATTTCGAAAAATAGTGACAGGATTCCTGGGACCGCTGCCAATTGTATATTTTGCATCTGGTATTACGAAAGTGCCAAATATTCTCCTCAAGACCGTCTATTATGGAAGACAGCCGGGCTTTAGGTGGGATGAGAGCAATTCCTGAAAATGCCCAAATGCAGAGCAGCGTGCAAATGCATATCAGCCGTGGATCACCCTCCTGTACGTCTAGTACGTACTTCGTACGTCTAGTGTTAGAGCTGCTGTAGGTCACGAGCTCCACCTTGTGGCGAAAATGAGAACTATGGAATGTAACATCTAGATGACACTTAGCTTCATTGCAAGAATTGCAAGTTCTGCCACAACTTTCTATTGTCATTTTTGTTACTGAGCATCCTGTACATCTTAGATAAAGAAATAAGTTAAGATACTCGAACTCCGGCAGAGTCGGGTTACATCCGTCTGTTACAGCACTATTTCCTGTCGAAACATTAAGAACACTTAGCAGGCAGTAGTACGTAGGGACTGGCTGAGACTCTGCCTCGATCCGCATTCAGCGGCGGCCTTCACCTGCGGGAGTCCGGGTGTCAGCTCTGACAGCCCCGCCGGAGCTCAGGCGGGTGCTCGATCGGATCGCAGCCCTGCCTTCAATTGCATTGATGTGTATGATATTATTCATATATATATATATATATATATATATATATATATATATACACACACACCAGTTCTCAACACTATTCAAACTGCTTCTCCAAAAGTGGCAGCGATCGTTAACTTTTAGCGGAAACCCAACAGCCACCACTAGGTGGCACACTAGAGCAGTGCAGGAGTCAGTATAAATCCTGGCAATATTTTTCTATTAAGCAGTAGATAGCAGACAGGTCCCTCTGCTACATTACCTGGCGATGAGCCCATCAGAAAAATCAATCCCGCCCAGATTGTCTGTCTTAAAGGCACTACAATGCAGGAAAAGTGGCTGTGAGGAAAGTGAACTGGTTTCTGCTCTCTGGGACGTCTCTCTCGGTGTGGACTGAGGGTGCAGATGCACGCTACAGACACCTCACTGGAGAGCAGCTCCATCCAGCAGGAATACTGGAACTGCAAGAACTGTGCATGTATACCAGTGATGTCCATTAACATGGGAGCAGGAACTTTTGTAAGTGCACTTCAACACAGGCGGAGAATTCACTCCACAGAAATGACACCGTTAACAGAAACACTGTTATTTCTGTTTTATTAACAAAATAAAAATCTGTTCCAGGACAAGAAAATACCAAGAAAATACTCTGGCAGAGAGCCAGAGAGAAGTTCCGTTCTGTGACGTTCCAGAAGTGAGATCCGCCTCTTAATCTGGGCACACGGTCTTGGTGTTCAGCACCTGGTAGCAGACGGTACTGCGGCCCGCTTCCTCTGCAGAGTAGGTTGCCAGACACAGGTTCAGCCAGGGTCGCGTTTCTGGGGAAGAGGGAGGGACACGAGTCACACGCCCGGCACACTATACCAACCTTTAACTGTAATCCTGCTTGCCACGGATCACTGGCACATCCAGTGGCTGCAGGCATAAAGCGCACAAATCCAGCTCCCTTAGCTTCTCCCCTGTACAAGCAGCTTAAATGGGCAGAGATACAGATGCAGTAACTGATTGGACTGCTGGCCTGTCAGTCACTTCTCACGGCAATCAGACTACACTGCCTTAAACAGCAGCCCAGAGGTTATTTATAACTTGCCAATGAATGCTACTACCGAAAATACCCCCGGTACTTAGAATCCGGTTCACTGTTTACACAAGCCTAAGCTCCACAGTTAGTTGAAGCCATGACAGTGAATGTTACCCATAGTGCCCTCTGGTGGGCAGAGTCTGTCCATGGTGCGTTGTATTCTATCCTGCAACTGCTGGTCAGTTGCGGTGTCCTGGGCAGAAACACCAAAGAAGATCTCCTGCAGAAAGAGGCTACAGTCAAAGCGAAGCGAGGGTCTAACAGAGCTCTCTGCAGGAGCTTTACCTCCATAATAAGGAAGTGATAAGACAGCCTCTAGCACGAAGTGATGGCGTGCCCTGCTGTGAGCGTGTGTGCGATAGACACTCCCGCGGGCCCTGCTGTGAGCGTGTGTGCGATAGACACTCCCGCGGGCCCTGTCTGTGAGCGCGTGTGCGACAGCCACTCCCGCGGGCACCGTCTGTGAGCGCGTGTGCGACAGCCACTCCCGCGGGCACCGTCTGTGAGCGCGTGTGCGACAGCCACTCCCGCGGGCACCGTCTGTGAGCGCGTGTGCGACAGCCACTCCCGCGGGCACCGTCTGTGAGCGCGTGTGCGACAGCAATTCCAGCGGGCCCTGCCTGTGAGCGCGTGTGCGACAGCCACTCCCGCGGGCACCGTCTGTGAGCGCGTGTGCGACAGCCACTCCCGCGGGCACCGTCTGTGAGCGCGTGTACGACAGCCACTCCCGCGGGCACCGTCTGTGAGCGCGTGTACGACAGCCACTCCCGCGGGCACCGTCTGTGAGCGCGTGTGCGACAGCCACTCCCGCGGGCACCGTCTGTGAGCGCGTGTGCGACAGCCACTCCCGCGGGCACCGTCTGTGAGCGTGTGTGCGACAGCCATTCCAGCGGGCCCTGTCTGTGAGCGTGTGTGCGACAGCCATTCCAGCAGGCCCTGTCTGTGAGCGTGTGTGCGACAGCCATTTCAGCAGGCCCTGCCTGTGAGCGTGTGTGCGACAGCCATTCCAGCGGGCCCTGTCTGTGAGCGTGTGTGCGACAGCCATTCCAGCAGGCCCTGTCTGTGAGCGTGTGTGCGACAGCCATTTCAGCAGGCCCTGCCTGTGAGCGTGTGTGCGACAGCCACTCCCACTCTCACTCACAGCGTCCCGCCACAGCAGGGCTTGCAGGGAGTCTGTGCCGTCGTCCAACTCCAGCTTCATCAGCAGCATGTATTGGAGCAGCTGCACTCCGAGAGCTGGAGGAGGCAGGTGGAGAGGGTGGCTGGGCACAGGGAGACTGATAGAGATCGGCGCTCCAGACGTCAGAATACATTCACTTTAAATTCAACAAGATCCATCAAAACTGATCATCGCACTCATAGCTCTGAAACTTCATTTCAGGATCAAATGAGTCCAGCTCAAAGTGAAAATTAGCACTAAAATGCCAATACGATAAATGTGCGCAGAAAAGACAAAGAACTTTGACTCCAACAAGTGTGGATATTTTACTGGATAAGAGAGAGGTGGTTTGAGGAGAGGGTGAGGCGTGAGGATGCTGAGGTGAAGGCTGCCCTACCCTCAGCCACCTTCTTCTCATCCCACTCCTGTAGCTCCATGGGAAGCGGCTCCCGGCATTCCGAGCGCGAGCAGTTTCTGCACCTGTCAAAGAATGACAACTTCAGCTCAAGCGAGAATGGAGTGAGCTATTGATAAATAGTATAATAACAACAACAGCTCGTGTAAATCCGGAATAGTATTGCATGATACCAGCCCTGCGTGTGTAAGTCATCCATAGTGTGTGTGTGTGTGTCTTGAAATCGCTGTCCGTCCGCCCGTCCATCCAGTCCTCCTTCCAATTCCCATTTGTCTCGTTTAGTCTTTTTGTTATATTTCCTGTTTGCCTTCCATCGGTTTGACTTTGCTACACCTCTTTTCTTTTAAATGTAATGAATTATTTCGATCTGATCCTTGCCTGTGTTCTGGCACAGGGCACAGGTTCAGCCACACCACAGTATTGGATCATGAAGGATGGGATTGTGGGTAATCAGGAGGTCAGTACAAACCCATAGTGCCGTGCCGAACCCTGGAAGAAGACAGGTACCGAGAAGTCCAGGAAGCTCATCTTGCCGTCATGCCACCTCACGGGGACGACGGCCCTGTGCTCCGAAATCTGACACACATCCTCCAGTGCCGCTCCTACGGTAGCAGAACGTTCCAGTTGCCCATCCTGGCTGCAGAGACATGCCAGTGAGGAGTATCTGCGGGGGCTCACCTTACCTTCTAGGAAGATGAGGCTGGTCTGGTCGTTGTGAGAGCTGCTGGGGAGGTGCACAGCCATCTTGCGGCCCGGCTCGGTAGACTCCCGGAAACAGGTCAGGAGCCACGGCTCACTGCCGAAAGCTGCGGTGCCAACAGCCCTGTGGAAGGCGCTGCCTATGGCCTCCTCGTCTGGGACGTTCTGTCTGGGGGGCGCGGCGGCACAGGCAGCATGCTCAGGCGCCACAGCCTATTCCTACATCCCCGCTGTCTTACACACCAGTCAGGCAGTGAGATCTGCTCGTCACTGGTAGGACCACAGTGAGGACAGTATGAGGTACTTGACCATACATGCCTCTGTAACCCACTGTGGGTTACAATGTGTAGGGTTTTGCACTATGAGCAGTGTTTGTGACTCAGCGTTCGACTCACAGGGCGTTGCACTGGGGGCAGTAGAGTTTCAGGCACTGGAAGAGTTTCTGCGGCTGGAAGGTCTTGAGCTGAGCTCTGGTATGAAACGTCTTGGGAGGAGTGGACTTCGTCACGGAGGACAGCGGCACCTGCTCCAGGGTGTGGTCACATGTGCGTTCTGCATCACAGGATGCTTCTTCTGTTAAAAAGCAGGGAGAAATTCAGTTTAAAGATTCATTATTTCTTACCTGTCACTTTGTCAACATCTTCATCAAAAGCAACGAAACAAATACTGTTATATTAGTGAAACACCAATTATATTATTTTGAGTTATAAATAAAATACTTTGAAATACTTTTAAAATTTGCCATCTCTTGGTGTAGAGGTGTAGCAGTTTTGGAATACGATTCCAGTACATCTTCTAGATTATGGTTCTGTGCAGTTTAGTTCTCCCAGGTCATTCTCACCCACCCAAAGACTCCGGGGGCGTAGCCCATACGTCCATAAGGGAGACGTCTGCAATGTCATCCGACGAGGCGGGGAGCAACTCCAGAGCACTAAAAAGAAGACATGGAGAAGCAAAAAGGAGTGTGAAAAAGAGAGAGAGAGAGAGAGAGAGAGAGAGAGAGAGAGAGAGCGAGTGGGGATCTGCAAGTGGCAAAGCAGTTTAAAAATGACACCACAGACACAGAGGACAGACTCGGGTTCATGCTTGATTTGGTGAGGCTGCCGTCTAACAGGCTCCATCTGCTTATTATCACATACAATGCGCAATCCTGCAGGGGAGCGTGGAGGCTCGGCGCAGCACTGCCTCACAGCCCCTGTGCACGAGTTTGCTCCCACAGTCCGAGGACAGGTGCTTACATTCACTAACATCTATAAACCGCCCTTAGTGCAGAATGGTACGTGCCCTCTGATGGACTGTCTTCCCCCCCCAGGGCGTCCCTCAGCCTTGTGCCTTGTGCCACCTGGCATAGGCTCTGGGCCGCCCTGGGGTCCCACATCCATCCATCGGAACACACAGGAGTTCCACAGGATGTACAGGGGGCATCTAGACAGAAAAGACCAGGAGGTCTGGATGGGATGCTAGTCATTCAGAGGGCAAGTTCTAGATCTAAAATATAAAAGAATTGTTCTCTTTAATTTAACTGTTTATCATGTATAATTATTATTTTCCGTTCTGGGACATAATTACATAACCATAATAAAAATAATAATAAATTATAAGTATTCTGGGCATCATTCAAAGAGCTTCGTTACTCTGGTTAGGAAGCTCCAAAAATTGCAGATCTTACCAAAAACAGAGTAAAAGTACAGACCACTCTGTAGTACTGGACACCCATCTGCAACCTGTTTCCTCTCCCACAAGGATTCTACTAATTGTAACACCACGTGCATCCTGGCTAATTGTCAAACAGCACCTTAATTTCAATTATTTGCGACTTAAAGTCGTGGATAAAAATGGCTGCCAAACATTAAGCATGAAAGATGGAGATGGTATCTGCTGAAGAGCCAGCCGTGTCTCTGCAATGGCCCCGGTTCACAGCCGACTCACCGCTGGAGCTCCTGCAGATCTGGGCTGTCTTTGGGCAGGATCCGCAGCCCCCGGCCGTATGAGGTGCCCCCGTGCAGGTGGAAGCACAGGTGGTCTGATCTGCCACTAGGGGACGCTGCAGATGTGGTCTGAGGCACCGCGTGCAGATTGTAGATGCGTAGGTAGCTTCCGGGCTTAGAACACAAACACAGACACAACAGGGTGACGTCTCACAACACGGGGGGTCTTTATCCTAACAGACTGGCTAACAAGCAGAACACACCAAGCCGGGGGGGATTAGACTGCAGGTCACCACAGGAAAGCAAGCAGGGTGTGGACCCCGGCCTCATCTGCGGCTCCATTTGAATCATGAGCGCTGATTTTTATCCCGCATATTTAATACAAACCATAACCGTGGGGTGACAAAACAAATCCCTGCCGTTATTATCTAATACTCCTCTGATGGATTGTATTCAACTCATTTTATTAATATTCAGAGGATGCCATTTGAAACAGGTCGTGCTTTGAAAATATCATTAGCATATTTGTATGTTTGGTGAAAAGGACATGATGAAATCTTTGTCTCTAGGCTTTCATCATGATCGTATCACTGGGAAAAAAATGCATTATTAAAATTTTACATTCATGTTGTTCCCTGTTAATTAGTCTATTAAGAGATGTAGTGACACCATCGGCCAGCAGGGGGAGACATGGTATTAAAGGAAAAGATGGCATCATTATGCAGTGAATAAAATACAATTACTATTACAGAAAGAAAGAAAAAAACAATTAACTCTAGCTTAGCCTTCCACTTTCATGCTGAAAGACTGCTGAAGCATTCATCAGTAGCCCAGTGAGCCATTGTTACATTCCTAGGGAAAACAGCCTCACCTCTTATTAACATAAAATAGGAACTAATGTGGAATCAAAGAGGCAAAGAGCTCGGTTCCTGATGCTGCGTTTCTGACACCGAGGGCATTTCATCCTCTAACGTGATTTGTGCAGCCGCCTGTTCTGTCGTCTTGCATGAACAGCACTTTCTTCCTGGCAACGAGACGCAGGAGCAGCATCGAGGAGCAGCATCGAGGAGCAGCATCGAGGAGCAGCATCGAGGAGCAGCATCTCCGCCCCGCGCCCCGCCGAGGCCACCTGGCTGTGGGGCTGAAAATGACATCCTTGACACCCTCGGGGCAGAGCCAGGGAAGGCGGAGTGGGAGGGAATGTAGCTGACAGTGCGGTCTGAGTGTGCAGGAGGACTGAGAACTTCTTAATGTATGAAGAGGGCCAATCTAGCAGCACGTTAGCGAGGCGCTAGTATTTCCATTCATTTTTTTATAGCGCCTTTCACAACTGGAGTCGCTCCAAGGGGCTATGCACGGGTATGTACATTACAACGAAAGAAAGAACGAAAGAACGAAAGAAAGAAAGAAAGAAAGAAAGAAAGAATGAAAGAAAGAAAGGAAAATGCTTGCAGGAGTGTTTCACTCACCTGTTCTCTACCAGGTAATGTGACAAAGAGATTTGATTTGATGTGAGACCTGAACGGACAGTAAATAAGACGCAGACACTGCGCTTGACACAGTGCATCACAAACTGCCGTTTAAATGAGGCTTCCAGGAGACGCTGACCAGTGTTTCATGATTTAAATTGTGCATTAATTTGCCATTTTCACAAGTACAATGAAATGCTTCTTTTCACACATCTCATCTCACTCTCCTTTGAAACACACACACACACACACACAGGATTGTAATTATATTTTTGTGGGGATTCTCCATTCATTTCTATGAGGAAAACTTGACAACCTTAACCCCCATCCAGCCCTAACCTTAACCATAAGTAACCATACAAAATACAAGACATGTGGCATTTTTAGTATTTGATTCCACACAAACCCACACAAAGTATGGGGCCTGAACGTAAGGCCATTTATATGGACCTTGGGAGCATCTTTTGGTGTTAAGGGCCTCACTCAATTGCGGGAGAGGCTCACAATGCTGTCGGGACCTCGAGATTCTGTCCGCAGCTGTTTATTACTCTGTGCTTTGCTTTATTTATTGCTCTCTGCTTTGTTCTGTTTATTACTCTCTGCTTTGCTCTGTTTATTACTCTCTGCTTTGCTCTGTTTATTTATTACTCTCTTGCTCTGTTTATTACTCTATATTTACTCTATTTACTACTCCTTCCTGTGTCCAGACGCACTGGCCGATGGCTTCAGCAAGAAGCTGAGGGGTGTTACTGCGTCACAGTAAATGAGATTCCACATAGCGGGCGGCACAGAGGTGGGTCCGTGCTCACAGCCCAGTGAGGACGCTTCTGTACTTCACAATGACCAAGAATAACTTCCACTCTCTGACAAGGACGAGGAAGAACAGAGGCTTTCCATGGCCGCTGACAGAGCCTGGCATTCACCATCTCATACGAGATTGTAAGTGTGAGGTCTGACTCTGCAGGTGTCCTCAAGCTAGCAGACGCATCCTCACTGCCAGAGGCGGGCAAGCGGCACTTACTGGAGGCTAATTAATACACCGTCCAACAGCTACAACCAGTTGTATTTCTAAAAGTATTCTAAAACCACCAAAATGTCAAAATTCAGATTTTCATGTGTCACTAATGCTCCGATGATTCACTATTCCGTACATAAACAAAATACTGTCCAGATCAACACAGACAGCCCCGTGGCACTCAGACTCTGCCATTCACCATTATTCCTTGCTGTCTTTTCTAGCATAAGTTCTTACTGCCTAGATACCCAAATCAGTGTGATGAGAGGGTCCCCAAACTCTCACTGCTGCAGTTCCATGTCCTACTAAAACATTGACTTTTCAAGATGAACCAAAAAAAGCTTCATGCATTATGGATAGAGTTCGGCTGTTAAACTCCCAGATAGACTACAGTTACACAGAACGCTGCTCGTGTGAAAAACAGCTCCCAAAATAGAACAGAAACTGTAAATGCAGCAGAGATTAAAGCGCCATAACATCGCTGTCACAGACCTTTTCCAGAGGCATTATTTTCTTGTCACTCTCATGCCATGTGTGTGTAATTTAATCTCACCTGGTAAACCCACATTATAATACATCTATAAATCTACTTTTCTGTCTGTCTCTCTCTCTCTCTCGCGCATGCACACACACACACACACACACACACACACACACACACACACACACACACACACAATCCATACATCACTAAGATAAAGATTACTGTGATACTAAGTTTGCTGAATAACAAGATGGAGGAGAGTTCTAGAAAAGGTTTGCAGGGGTTTGTTTTGAAGTTTTACCTGGGGTACACTCTATACAGGATGGGGTACGCCCTGGGCAGGACGCCAGTCCACCTCAGGCCATAGGGATGGGGTACGCCCTGGGCAGGACGCCAGTCCACCTCAGGCCATAGGGATGGGGTACGCCCTGGGCAGGACGCCAGTCCACCTCAGGCCATAGGGATGGGGTACGCCCTGGGCAGGACGCCAGTCCACCTCAGGCCATAGGGATGGGGTACGCCCTGGGCAGGACGCCAGTCCACCTCAGGGTATAGGGATGGGGTACACCCTGGGCAGGACGCCAGTCCACCTCAGGGTATAGGGATGGGGTACGCCCTGGGCAGGACGCCAGTCCACCTCAGGGTATAGGGATGGGGTACGCCCTGGGCAGGACGCCAGTCCACCTTAGGGTATAGGGATGGGGTACACCCTGGGCAGGACGCCAGTCCACCTCAGGCCATAGGGATGGGGTACGCCCTGGGCAGGACGCCAGTCCACCTCAGGCCATAGGGATGGGGTACGCCCTGGGCAGGACGCCAGTCCACCTCAGGGTATAGGGATGGGGTACGCCCTGGGCAGGACGCCAGTCCACCTCAGGCCATAGGGATGGGGTACGCCCTGGGCAGGACGCCAGTCCACCTCAGGCCATAGGGATGGGGTACGCCCTGGGCAGGACGCCAGTCCACCTCAGGGTATAGGGATGGGGTACGCCCTGGGCAGGACGCCAGTCCACCTCAGGCCATAGGGATGGGGTACACCCTGGGCAGGACGCCAGTCCACCTCAGGGTATAGAGATGGGGTACACCCTGGGCAGGACGCCAGTCCACCTCAGGCCATAGGGATGGGGTACGCCCTGGGCAGGACGCCAGTCCACCTCAGGCCATAGGGATGGGGTACGCCCTGGGCAGGACGCCAGTCCACCTCAGGCCATAGGGATGGGGTACGCCCTGGGCAGGACGCCAGTCCACCTCAGGGTATAGGGATGGGGTACGCCCTGGGCAGGACGCCAGTCCACCTCAGGGTATAGGGAAGGGGTACGCCCTGGGCAGGACGCCAGTCCACCTCAGGGTATAGGGATGGGGTACGCCCTGGGCAGGACGCCAGTCCACCTCAGGCCATAGGGATGGGGTACGCCCTGGGCAGGACGCCAGTCCACCTCAGGCCATAGGGATGGGGTACGCCCTGGGCAGGACGCCAGTCCACCTCAGGGTATAGGGATGGGGTACGCCCTGGGCAGGACGCCAGTCCACCTCAGGGTATAGGGAAGGGGTACACCCTGGGCAGGACGCCAGTCCATCTCAGGGTATAGGGATGGGGTACACCCTGGCCAGGATGCCAGTCCATCTCACGCACATATACACGCAGAGTGGAAGCCAGATTCAGCTCCCACCTCTTGGGTTGAGGTTTTAACGGTGCAATTCTCGAAGTCGCCATGCCACCCTTTGTGGGGAGAATATGGTTAATATGGAATGTGGCATTCGGCGCTTTGGCATCCTGAAGGTGTTAATGAGGTCAATGGGAAGCCATCCAATCACATACAACTAAGAAAGGAACTGGATAATCGCTTCCACCTATAAGGTTCCCACACCACGTACAGAGACAGGATTCTTCACGGAAACAGCAAAAATAATGCATTTAATCTAATTGGATGACTTCAACAGATGGCATTCGACTACTGCTCTCACAAAGACGGAGAACACAGAGGATTAATGAAGCCGATGTGTGAATATGGCTGTTCACAAACGCTGCGAGCTCGGAAATGAGGCTCCCATGCAGAAATAAACTATAAAAAATCGCAGCACATAATTTTTTTGCCTCTTGGAGCAAATGAAAGATAACAGATCATGTCTTATCATGCAATACGTCAAGCAGGGATGGCCTTAGCAGACTGAGGTACCACGATGGCTTAAAGATGTCACCAGCAGTGCCACAAGAAACAGTAACACTCTAAACACACACACACGCAATCAGTAAAGATAAACCACAGCCAATATGTCCCAAGACCATCTGGGCTTTACTGCAGATCAGCAGGGGAAAGGGACCGGAAGCGAAAGAGAACATGGCCACACCTAGGAGTTCTGAGAGGAGAGGGGGGAGAGACAGACAGAGAGAGACAGACTGCCAGCGAAAATAAGGCAAAATAGGAACCCCCCCCCCCCCCCCCCCCACTCTCTGAATCATTCCCACGTGGAAGGTTAGGGAAGTCCTAATTATTCATACCACGGGTATCACCACATTGGGGAGACATTTGGTCCCTACAATGTAATCTATCCATGACACACACACACACACACACACACACACACACACACACACACACACACACACACACACACACACACACTCCCACAGAAACCTCCCACATTCTCTCGCCACACACTTTGCCCTAATGAAGTCTCCTGTCTGATTCTCTCTCAGGGGAGTACACAGCATATAACTTGGGAGCAGACCAGGCAGCTGCAGAGTCTATGCCCGGTCAGTCATCCATCTTTGTTTAGCTGTGTGAGGCACCAAGCCTGTTTAACATAGCATTCCGTCCTGGGAGTTCTCCATAAGCCTCCTTATGAAGTTAAGAGCAGGCAGCTAACTACTAAACACTGTATTCAGTCATATATCCAACATACGTGGATGAGGACAGAAAGCAGGATCTTCTGTCTGTATTTCTCTGTGGTGGGAAGAAAAAAAAGGTTTTTTTTCCTTAAAGCTCAATTTCCAGGTCAGAGGCTGTATGAGGTTCAAAAATGATGATGGCAGATATTGGATGAACAACATCGGAGACGTGGATCTTACAGAAGATCCGCGTCACTCATGAATGAGCACGAGGAGAGCAGAAGGGGTGGCCCAAGAAGAGCCTCATGCCAAGTCTTCAGATGAAGAAATCAGTGTTTGAGGACTGGAGGTGGGTAGTTCAGGTCCAGAGAGAAAATGTCCAATCCAAGATTATGTTTGAACCAACCAACTGAGTATAAAGAGTCACGTTCAAAGAGCATCAACTGGTTGGTTAAAACCAAATCTCGGTCTGGACTCTGACTCCGTGGACCTGAATTACCTGCCACGTTCACAAGAGGAGGACAGGCACAAGATTCCGCCGGTATTACTGTGCGATCCCCCGAGGGGTGCTGGCGGCCCCCCTAAGGAACGCACTCACAGCCACGTGCCCCCCCCCCCCCCCCGACAAACGCACTGACAGCTCACCTAACAGAGGTGAGCCTGAGTCATAAGCCGAGCCTCCTCTGCCATCACATCATTAAACCTCAGAATCAGCCACGATCTCTTTCAATGGCACGATTCAATAAATAAAAGGAGAGACAGGAAAGGGAGAGAGCTGGGAAGGGAAGGAGGAAAAGAGAAAAGGAGTTGGAACAAAAGATCATTATGCAAATAGGAACTTTCTTAAAAAAAATTTAGACAATTATTGTCAGTAGGGAAAAATTAAATTTGCCCACGGGACTATGAAAGAGAGGAAATCATTAATGTTTTTGGGGAAGAATGAACTAGCAAGAAGGGAGAGAGAGATAGAGAGAGAGTGTAAGAGAGAGAGAGAATATGAATGAAGTACAACATGTGTCAGATATGAAGTCAATAGCTTCTGAAAACAGAGGGCAGCCTTGGGGGTGGGGGGGTTACAAAGAGGATCACAACGCTGATTTCCTAAATGCCCCCCATCCACCACTGAAAACACTCAGAAACCCATCCCAGCAACAAGCACGCCTCCTCCTCCCCACGTGAGCCGATACACAGACAGGACACTCGGCTACAACGTCCTCACTAGGCGTCGATACACAGAGATGCATGAAACAAACATCGAAAAAGACAGATGTGCACAGCCAAGCTGCTGGAGAGCAACCGGCTAATAACAATTTATCAAACCACCAAACTTATTAAACTAAATAAGAAAATGTGCCCTGCATTGACATCAGCGCACATTCCTGCAGTAACTGATCTGTAGCCTCTCACCTTTAAATCCTGGGTCATCTTGATGTGGTCGTCATACACCAGGACGCTGGCCACAAGGCCCTTCCTGCATCCAGGGACAGCTGTGCTTCCATGCTGGGCATCAGGCTCCACAGACACATCCAGCAGGGGGTAGGGGCACTCGGTCCCATCCCAGACCTGGAGGAACCAGCGGCCTACAGGCTTAAAACGCCCACTCCTCCCCTCTGCCCCTCAATGAAATGATAGTACAGGTACACTGGAATGCTGCTTTGCACATATCCCATCATGCTCTCCTTTGAGACACACACACAATAAAATGAATACCGTGGAGAGCAAAGCCTGGGGACCAAGTACAAGGTCAGTGACTTTTCTGGCAGCCATAGAAAATTTCTGTGGCGAGGGTATTACAGGCACTGCGAGGGTATTACAGGCACTGCGAGGGTAGTAGAGGCTTTGTGAAAGGGTCCAGTGGAGATGCTACTGAGGATGGGATTCAAACCAGTGACCTTCTAAACACAGGCACAGAGGCCTACAGCACAGTGGAGAGGGAGGCCGATATTTGCTGACACTGAGTGCGTTTGAACCCTCTAAATGTTACAGCATCACGTGTATGCGAGGTTAACAGCCCCCCCCCCGCTGAGTGTGCTGTGCCACTACACGCAGACAGGCAGTAAGAGTGAGCACACCATGTGTATGTGAGGCTAACAGCCCCCCTGCTGTGTGTGCTGTGCCACTACACGCAGACAGGCAGTAAGAGTGAGCACACCATGTGTATGTGAGGCTAACAGCCCCCCCGCTGTGTGTGCTGTGTCACTACACGCAGACAGGCAGTAAGAGTGAGCACACCATGTGTATGTGAGGCTAACAGCCCCCCCCGCTGTGTGTGCTGTTTCACTACACGCAGACAGGCAGTAAGAGTGAGCACACCATGTGTATGTGAGGCTAACAGCCCCCCCGCTGTGTGTGCTGTGTCACTACACGCAGACAGGCAGTAAGAGTGAGCACACCATGTGTATGTGAGGCTAACAGCCCCCCCCGCTGTGTCACTACACGCAGACAGGCAGTAAGAGTGAGCACACCATGTGTATGTGAGGCTAACAGCCCCCCCCGCTGTGTGTGCTGTGTCACTACACGCAGACAGGCAGTAAGAGTGAGCACACCATGTGTATGTGAGGCTAACAGCCCCCCCGCTGTGTGTGCTGTGTCACTACACGCAGACAGGCAGTAAGAGTGAGCACACCATGTGTATGTGAGGCTAACAGCCCCCCCCGCTGTGTGTGCTGTGTCACTACACGCAGACAGGCAGTAAGAGTGAGCACACCATGTGTATGTGAGGCTAACAGCCCCCCCCGCTGTGTGTGCTGTGTCACTACACGCAGACAGGCAGTAAGAGTGAGCACACCATGTGTATACGAGGCTAACAGCCCCCCCCGCTGTGTGTGCTGTGTCACTACACGCAGACAGGCAGTAAGAGTGAGCACACCATGTGTATGTGAGGCTAACAGCCCCCCCCGCTGTGTGTGCTGTGTCACTACACGCAGACAGGCAGTAAGAGTGAGCACACCATGTGTATGTGAGGCTAACAGCCCCCCCCGCTGTGTGTGCTGTTTCACTACACGCAGACAGGCAGTAAGAGTGAGCACACCATGTGTATGTGAGGCTAACAGCCCCCCTCCGCTGTGTGTGCTGTGTCACTACACGCAGACAGGCAGTAAGAGTGAGCACACCATGTGTATGTGAGGCTAACAGCCCCCCCCGCTGTGTGTGCTGTGTCACTACACGCAGACAGGCAGTAAGAGTGAGCACACCATGTGTATGTGAGGCTAACAGCCCCCCTCCGCTGTGTGTGCTGTGTCACTACACGCAGACAGGCAGTAAGAGTGAGCACACCATGTGCATACATGCAATCCAGCTGACGTTAAAAGCACTTAAAGCGGACACTAGCAGGGGCAAAAATGAGGGCGGAGGCACAAGGGTACTGACCCCGGCTGAAAGCTGATTGGCCCCGAGAGTACCCCCTCCCTTGTCATTCAACAATTCAAAACATGTCATTGGCTAGTGATAAGGTGAGCCCCTCTGTATTAATGCTGTGCTCTCGAACCTTCAGCAGCGTGCAGTTTCTGTCCATCTCAGCCTTGGCCAGCAGCTGGCACGTGAAGTCGAAGTACATCCGTGGTTCGACGTCGGCGAGCCGCACCGCGGCGGCACCCAGCAGCGCAGTCTGCTCCGAGGCCCATCTGCGCAGACGCTCCACCGTCTGCTCGTCCTCTGCCGTGAAGTGGAGCTTCCTGCTGGACGTGCGGGGAACTACTGGGCTGCCCACGGTGCCATCGAACACCACGATGGAGAAGCCGTGGGTCGTCGTCACGTTAATGGAGCCCCGGAAAGACTGGGCCTGCAGGGAAGGTCAGGGAAGGTAATCGGCCCAAATTCTCGGCGGAGGTGTGAGATCCCCGAGTGTGAAACTAAAGCCAGCCCCCCCAAAACGAGGACGACCTGAAGGGTCTATGTGAAGGGCACCAGCAATGAGCGACCTGAGATGTTTCTCTTTAGAAATACATCATTTAAGCAGAAGAGGCGGAAGCCACAGAGTACAGTGTAAATACGTCGTATAATATAAAACTACAGAATTATAGCAATTTTAACAAACAATTAAAATAACTGTGACTCATCAAGCAGCTAACGTGGCCAAGTCTCCCCAATCAAACACTTCACATACTTCATTTTCCCCAAAAGTGAACCCAGCAGTTCATGAAGCATAAAATGTGTGACGGTAACAAATACAGAGAAGCATGTGGAGAAGAGGGCATTGCCTTCACACGGTGGAGGCGGACAATGTCTCCAGTTCTGAAAACTTGTGGATGGTTATGCAGCTCCCCCTGGAATACAGTGCAGCTGACCTTCACACTGGATGGGTCTGTGATCTTCAGGAATGAGCAGTAATCTTCAAAATATAGAAGTAACAAATGTCACCGACATTTTCAGACAAAAAAATTTTAAAGTTTCCACATACAAATGAAACCTAAATTCACTCAAACTTGTACTGAGGCATCATACTTTGGATTTTACATAAAATGTAAAATTAATTCTAGACCATTTATACAGCCTGAGCTCTTAAATGAAAGAACATGACAGACAAGCTTTCAGCTATAAGCTTTTTTCAGTTTCATATAAAATTTGGGAAAGAAGAAGAAAGCAGCAGCAGTGGATCCCGACCTCAGCCAGCCGGGGATCATAACTGGTGTTGATATTAAATTTCCACAAGGAATCTTCCCCTTTGATGACCACACATCTACTCTGTCTGTAAATCATTTCACAGAATCTGCAGAATGGATCTCTCTGCATTAGCATCCTGAGGGCGACAACAACATACTCGCACAAGCACACACACACAAACACACACACGGGTGGAGACACACACACACACACACACACACACGCACGGACACAAACACACACACACGGGTGGAGACACACACACGCGCACACACACACAAACACACACACGGGTGGAGACAGACACACACACACACACAGGTGCAGACACACACACACGGGTGGAGACACACACACGCACACACACACACAAACACACACACACACACACACACACAGGTGCAAACACACAAACACGGGTGGAGACACACACACACACACGCACGCACACACACACGCACACACACACACGGGTGCAGACACACACACACACACACACGCACACACATAAACACACACACGGGTGGAGACACACACACACGGGTGCAGACACACACACGCACGCACACAAACACGGGTGGAGACACACACACACACACACACACACACACACACGGGTGGGGACATACACACGCAAGCACACACAAACATGGGTGGAGACACACACACACACACACACACACACACACACGCAGGTGCAGATACACACACACACACACACACACACACACACACACACACACTTCACAGCGATCCCGTCAGCACTTTGAGCCTCTTTCTGTATCCACCTTCAAAGGAAATTGATAATGTCTTTCAAAGTCCCTCTTGGAGGAATAGAATTGGGGCTGATTAAGTTACATGGGTGACAGCTGACTTTAAAGAAGGGATTAAAACAAACAGGGGAAATCAATAGACTCCATGAGCAAATGCAGACATAATGCGCTGGAAAAATTTTGAGAGAAAATATAGAACTTGATGGAGAATATGCTGATAACATTTTCATTCCAGCTACAAAAGGCCATGCAAACTTGATTAAACACCACAGAACAAACATAAAAGTTGGAGTAGTTGTCGAAGACGATGATTCAGTCACGCTACCCATCTAAGGGCATGAGAGCACTCCCACAGGAAACTTCTAGCTGGGCATCCTAAGCAATCAGAAAAACTCAGGAAGTCGTCCGCTATGAGTCATTCCAAAGTGTAAAGAAACATCCTGGCAGCAAAGGACCTGCATTAAAAGATGAAATTGCTGTTTGAATCACCGTGTGAAGTCCAGACAGATCCTGTCACTTTTCAGCCTCATTCTATAAGCTCTCCGACACCAGAACAACATCCACATCTGTGCATATCTGAACACTCTGCTGTAAGCAAAGCATGGGCCAAATGGGCTCGTCTAGCCTTCATCGGCCCCCATTTCGGCATGGGGGAGAGATGCACTCTTAGTGAGCCTGAAGCTCCATCACCATGTGGAAGTCAGAAGCTCTACATGCAACCATAATCATCACCAGTAAAGGCAGGCATTTAGAATGTCATCTCTATGTACATTACACACACATGCAAAAAGCTGATTCAGCAATATATTTTACATTCAATCTATTTAGCAAAACTTTTATACCAAGCAACCTTAACTTTTTTTTTTTAAAAAGCAGGGTCAAAAAAATCCCTAGATCAACTGAGATCAAAGGCCTCGCTTAAGAGCCCAACAGTGACATCACTCCGCCGACCCAGGGATTCAGACTGATGACCTCATGAGGACAGGCAGAGCATCCTAACACACTGAGCCAAACACACACATGCAAAGCCATCATACAAAACACATACAGAAAGAATGAACGCATCATTAACGTCAGCAGCAGGCAGAGGCTCCCGATGTACGGGGTCATTCCTCAGCTCCTCATCTGCCCCAAAACACGCCTCTCAGTACTCTAGGCATGTCAAGCTAACTTAGATTTAGTTTCCTAGTTAAAATACACATACAGCTTCATCCAGTTATATTGGGAGCCGATGCTTTGGTGAAATGTCACTACAGAACTTTTTATTCTGAAATGATTTGATCATATTTGGAAATCACCCAACTGAGGACAAAGAAAATAAGATATTTTAATTGATTAAAAGGGTATCTTCCTAATTTTGGCACTAATGCATTTCCATCGCCGAATGTGGCAGTGGTCCTTTGTACACAGATCTCATTACTGCCTGTTCGCTTTCAGACTTTTTCTCAGCCACATAATACAGCTTGTTTTGCAAAATCTGAATTGCAGAAGTTTATCACTAACATGCTGGAATGCTTTCCGAACAGCTCTCCGAAACATCTTGCCAGATGAGTACATTTCGGGGAGATACTACAGCTCACATCAGGACGCCTGGCTCTGCTCCTGCCCAGGTGGCGCACAGCAGCACTGAACAAATCACATCAGCTTCTCTTTCACTGCTTTTCACTCACACTACCACTAATTTACTTGGCAGCATCATTTGAAAACCTTATCAGAATATATTTACAAACAAGTCTTAGGTAAAGAAAAAATTAAGTGATTTAAAGTGTATATTTGTTCAAAACAAAAACATTTAGAATTACAATACACGCAAATTCACAGTAAAAAAAAAAGCTAACTAGTTGTATGGCTAAATGAACATGACTGATTCCCAAACCTCTCCTCAGGGGCACCTCAGCCATTCCATCTTTCTTTTTAAATGTGACCATCGGCTCAATCAATCATTTGATTAATAAATGATTTACCGGGACATATCGCTCTGAGGAGTCCCAGTAAGTCACTGTGGGGGAAATGGCGATAATAGGGCATATCGTGCTGAGGAGTCCCAGTAAGTCACTGTGGGGGAAATGGCGATAATAGGGCATATTGCACTGAGGAGTCCCAGTAAGTCACTGTGGGGGAAATGGCGATAATAGGACATATTGCTCTGAGGAGTCCCAGTAAGTCACTGTGGGGGAAATGGCGATAATAGGGCATATCGCACTGAGGAGTCCCAGTAAGTCACTGTGGGGGAAATGGCGATAATAGGGCATATCGTGCTGAGGAGTCCCAGTAAGTCACTGTGGGGGAAATGGCGATAATATAGGGCATATTGCACTGAGGAGTCCCAGTAAGTCACTGTGGGGGAAATGGCGATAATAGGACATATTGCTCTGAGGAGTCCCAGTAAGTCACTGTGGGGGAAATGGCGATAATAGGGCATATCGCGCTGAGGAGTCCCAGTAAGTCACTGTGGAGAAATGGCGATAATAGGGCATATCGCGCTGAGGAGTCCCAGTAAGTTACTGTGGGGAAATAGCGATAATAGGGCATATCGTGCTGAGGAGTCCCAGTAAGTCACTGCGGGGGAAATGGCGATAATAGGGCATATCGCGCTGAGGAGTCCCAGTAAGTCACTGCGGGGGAAATGGCGATAATAGGGCATATCGCGCTGAGGAGTCCCAGTAAGTCACTGTGGGGGAAATGGCGATAATAGGGCATATCGCGCTGAAGAGTCCCAGTAAGTCACTGCCATTTCTTCCCACGGTTAGGCAGCGTCCATGATGTCATGCGTTTACCCATGGATGCAAAAATGTAATCTTACACACGTGTACAAATGATTCACAGCTTCACCTGAAAGCTTGTTTTTTTTTTATAAAAGGCCATGATGGATATCGATCCTCGGACCCTTAGGGCGGTTCAGACACCAGTGTCAGGGCGCTTCGAGCGGTGGGTGCCTTGTTATTCATGTAAACAAACAGTGCTAATTTCGACTGCCATCCATGTGGAAAAACTTGAAATATTTATTTTTAATGGAATAATGATCAGAAAATGACAAAAAAATGAAGAGAACCTTTTGTTTTTATAATTTCATTTTGGATGACTTTTTATTTTTAATTTCAAAATAATAATGGTTTATGATTTTTTACGGTTCATGACCAACTTCGGGGGCCGGCAGCTTATGTGGAGGCTGAGAGTCACCAGCACGCGAAACGAACAGTTTGCAGGATAAATTACATTCTTAACTCGTTTTCTCTATGAATGTATTTAACATTCAATACACACGCACTGATGTGTAAAACAAGAAAGGTCTAGTCTCATGGAAAAAAGGAAAATCACTATGAACAGAGCCGTGCGGCAGTCACTTGCTATCACGAGGTCGCCTGCGCGATATCCCAGTATCGCAATATTATTATCGCGATAGCACTGGTACATACAGCTTGTATTTATACTAAAACTTTAAAAAAAAATATTACTGAATCTTGGTAATAGCATGAACATACTTTACCACCTGCAAAAGAATACAAAAGATTTATTATATAAAATGGCCTGTTCCAGAGGTCATATCCAATATGACCGGCATGGTGGTGCAGTGGTTAGCACTGTTGCCTCAGACCTCTGGGACCCAGGTTCGAGTCTCTGCCTGGGTTACATGTGTGTGGAGTTTGCATGTTCTCCCCATGTCGTTGTGGTGTTTCCTCCAGGTGCTCCGGTTTCCCCCCACAGTCCAAAAACATGCTGAGGCTAATTGGACTTGCTAAATTGCCCGTAGGAGTGCGAGTGTGCCCTGCGATGGGCTGGCCCCCCATCCTGGGTTGTTCCCTGCCTCGTGCCCATTGCTTCCGGGATAGGCTCCAGACCCCCCACGACCCAGTAGGATAAGCGGTTTGGAAAATGGATGGATGGATGTTTAAAGAGAAACTCCTTGAAGAATTTATGCTGTTTGCATTCAAGTAACAGAACAAAAAACTTTACCATGTTAAACTTGACCATTTTCAATCGAAGTTTTATTTGTATATGTAGTCAGATTACCTTCCAAAATATTTATAAACCGAAATACACAAAGAGCACGCTCCACTTACATACCGTAACAATTCCCAGACCAGGAACCTGAGAACTGCTGTTTTACAATATGTAAATGACACATTTATCAGGGCCTGTGCCGCAAGATCTCAAATGTTACAATCTAATTCCAGACGTGCTTCAGCAGTGATAGGCATTGCCGAGATTACGAGGGGGAGCTAAATGACACCGGGGGCTGCGGAGCATGCTCATCCCTCTACACACACACAGGCGGGGACACAAGCACACAAGTGCCCGAAGATCACACAATAAGGCAGGCTCGGCTTTCACTGCTAGATATTAGCATCATCCATACTGTGCCAATCATTGTGAATAAGAATCCATCCCTATGACCCCCCCAAGCAACATGTACCATCTCCACCGTTTTACCCAGCAATACAGCTCCTCTTTCGCGCTCTGTTTCTCCCCCCAGTCCATCCAGTGGTTGGCGTGATTTATTTATCACCAGGGCAGCGATGACAGCATCACATGTGCTTGCATTAGGCCGAGTCACGCGGTCATTCCAGATGACACAGGCCACTCCCTGTACCTTCAGGGTGCGTTTAACCCACGCTGTCAAAGGGGCCACAGCCGAGCACTCGGCCTGCCAACAGACGGGGACAGGATGCGAGCCAGAATCCCCCGCCACTTAAAATACCAAATCAAACGGTGACGGAGCCTGTCGACTGGAAGACACATCGATTCCCCCACCCTGCAAAGCGCTGTGTGACAGGCCCACAGGCGTGATCACTGACACAGATGCGTTACGGCGGGAATAATTGTGCAGAGCGAGCTGCGGCTGATTAGCGCCTCGCTGCTATGAAATGTAGCTAATCAGTGAGGTCTGGGCTGACATTCCTCTCTTCCAGCTTTAGCTGACAACCAGGTAGATGCATGTTGAGCAATTTTACGAGATACAAGCTGACAAACAGCCTCCCCCTGCAGTCCCCGTATACGTGATGAGCTGCATTAGAGGAGAGGGCCTGCAGTCACGGCAGAGAGCATTCAGAGAGAGAAGTGGGCAAGAAAAAAAGCCTAATTATGGCTGACAGACAGTTAAACTCAGTTAAAGCACTTCGATGCCAGTTTTTGTGTGCCACCTAAAACGTTTCCATATAATCCCAAAGGAAAACCGAAAGGCATTGTTGCTGAAAACAAAGGGAACTCATCCGTGCTGTTATTTTCCACCACAGACAGACTTTTTCAATGAACACCTGTCTTTTATATACAGGGTCTCAAATCCACTCTGTGTTCTGACTCAGAATAAAGCAACTAGGGCACTAGCTGTTGGTACACCCCTTCACCAGCAGATGGCACTGTGAAACCTACACACCTTTTTTTTTTTTTTAAGATTGCAAAAACCATGGATGGAATGACAGACAAGTGCTACTATTACATGATCACTTAAAGAAAAACAGGCAGTGTAACTGAGAAATACCTGCACGGCTCGGCTAACTGATACCAGGGACAACACTGATGACCCAAAATGCCCCCAAAATAAGGAGAAAAGAGGAGGAAATAAGGAGGATTTCGAAGAGAGGGAGCCTATGAAACAAGCATACAGCACATGTCAGGCATACAGCACATGTCAGGCATACAGCATAGCACTACTGCACATGCCAGTTCTGGTGGAATAATCCTTTCATATCAAGTTGGAGCAATTTCACTCTCGGGATTCAAGCTGGATCACAAGAAGCTCCTGCCAATGCTGCACGGTGCCACGAGAAGATGGCCGGTCACTCTTGGATTGACTGTTTCTCAGGGCCGGTTTTTACTTCCATTCTATGTGTTTTTATAAAATCCTTAAAAAAACATTAGCAGCAGCATTCTGGGAAAAAGGAAGCGGATCTGTTTGTCCATGGTGGATAAACAGTATTAGCAGAGCAGCAATTTGCACTTGCATCCTCGGATACAGTCTCGAGTCACGCTGTGAGGACTGAATATTTGTGACGGCTTAGGTCTGTAATTTGAACGCATTTCTATCCTTCAAACAGAACTAATGTCCTTTTCCCCACTGTCACGCTGTGCTGTGTCACACTGCCGCAGAGGTCTCTGTGCCTAAAGTATGACAAACCTCGACAGGACATTCAAACGATGTGCTGTCAGCACTAGAACCTGCCTTCGACCAGGACATCGTCACTTCGCACTCCATGGTTGATCTGAATCTGTCTCATTATGAGGGAGGTAAAAATGATTGTTTTGTAAACAGCTAATCTAATTCCCTTCAAGGAAAAAAATATAGTCCATTCTCTCTAGTGAGAGCAAGTGATTCCAAAATTAAACGGATTTTGTGTTTTCAGTCCGTTTCCCTTAATATTCTATGCATGAGCCTGCTTTCATGTTAACTAAAGCCTAGCTGGAAATTAAAATTTTCTTGTATTAAGATTACTTTATTCAGATAATAAATTGAGTGCTAATCATTTTAACTAGCTTAATCCAACTCGTTTCGTTCTCATTCATGCTTGCGTTGGCAGTGAGGGGGAAGAGCCGATCGCTAGTGCAGACTTTATTCACTATCAAAGGGACTGTGCTGTGCTTCAGGGGCAAAGTGGCCAAACCACTGTACCGAGCTGCCCTTATTAAATAATATTAAAACTAAATAACATCCAGCCGCTTTAATTCCATCACGCTATCGATAATGCATGAAGTGCGCTACGCTTTAACTCCGAGAGACTCTGGACAGGTTATTAAGGGGGAGGAGATTCAAATGGGAGGGTGACCTTCTGAGACTTGGTCACTTTCAATTTCAGTTGGCATGTCCCAACTCCTGGAGGCTGCATGACTGAGATTTTCCGGAGGAGGCCGAGATTCCCTAGGATAATATTTCATAAAATGACACGCAGAGTGGAGGGGCACTCCTGCCTGTCCCAGCTCCCCAGCTCCATCTCCTAGATACTCACTTGCAGAAACACTTAACAGGGCCCATAAATGGAACATACCATTCGAGGCCTCACAAGAGAAGCATGTGGACATCCATCGACGGCGCGCCTCCTCCCCGTGCCCACGTCCATCGACGGCGCGCCTCCTCCCCGTGCCCACGTCCATCGACGGCGCGCCTCCTCCCCGTGCCCACGTCCATCGACGGCGCGCCTCCTCCCCGTGCCCACGTCCATCGACGCCGCGCGTCCTCCCCGTGCCCACGTCCATCGACGCCGCGCCTCCTCCCCGTGCCCACGTCCATCGACGCCGCGCCTCCTCCCCGTGCCCACGTCCATCGACGCCGCGCCTCCTCCCCGTGCCCACGTCCATCGACGCCGCGCCTCCTCCCCGTGCTCACGTCCATCGACGCCGCGCCTCCTCCCCGTGCTCACGTCCATTGACAGCGCGCGTCCTCCCCGTGCTCACATCTAATATATATAAATAACTGGACCTCGCCAAAGAGTTAATTCATTGAGTTTTCATCATATGAAAGCAGCTAGGGCTGTGTTCATGATCATAGCTACGTTATATGCAAAGGCTAAGAATGAATAAATGGATAGACCTGGACGGATGTATGTACGGACAGACGGAAAGACAGACAGATAACATACACAGGCATGTACATAACAGGTTACCATGCTGTTTGCTAAGTCGGTTTTATGAAAACCTCTCAACTACCAGCAGATCCACCCAGAACCGGAAATTAAACCATACTTTCCTGAACTCACTGTGTTTCAATCCAGTCCTTGGGGACCCCCAGACCATCCTAACAGACCTGAACCTGGTATTCGTTGTCTGTGGTTGCTTGATTGTTTGGTTCAGGTGTGCTGGAAGCCAGGTGGGAGCAAATATTTGAACAACCTGGGGGTCCCCGAGGACTGGGTTGGGAAACACTGCCCTAATCCAGTTACTACAAACCAGAGACGCTCAAAAGCTTAGATGAAAACCTGGTAGTAGGGGATCCTAGTCCAGTTCTATATTCATCTGTAACCAGCCAGGGAAGGAGAAAGATGCCTAACTGGATGAGACACCAGCTTTGATGCTGAAGGAAACTCTGCTGCTGAGAAGGACCTGGAGAAGACAAGGTGAAGGGAGGCTAAGCAGAACCCGCACGCAAGAGCAAAAATGCGCTCACCAGTCCCCATGGACCGGTACGGCTGCTTGAAGAACGTCACCACACCATAGATGTTGACGATGGTGTCAGGAACCAGTTTGTTCAGGGCAGTGTAGGTGTACTTCGTCACCTGGGTCTGCAGGAAGGAAACAAAAGGGTGCAGAGGAGTGCAGGTGTTACAGCCAGCAAGGAAGCATCACTGAGCAGCCTGATGAAGGAACAGGAAGAGAAGCCATGCGAAGGCAGGGAGACGGACCCCCACGAACTGCCTCTGCCACACCCTGGAAGACCATGCAGCCCTCGGCCGGCAACAAACCTAAGACAGTTCTGCAAAACGCCATTCATAAGAACGTAAGAAATTTACAAACGAGAGGAGGCCATTCACTGAACAGCATCCAGACCTGTTAGAATCTTATATACCTGGATCATGTCCCCACTTAATCTCCTTTGCGCGAGGCTGAACAGATTCAGCTCAGCTAACCTCTCCTTATAAGACATTCCTCTAAGACCAGGAATCATCTGTACGTTGAACCTTTTCCAAGGCAACAATGTCCTTCTTAAGGTATGATTACCAAACCTGCACACAATTTTCTAGGTGGGGTCTTACCAAGGAATTGTATAATCGTAGCATCACCTCCCTTGTCTTAAACTCTACACACCTAGAGAAGTAACCCAACATCCTATTGGCCTTTTTAATTGCTTCCCCACACTGGCGAGAGTGAGACATGGAAGCATCAACACACACACCGAGATCTTTCTCATAATCAGCTACCTTTATGTCAGTATTCCTCACAAGACGGCCAACGCTCAGCAACGTCCTGTAAACCATCTCATCTTGTCATCTTGTTACCAGGCATTTTCTCAGCAAGTCACCATGCTTGTCTAATTGCCACCACCACCCCCCACCACCCCCTGGTTAAATGCACTTAAATTATACTGTTTTCATGCTGTGCAACCTCTCCTGAGGGTAATGGCTTTCAAACAATACACTAACACTGGGACGCAAAGGGAATTTAAACAAAGATACTCACATGTGCTCATGCGCACGCACGCACGCACGCACACACACACACACACACACACACACACACACACACACACACACACACGCACACGCACACACACGCACACACACACACGCGCACACACACACACACACGCACGCACGCACGCACGCACGCACGCACGCACGCACGCGCGCACACACGCGCGCACACACACGCGCACACACACGCGCACACACACACACACACACACACACACACACACACAAGGCTATTAAAAATGCATCCACTCTCCACCCTCCGCCACCCTTTATGGGGGGACGCCCCCCGCCACCCTTTATGGGGGGGACGCCCCCCGCCACCCTTTATGGGGGGGACGCCCCCGCCACCCTTTATGGGGGGGACGCCCCCGCCACCCTTTATGGGGGGACGCCCTCCGCCACCCTTTATGGGGGGACGCCCTCCGCCACCCTTTATGCGGGAGCCCCCCGCCACCCTTTATGGGGGGACGCCCCCCGCCACCCTTTATGGGGGGGACGCCCTCCGCCACCCTTTATGGGGGGACGCCCTCCGCCACCCTTTATGGGGGGACGCCCCCCGCCACCCTTTATGGGGGGGACGCCCCCCGCCACCCTTTATGGGGGGACGCCCCCGCCACCCTTTATGGGGGGACGCCCTCCGCCACCCTTCATGGGGGGACGCCCTCCGCCACCCTTTATGGGGGGACGCCCCCGCCACCCTTTATGGGGGGACGCCCTCCGCCACCCTTTATGGGGGGACGCCCTCCGCCATCCTTCATGGGGGGACGCCCCCGCCACCCTTCATGGGGGGACGCCCTCCGCCACCCTTCATGGGGGGACGCCCTCCGCCACCCTTTATGGGGGGACGCCCTCCGCCATCCTTCATGGGGGGACGCCCCCGCCACCCTTTATGGGGGGGACGCCCCCCGCCACCCTTTATGGGGGGACGCCCTCCGCCACCCTTTATGGGGGGACGCCCCTGCCACCCTTTATGGGGGGGACACCCCCGCCACCCTTTATGGGGGGACGCCCTCCGCCATCCTTCATGGGGGGACGCCCTCCGCCATCCTTCATGGGGGGACGCCCCCGCCACCCTTTATGGGGGAGCCCTCTGGAATTCCCCATGATGGGCAGATCCAGAGGCTCTGAGAGAAGCAAGAATCTGACCTCAGACGCCCGTGCTGGGTGACGTGCCAAGCTGCGAGTCACACTGTGCGCAGGGCTGCGGCTGGCATTCAGGGCAGGACAAACCTGAAAGAGGAAGAGGCAGCGCGGAGCCCATTAGTGAAGACAGAACACACGACGCAGGAAACTGGATATGCGACCCACTGTGCAGTATTCAGCCTGTCAGCATGCCTGTGGCTGAAAAAGCATGTAGCTATGTCATAATAATACATGTTTAACTACACAGTGCAGCAACAGACTGGCATCCCGTCCAGGGTGCAGCCCAGCTCTGTCCCGTATGCTGCCTGGGACAGGCTCCAAGCCCCACAATCACCCTGACCTGGACAAACTGCTCAGATGAGATTTTAGTTATATTTATTTATATTTAAAAAGGCTGCATTAGCTGAAACGGAAAATTTAATTTTAAAAAACAAAAAACCTGTAACGTCAACTGCAGAGAAAACATTTCCAACACTTTGTCCTCAGCTGTGAAACTAGTCAGACCTTAAAAATCAGTGGTAGCATCTGGAAAATGGTCATTACAGATTATCAAACGCGTTTCTCTGTTCAGTCCATACAGGGTTTGCTGGAATAAGCTCCGCTTGATATCAATCAGCTCTCTGTCTCGTTAGAAGCCTTTAACAACAAAATATATATAAAAAAAAAAAACCTGAAATGTAAACCTGTGGGGTCACATGGAGCATGAGAGTGAGGACTCACATAGACACAGGCCCCACCCCCATCACCGGCCCCACCAAGCTGCAGGTTACAGGAGTGAAGGCCATCTTTATGAGCCGTAGGCGAAGGGGCGAGCGTGAAGCCAGTCATCAGCACCACATCCTGGGGGAAGCAGACAGGAGGGGTCACGGCCAGCAGGGTCATCGTACAGCACAGAGCACACTCATAACCGTAGCAGCACTTCATATGTATATATTTAGCAGACACTTCCAGCTTTTAAAATACCTGTTAACGTACATTTTTATTCAGACAGCTGGGTCAGCCAGTCCCCTGAAGCAACTGGAGTTAAGGGCGTTGCTGAAGGGCACTCTGCTGACTATAGGATTTGAACCAGCAACCTTTTTCATCAGATACAAAATGTACCTCTCTCCACACTAGAATGCAAAGCTAAGTACGGTTAAAGTCACACGACCACACAGGTGATTTCCACCCTTGTAAGGTGACCCTGTCTGCTTACTGGATTTGAGCAAACCCAAAATCTTCCCTAATACTAACAACACTTACAATACTGAATACTAATTACTATTAAGGCAACCAAAAGGAAAAGAAATTCACATTATGAACATAAAAAACATCTGAAAAGTACGGCATGAATTCTTCTATAATTAACTTCACTTCAATCTTTGAAGATAATGACATAGAGGGGGATAGGGGGAGTAATGTAACAAAGGAATATCAGCGCTGCAGTGAATGGGTAAGGAAACATCACTGCAGATTGGGGGAGTAATATAACAAAGGAATATCAGCGCTGCAGTGAATGAGTAAGGAAACGTCACTGTAAATTGGGGGGAGTAATATAACAAAGGAATATCAGCGCTGCAGTGAATGAGTAAGGAAACATCACTGCAGATTGGGGGAGTAATGAAACAAAGGAATATCAGCGCCGAAGTGAGCGAGCATGAATACACCGTCACTTTAGATGTGGGGGGGGGGGGCAGTATGGTAACAAAGAAATATCAGGAATGAATACAAAGAATGAATACACCACAATACCCGTGTGGCAGCACAGCGCACTGCAAATGATGCATTTCAGCTTTTTTGTAAGGTCAGAGTGACATGGGAATGCTTTTCCTGAAATAAAATATCACCAAAATCGGGCTGAGATTCCCATCTGAGTCCAGCTGCAGCAGGATAGCTACCGCATGGCTCCAAAGCAAAGCCTCGCGTGGTAAAGGACACAGCAGCACAGCCTGTTACGCCCCTGACCCCCCCAGCTGAGACGCACCTCTGTATTGACAGCCTCGGAGAAATCCCTGGCCAGCTTGTTGAACAAAACAGCGCCAATGGAGGACAAACCACGAGGCAGGTTCTGCTGATGCTCCAGCTCTGAAATAAGGTGAGGAACCAGGGCAAATGAAATGGAAACGCAGGACCTGTGTGTCTGAGGTTATGCATCCAGCAGCCAGTGTTTCACAACTTCAATACAGAAAAACATTATCCTCTTGAGAGAGGCTGACATGCCTTCTATTCTTTGTTAATGTCTGTTTAACCAGCATCAGTTTAGGTATCATTCCCATTCTGCTTTCCAGTAAAAGACATCAGTGTGAATGAAACTGAAGGAAGCGTCTGAATGGAGTGAACTTGGTGCATGTGCTCACCCTCCACCCACGGCAAGAGAAGCCCAGGAAAGACCATGGAGAGACTCCACCCTCAAGCTGCCAGTCACCAGCACATGCAGTCTGAGGAGGCATGTCAGCATCGTGTGCACCATCATCTGATGGGGAATATCTTCTCCCCATCGCAATGATGATGCTTTGATGCTGGACACCAGGTATGGCAATGAGATGTATTTGGGTGTAATTTATACAGGTGGCCATACAAGTTTAAGCGAACAATAATTAGTAGGCCGCTTCAGTCAGTTTTTATTAAGAGCATCACGACCTCAGTGAAGTGGAAAGGAAGTAAAGCAGAAAAAGAGACCCCCGAGTGCAGTCAGGTATCAGGAACGGGGCCGCCAGCATTGTCGAGCATCACCTTGTATGACAGTCTTCAGGACGTATTTGCCGTTGTCCATGCTCACCAAGGGCCCCTTCAGGACAACCTTCCCCTAAGAGGGGAAAGTGTTAAGTACCCCGTCATTGTGTTTCGGAAAAGCGTCATGCACTCCGCCATCACGTTTCGGTAAAAAGCGTCATGCACCCCGCCATCGCGTTTCGGTAAAAAGCGTCATGCACCCCGCCATTGCGTTTCGGTAAAAAGCGTCATGCACCCCGCCATTGCGTTTCGGTAAAAAGCGTCATGCACCCCGCCATTGCGTTTCGGTAAAAAGCGTCATGCACCCCGCCATTGCGTTTCGGTAAAAAGCGTCATGCACCCCGCCATTGCGTTTCGGTAAACGCATTAAGTACCCCGCCATTGCGTTTTGGTAAAAGCGTCATGCACACCTCCATTGTGTTTTGGTAAAAGGCTTAAGCATTCTGCCATCTTGTTTTGGTAAAAGCATTAAACTACCCTGCCATTGTGTTTTCGTAAAAGGCTTAAGCAGCCCGCCACTGTGTTTTGGTAAAAGGTTTAAGTAGCCCGCCATTGTGTTTTCGTAAACGCACCAAGCACCTCGCCATTGTGTTTTAGTAAAAGGCTTAAGCACCCCGCCATCTTGTTTTGGTAAACGCGTTAAGCACTCCTCCATCGTGTTCCAGTATTACAGAGGCTGGCTAACTCCAGAGCAAAGAGCACAGGCAAAATTGTCGCATGTCAGAGAAGCAGGCGGGGCACCCTGACCTTGACAAACTTATCCAGGCAGGACAAGCCGAGGTCCAGGCTCCGGATGGCAATTTGCTGCAGGTGTGGGGGAACCTGGGTCCTGGAATCCCCAGCAGAGGTGAGAAAAGAGATGGGCATGGTGTGCTGGCAAAAACATGAAGAGAGAGAGGGAATTTTACCAACTGTACAATACGTGTGGTGGAATACAGATTCAGCTAAGATAATTACAAACTATCAGACAATCCTTGGAGTAATAGGGAGTTAAGGGCCTCACTCAGAGGCCCAAGGGCGAAATCACTCTGCTAACCCTGGAACCAGAGACCTTCCAATTGCAGGCAGTGCATCCTAACCAACTGAGCAGCGCCTCTGCATGAGATACTTTACCAATCAGTGATGCAAGGCCTCGCGATGACTCTCCTCACACAATTCATAGTAATACTTTCAGTACCCACCAGGCTGTAGAATCTCACTAGTACTTGCACAGCAGTCTTAAAATGGCTGATTGCGCAAAGTGTACAAAGGAAATGGAGGAAATGAAGAAGTGGAAAGGAGTGAAGCTCTTTATTAACGTCACTGCCTTCACTCTCCATCTGGCCCCTTTTTCAGTGTCTGTTAAAACAGTGACAGTGCATGCCCAGAGGTGCGGGCGGGTTTTAGATGTTTTGGTGAGGCAGAGAGCCGCCTACCTCAGTACTCCATAGGCGCCCCCCGGGCCTGGCGGTGGAGGCGGGGGGGGGCAGGGGCAGCTCCCCCAGCAGACAGCCTCGCTAACTAAGCGGCACTAATTAAGCATGGCGCTCCGTGCTTCAGTGCAACTGTTGCCGGCTACGATGCAGGCGAAAGGTGTGTTAGTGGAAGATATGTGGCGAGTGAGAGGCACTTGATAACGGCAAGCGGAGAGCATGAACCGGTGTGCATGTCAGAGAGAGAGGGAGGAGGGGAGAGAGGGAGAGGGAATAAGGGAGAGGGAGGAGGAGGAGAGAGGAAGAGAGGGAGGGAGATGCAGTCTTTTACTGCTCATCAAGGCAGCAACTACTGCCATGCTGGGAAAAGCAAAAATGTTATAATTATTATAATAAGCAACCTCTGGTAACTCCAGGTAATGTCTAATTATGAAAAATAAAAGTTACAAAAACACACCCACGTCTGTAATATTACAGGTAGTTCGACTGAAGGATGAAACTACATCATTATATAGCCCCTTCAGTAGGACTGGGCATTAATTATGCTTTTACACCTTCCAGACATACCAGAACCATCCACGATATTTTGCAGATATTTTCGAAAGCATTGGTATTCTGCTATTATGAAATTATGGTGGTGGTGGGGGCACAATGAAGTCTGCGGGGGGGGGGGGGGGGGGATACCCAAAACACCACCGTACACCACATTAGCATATACCATATAACCGTAAAAGCATAACACCACTCTTCAGTATGGTTATACCCATTAGAGAACGTAACTGTGACCAGTGTACCCATTTCTGCTTGTGACTTTCTAATACACAGCAGCTATGAGCACAGCAAGCATTGACCTATCAGTTACATGTAGCGTCAGCAACAGTCATCCAATCAGCAGTGTCAGAATGGTAATATCCTCAGAGAGGCAAAAAACCTCCACGGGCCCTTCAATTGAGCCTTACGCTTGGGAAGTATCGTTTTCCTACCATCATAACATCTAGACATGTCTCTCCAGCACATGGTATATGACGGTATTTAAGAAAAAAAAAGCGTAAATCATGTAGGCTACTGTAAACTTTGGAATCAGAGAGCCTAAACAGGCTCATCGGTCTGGAAGTTAAGCACTAGGGAAAGAAGAAAACTCCTTTGCAGAGTTAGAAAGATCACCCTTAATTTACTGACACCACTGCCACTGTCCGATCTGCAAGCCTCATTGTTCTCCTACAATGAAGTTCTGGTCAACATCACGCCCCACATGCTGCATAGCTAATTCATTCAGTTTCACAGGGCTCCAGACCAAAAAAATATATATTTAAGAGCCAAGTTCTTTATTTAGGAGCCATAATCTCCAACATATGCCAAATATGAAATAAATAAAAATACTTGCTTGGCACATTTTGTCTTCAGTCTACCTCACTGCCTTTTCCTTCTCCCATCTGAGCTATCTGATCTGCCTACTATTGCCTCCTGCATTGTTATACATAATAATATAGTTAAAAAATGATACAGAAAAATGCAATATGTAAGCGTGACAGCTGGGCTGTTGAATGTGAAGTGCACATACAAACATTGAAATATTAATTAAAATTCACCCGTAAGGAAAACTGGAAACTTACTGGCTTGCTTTTGTTGAAAGATGTTACAGCCGGAAAACTGAATGTAAAGTTAACTGCACCGTTATGGACGCAAACAGCCAATCACAAAACCACTCAGACAGCAGCTAAAGGAAGTTCCCCGTTGGAGAAACAGACACTGCATTAGGGTGCCCAGCATATTCATAATTCAGAAATAAGCCATGTGACTACAGCAGGATGCTGTTGACTCCCCCAGCAAACGCCACCTGTCCCAACCACAGTCAGACAGTATGGCGATCGGCATCAGCACACTGTTACGCTGCTCTTTATGCACAGATCATTACTGCTGGGGGATGAATGCTTGGTACACTTCCCCATCTCTCAAAAGGGACTGCTTTGTTTCGGGCATATCCAACAGTCCAAAAGGGGATTTAACACTGAACTGTGCAGACAGACGCAGACAGCGTGCAGACAGTGTGTCAATACAGACAGACCGGAGGGCACAGGCAATGAGACAAATGCTGAGTATGACAGCCTGTCAGATCACATGTAGGGGGGGTGATCAATTCCTTAGATGAAACATTGTAAATCAAGCCAATTAATCCTTGAGAGACATGTAGGTGTTCATCATACTGATTGGGAGGGAGGTCGGCAAGGGGAACTCAGAGTCCCTCAGGGACCACTTTCAGGGCATATAAAATTCCACCTTAAAAGGACACACAAGGTTTAAGGCAAATGCCAGCTGTGGTACAGTGCATCTGGGAGGCTACAATCCACTCTCAGTACGAGTCTCAGGGCTCTGCCTGCTCATTCCACTGCTCACGCTGCACCGTTAAAACTTACAGCAACTTCCCGAGACCCTACAAGACAGGGTCAGGGAGTCCGCTGTCGACTGGGCCCATTCGGAAATCATTACAGCTTGAAAGGGGAGCTGAGCCAACCAGGCAGTCGGGGATTTCCAAAGGCTTGGTAAAGAGCACGGGTCCCGCTGAAAGGCAGCTGGGTGCACCTCAGCGTTTCCTGGAGCAGATCGATGGCAGCTCCAGCCCTCTAGGACACGCATGGACAGACCTGCATAGCTCCACGTTGCAAATCGTGGACAGAAGTACCCCCTACCCTGCCATTTATTCCTTTTGAGCCGGGGAGTCAGCTGGGGCTGCCTGACCTCCACCGACAGGAACATGAAACGGCCAGCAGAGGCATTGTTAAGCGAGGCGAGCGTGGGGAGACACTGGACAGGACTGGGGCCATGGTGGTCCTTGGAGCAAGCGGGGAGAGCCCTTCCCTTACAGGAAGGTGGGGGCCAGTGTCAGAAAGCGAAGAGGGGGAGCTGGACATGAAGGAGGGGAGGGAGGGGGCCAAAGGAGCCCAACGCAGGGCTTCCCAAAACGGCTGACTGTATGTTCAGGACTTTTCTCCAGTCACTCAAGTCCTAGGACCGTCAGTGAGGGTTCAATGTCACATCTAGTAGCAATTACTGATCGTTCACAAGGAGCTTCATAACCACGGCTGAGCAAACATAAGTGAAATGTGTTTAACTATGTACTGTATGAGTAACGTTATTCAAGTTAATTATAATCAATCACCTGAATGCTTTTGGCTATTAAAGATCCTTTGTAATTAAGTAATTTATCATAGTCTTTTATTAAAAGACAGATACTTTTCTTTTAATATTAATTAATATAAAAATGTTGAATATTTTAAATATACATATTATATCCATGTGTGTTTTTATACTAGTAGAAATGATCTTTCTCGGGAAACCACGAAACACGGGGAGAAGCAAGTTCTTGAAGGTCCTTGTGTTGTCGTCACCAAGGAATTACCTCAAGAAGAGCATCTGGAAGGAGACAGCCACAGGACACAGGTGTCACCATCCAACTTCCTAAGTGCATATAAGCAGGGGGACGTCCCTGCTGTTGGAGCCCCTGAGTGACAGCCGATGACGGGGCCAGCTGGTCCTACCCACACACCCGGCTTTATTTCCATTCAAGCTCAGTGGACCACAAAGCTACCAAGAGCAGCAGATCAGGCTTTGCTGCAAGGCAAGCGCCCTGCAAAGACTTCCGAAATGTCCACAATCCAGGACTCACCCAAGAATGAATGTTTGGGTCAGCACAGAGGCCACACTGCAGGATTCCTGCAGAGAATCGTCTCATCCCGACTCCCAAATCATCAACACATCAGAACAAATTAAACACCATACTGGCTCTCTCTTATTTTCAGGTCATCAAAAGCTCATAATGACCATATGTTTAGATAAACCAGTAAAATGGCTCCTGAACAGTATGGGTGCACTGGTTCGAGGGGCAGTCATATGAGCGTGACCACTTGAGTAAGACTGGAACCTCAACACAAGACCATGAACGCTTGTATCGCGGTTTTGGTGTCGGTTTCAAAACCGTTACACTATTACCCTTCAGTGACGTCAATGGGGGCACTGGGAAGCTAGACTGCCGGGGGTGAAATTCCGAGGCCTGTGGGTCATTTTATTTGGGAATGCAGTGATGGCAGGCAGGGTGGCTCAAGTCATCACACAGCCTGTTGCGAAGACACCACTTCACTCATCTCGGCAGGTGACAGCATGAATATGAATGAGAAAACAGCACTTGTGTGAACCTGGATGCTGTGACGGGCAAATGAGCACAAAAAAACAAAAAGAGGTCGACCGACCCCACTGCAGGCTGTGGGGGCTATTTGGGGATTGGGCTAGGGGCAAAGTTTCAAAGACACAGGGCCCGTTTCATAAGCCAAAAAGATCAAGCTGAGCACACGAACAAAATCACAATCACACCGGCAGTCTGCAAGGTCACATTCCACACAGGACTACAGCCAGATGGGCATGCAATTACGTCACGATGTTTGGAGTGTGGGAGGGGGCATGGCACCACTCCCATTCTCACGACAAAGCTGGTGATATGACCGACAGAGAGGGAGTCTGAGGAAGACCACCAGAGAGAGATGGATGGCTGACCATACGGAGCACGATCTCCAGGTGAGAGGTAGTGATAGGGGTCGCAGAACAGGAGAGGCATGGCGGTTACCAAGACAGGCAGGAGATCCGGGACCTGGGCTTGACACGTACTCAAATAAGATGGAGGAACTTGTACTATTCACCCACCAATAGGAGATGCGATGTTAACGAAGCCACCGTGTCACAAGGAAGAATAGAGAGGGTCCCTCTCCACCCTAGAGCTTCACTGCCTGAACCACAGACAAATTAGTGTCGACTTCACAGCTTCCTTTCATCAAACTACCAAAGCAAACGGGGCGTGGAGTCTGAGGCCCCTCAGCTACACTGACATGGACTTAATGACCCAGCACGTCATCCCATACAGGACTGGCCCTACCGACAGCCTCCTGCAGAAGCCCTTCCCTCCCTAAAACTGGACAATCAGATATAAGCCCTGCATAGTACGGGACAGTCTGAAACGGCATGTCCACGAAACTGAGGGGACACACTTTTAACGGCACCTTTACAGCAGATCCGTGGGAGTTCTTATGTAAGATGCTCCAATTGTCTGCTTCAACATGAAGCGCCAAATTCAGAAGCTGTTGTTATACAAGGAAAATGGAAACTTGCAACAAACTGTACGATTACCTTGACTGCACAAATGCATGAAGAAGTATTATAAACAGCTTATGAACGTATGAATTTCCTTGCTGTTAGAAGACGTGCATTTATCTTAATAAAGTTATAAAGTAACTGGAGTTTGAAGTGAACATCTAATACAAACCTAATGAAACCCAATTAAATTACTAGAAAAATATGTCAGCTTTTGTCATGAATCACTCAGACACTCTTGCCTCCCCTAATGGGCACTAGGTGCTTCGGAGGGAGGACTGAAATAAGCATGATGATACTGAACAGATCAGATGGTTTGTCGCTTTTTTTCGTAAAATTCACTGACTAACTGAGGTAGATTTCAGTTATGCTCTGCGAAGACACAGCATAAATGTTCAAACAAACTTTTAACCCCAGAATGTGGAAGGAATAGCCTCCCGCAGGATGCTGCTTTCGGTCCCCATCAAGGAGGACCAGAGGAGGGGAAGTCACCTGTGCTCCATGCCACCCCTGCCATCTCCCTACAGCTATCACCACCAGGAGCCTGGGGGGCATGCTGGCGTGTGGCATACAAGCACTCTACCATGAAGGCCTGAGGAAGTCAACAGCCCAGAAGGCCAAGGGTGCATATAGACGAAAGAGTGCGTTTTCCATCAGCCCTGCTGAACTGGCTTGGGAGATGGTGCCCAAGCCTGCTCAATGCCCATCTTATTTCTTATGTCATCATACCATCCAGAAATTATACCTTTTGGTGGAATTTTAAAAAGTAACACTATTGCGGTATTTTCAAATCTTCGCAACAGATTTCACTGAAGGGGGGGTGGGGGTGTCCGAGGCAATGAAAAGCATGTTTCAATTCAGCGAAAAAAGAATGAAACCCTCTCATCATTAAAAACTTATTTTAAATACATAACACACTAGCAAAACAATGTTTCAAAGAGTTAAAAAGTGTGCTATGACAGGAATTTAAATATCAGTAGAAAGAATTCACAGTGACCCAAATCAAAAATGTTTATCTGGTGAAGTCAGGAAAATACGACCAGAGATGAACATTCCAACACATACGCCTACACTTAGTGACTCGTCACCTGTCCAGTCAAAATCCTTAGATATTTTGGAGTGGGAGAGAGAGGGAGGAAAGAAGAACAGCAAGAGTGTGAATTGTCTGCAATAAGTGCCAAGAGCAATGTTGCGGGCTGGCACATCCGGCGCTGTGAAACAGGCCGCTCCCATGCACGCGGGCTGCAAATCGAATGCAAACGCATTCCGCTCGCCGAATGTGAAGTCGACCTAGGAGAACGCTCGCTTGTCCTGAGGGTGATGCCTTTGCCCTTTGAAGTGAGAAATTCAAAGTGTTTCAGGAGACACTTTCTTTGTAGGACGAGACTTTTAGCACCGTATAGCCCCAAGGAGACGGCAGGGAGGACGGCTCATGCAAATGGGCTCACAGACCACTCAGAAATACTGCACTAAACATTCCTGGACAAGCCTATCAACTACAAACATTCCCACATCTCCAAAGCGATACTATTCTCCAGCTGCATTTTTGTTAAATAGCAATCTTTAAACAGAAATTATAGAAAATTAAATCCATCTGCGTTCAATGCTAAATTAAGAGATTAACAGGAAGGAAGAAAGGCAGAAGATTCGAGCTCATTGACCCAGCTCAGGTAACTCCTGTCAGTAAATGATTTCATAAACCAGGGAGGTTTTAAAAAGCAAGTTTCCTGTAAACAATTCATAGACGATGTCTCCTCTGTGGATATGAAAAGGGTTACAAAGATGAGTCCGAAGAAATATAACAACAAACATTGGACACAAAAGAAGGCTCCATCAGGCAAGTAGCCCCATGGGACCACGTAGACGCAAACATGTTGGAATACACTGTCCATCCCCGCTTTTTGTTACAACCAGGGCCAAGAATTCAATGGGCCAGAAATGATCTTTTATAAAGGGCACCTTGGCACTTAAACATACATAAATATATTTTGCTCAAATAAGGCAACAGAGACAGACTAGACACATAGTGACAAAGCTAGTTCTTTGCTGGGCCCTATGAGAAGGAAAAGTAGCATGCAGATCAACACGTGTTACAAGAGCGTACTCAAAAAGAACAGGGTGGCTTACTGAAGTAATCCTACCAAAGATGCACGTCAGACTGACTTTGAAAGAGAGACAGGGATACAGAAAAATAAAGGATAAAAACTTATAAATATTCTCCTGTGCCTCCGACAGACACTGCTCCGAACCGGAATCATTAGACCATAGCCGAGGGAAAACCAACAAATTAATTGGCTGGAGAATCAGGAAGACGCAAACAACAGGAAAACAATACGGAAAAACACAACAAACTGATTGTGCTTCACCATTATCTCATTTTTCTCTGAATCACAATCAGAACTTAATGCTTAATGATTTGACTATGATTCAACTTAAGAGGACATTAGAACAAAGAAAATAGCATGAAACAAATCACTATTCACCAGAATTATTCTTTCTATTTTATGACACTTACTCATACACATTGTTTGGTTAAAAAAGAACCTTAATCAAAACACATTCATGATATACAATAGTGATGCCTAATTCGACATATAACCATGGCAAACCCATTTACCGAAAGATTATTCAAAAAGTTCTTTCAATGGCTGTAATTTTATTGCATTGTATCATTGTTTTGCATTGATTCAAACAAATTCAATGCCGTGCTAGATGTGTCATAATACAGCAATTCCAATCCCTGGATACATTTTGGATTTAATACCCCCAGTCCAGAAAAGGTCTTGCATTTCAGACTAAGAAAGAGGTCTAGCTATTCACCCCTTTTGCTTCTGAACATCAGCAGCTTGGAGCCACACAGGACATAGTGCTTGAAAAATGCATCTTTCTAAAAATACAAACAGAAAAAGGCAAGACACACAGCAAAGACCTTGCAGACCTGATGCCTTAAACTTATGAAGGGAAAAAGTGCCAACAAATATTTTGTTTAGATTTGATTCTTTAAATATAATGCCTTAGGAAAACAAGTACTGTAGGCAGACATTGCAAAAGGTTCAGTTAGACTTGCCTCACAGTCTTCAGAACTAGCTAATGATTGGTTATAATGAACACACTCTAAGAAGAACCATGATGCATCTAAACAAACAGCAGGGTGCTGAAAACAGAGAGCCAAGGGACAGCTTCTCTACTGAAAAGTTACAGCATAAAACACAAGGACAGTCCAAGACAAGGACACAAATGCTAAGGGAAATACACTCCCTGTGTACTATATAATTACTCAATTATTTTGAACACACTACAGCTGGCGGCCCTTTGCGCACATCAACACAAGAGTGATAATTCATTGATGTTCACATACTCAATCTCTTTCATTTAAGAGAAAACAGGAGTTCCCAACCCTGAAGTCCCAACGAAAAACCTCTACAATGCAGCGCACGCAAGAGACACTGGTACAAGCATGATGTGGCTGGTTGACTCTGACATACTAGGCATAGGTCGACCCAACTCTGACATACTAGGGATGGGTCGATCCATATTTTTTCAGTTCCCAACCAATTCTGATACACAACTGTCGATTCGATACAGATTCCGATATGAGCTCTTTTTACGAATAATAATAATTGAATATTTATATATTACTAATATTTTTTTTAACCAGTAAATACAAAAAACTAGAAACATAAATAATGTATTGTTCCACCTAATTTGTACATCTTGTTTTAAGTGTTTTTGAGGCATTCGTAGTTCAATTTGAATATCCTCCGAGAGAGTTTACGCAAGTGGCGAATGCCAAGATGCCCCACGATTTTCCTCCCACTGGCAACAGCGGCACTTACACTTCGTTGTGACTGCAGTCCTTCCTGCATAACAAGCTGCAGCAAGTGCGCAAAACAACCCAAGCTAGTGACTCCCAAATCATTCGCTGCTTTTTTCATATTACACAATTGCGTGGACTTTGTTTAAGTGGGACTTTCTACTAAACGCTACTTCCACCTCTCAAAACTTTGTTTTTACAAAAATTGCAAATCACTCTGCTGCTAGCTACTGGCAAAAGCGTAAAATACTCAGATCGTCACCCTCCTACCGGATATTCTTGCACTCCCCCCACTGCAAAGGGTATGCACATGACATCACAGCAGGTGGAAGCCACCGCACAGCAAAAACATCAAGTTGCAGTGTTAGCATTAAGCAGCGTTAGCTTGAACGCCATGAAAACACATCTAAAATGGGAAAGAGCTTATGTGCGTTTGATTGTACAATTCGATTTAACACAAAATAGGAGCCATCTTGTTACAGACTGCCGAAAACTAAACAAGTATTGGACGTGGATCAGCCACATATGGCCGATACCCGATACATGAAATAGGTATGGATCTGTGCCGATACTGATCTGAATATCGGATCAGTGCACCTCTAATTTGTACATTAAAATTTGCTGTCCAGCCTCCACAGTCTGTTCACTGAGAAACTTGCATTCCAATTTCGTCTGCAAATTCTGGCAGGCGAGAGCTGACAAAGTGTCGCTCGAAACTACAGCACACTCACAGAAGAATCCGGAATTCCGGCCCAAATCACACACACAAATCGGATCATAACTGCACTGTCTTCTTGACTGCGCTAACCCTCCCAACGACGCGTCAATAACTGCTAGGGAACTTGCCGGAAAGCCTCATTAATATACAGAAAGCAAGCAGTGCCAGGGAGATTCACAGGAACGACCTTTCACTGGGAACCTAAACGGTACACAGCATGTCAGTCAGCAGGCCCCTCAGCAACGGGTGCGTGATCTGGTGATTTTAGATTGTGATCTTAAAGACGTCCACAATCTAATTTTCAAGCGAATCGCACAGATTGTGATTTTCACATAATTTTAATACTGTATACTAATGGATCCGTGTCAAGTTAACAAACCAACTGAATGATTTCCCGTTCAATTTATATCACATATCCTCATCGTGGCTCTCCTGCGTGAAGTTAAAAGCAATTTGTTGTGTGCTAGGAGCATGGCAGATGAGGAGCTTGTGCCAAAGAACAACTCGACGTCAGTAGTGTGGCAGTGGTTCAGCTAAGCAAAGTCAGATACTGCACAAAGCAAATATACAAAATTTGTCGGACAACGGTCAGCACATCGGGAGGCAATACGACATCTATTCCGCAGTTGAATTCAAGTTTGATATTTAAAATAAAGTGTAACTTAGGTCTTAATCAGTTTGAGGATATTCTTTTAAGTATGTGCCTCATTGAAAAGATGAATCGCGATTCAGATTGTGATTTTGTGTTTAAAGGATCATGAAGTGATTTTTTGGAATGATCGCCCACCCCGGACTGTATATGCGGGATGCCATGCTGCCGGCGCAACCGAATCCCGGTGCCTGTCAAGGCCGCTGCTGCCCGCGGATACAGAGATAACCGGTGCTAATGTGCTCACACACTGAGATTGAAAAGGAGGAGTTCAACCAACTAAAATCCTGTTATGGTTTTTCGGGTTAAACTGGCCCATAGGTCCCAGCCTCAATGAGCACGTCTCCAGCATTAACTATTGGTACTGGCTAATAAATTCCAAGCATAATGCCAGAATGCGGATCAGCTGGCAGGCAGTGTAATACACACTGGGAGGATGCTCCCTGCAATCCCTAATCTGTATTCCAAAACTGATCTGTAATTTATAATTGCCAGTGAACACGACTAATTCCCCTAAACTTGACCTCTGGTACTTTGTCCCGGTTCTCAGCTTTCAGGATGCTTCAGCAGCATATTCTTACAATGCAGCACTAACACAAAGACTGGTGAAACATTCCATTTCCAGGGCAAAGCAGTGTCCAGCAAGCAGGAATGCAAAAAGCAGGCAGGACATTCAGTCACAGACATGCCAAGGTCCACAGTGGTCAAGAGGGTGCAGGGTCAACCCCGCTTCTTTGCACACTTGACACATTGACTGCTTAGGTACAACATGTCATGGCCAGTCAATAATATTTAGTGTAATTAGTAGCTAATTATTGCCCACTAGCAAATCCTTGCTCACCTGTCAATGAAGCTGCACTGGACACACTCTGCCTGGGGTGCAGCCATTTATATAAATCAGTGTTGCGACAATCCCATCCTGCATGGCTGGGGATCCTTCGGGATTCTTTACAAATACTTTGGGGATATTTGCCACTTGGAAACCAAATTAGACATAATTTAGAGTAAAGTGTACCCATCTTGCTATCAATAAAAGAACCTTAAAAATATAACTCTGTCATGTGCAGTTCAAATTGTTCCGATTTGCTCCCTAGTGGTGAAGATGCCGGTGTCCACGTTTTAACTAACAGAGAAAGACCACACTCAATAAATGAAACTAATGTCTCAATCAACGAAAAACCAGCCTCTAGCTAGACGTATAGCTCCGGTCATTTTAAATATAAATAGTGTAGCGCATGCAATTCAGCTTGACATAAGCAGAACAAACGAGGAGGTTAATCACGAGATGAAGTTTGTCTTTGGTCTGTCTGTTTGCACATATGCACTTTCAGACCACCAACCATGCAATGGTCTGTAAGATGAGATAAATTTCCAGGAGAACTTCGGTCTCTGTTGCCTGGGTGAGCTGGGGGCTGGATACAGATTCTTTAAGTGTAAAGTCTTGGTGCACGTGAGAGATAGCAGAGCTTCCTGCCACTTCTCTTTAAACGCAGCTTCTCTCTGCAGGTTCATTTCAAGGCAAGCATGGTGACAATTCCCAGAGGGGTCCCAATTTCAGCTTAATAGGAGCATTTCATATTTAAATCTTCACTGACGGCTAGAGATGCACACCCGAGAATCTTTAATGCCCCTATTTTACGGATGCAAGTGATAGAACAACCTGCCAAGGAGATGAAAACGCAAATAACAGTAAACACAAGAATATGTTAAGCACGGTCCTGGTCAATTTCCTGGAGGGAATATCTGTAAATAAGCACTGCAGTCTTATGGGAGATGCTGCTCTAATCATCTCTCCACGCTGCAATTCATCTCTCCATTTGTCTCTGAGTCCCACATTGCTAATGTCACCCCCAGCCAGACAGGAGCACCGTGCTATCAAACTGGTTTACCGAAACCTAAGAATGAGAGGATCATCGCCTGGGGCTATTTAAGAGCTCCACACTCATCTCAGAGCCACTATGACATGGCCTGTTTACATGTTCATCTCGAACTGTGAGATGCTACAGTATTACAGTTCTGGGTTGGCATGTGACCCTATGATGTCATAAAGCACAAGGAAAACAATGTCTAAAGGTTAAAAAATTTAAAAGAGCTGCTTTATATTCCAACCCTCAATATATAGCAAAAGAATATATTCACGTTCATTTTTGACTACAGAAAAATACTCAAGCATTTCAACCTTAATTAGATACATCTCTTTCAACCATGCTCTATTTTAATAGAAGATGATTAACTGATCTAATTATAGTCATAGGTATTGCCTGCATACATCACGGATGAATTCATCACAGGAATGAATAAAGTAGTATTATTACTATTATTATCAAAATTCATCTTCAGTGCCAACTTTGCTACTGGCTGAAAGTAAGCTCGTCTTCTTCCTTTCAATGACTGACAATTTACAGAAAGCAGAATTAGACATTTCATTATGAGCTATATGTGACAGAACACTTTTTTAGTGACCAATAACATGGCGGCTGGTCCCATGACACAAGGTAGTGGCACCGCCCCCCATCATTGAAACCAGCAGTCAGCCTCTAGTAGAGGGAAGTCAAACTCCAGTCCTGGGGTGCCGGAGTCCTGTGTAAGTTCTTTCCCTCTTCGACCACAAATGATTCAGCTCAAAAGCTGTGTGGTAATCAGAACAAGGAGTTGAATCAGGTGTGTTAAATGAGGGGACACCCCAAAAATGTGCAGGGCTGCAGCCCCCCAGGACTAGAGCTTGGCACCCCTGCTCTAGCAGCCCCACTTTTTATAAAAGCTGTCAACAAACGGCTGTCAACAAAAGGAGCCGAAGCCCAGCACAGCATCTCCCTCTACCTTCATCTAGCTACCAAGCAACTGGATTCCTAATCCAACCATGCAAAAGCCCCAGCGCAACACTCTTAAACAACAGATTACAGGTACACATTCACATACTTGCTTAATATGCAATATTCTTATTTTTTTCTCTATTCCTCATGTTCTTCTTTTCATCTTTTCCTTAGTTTTAGTTTTCTTGAATGTATGTAATAGTGTGAACCTGTTCAGCTTGTGTAGTATGTTACAGGTCAATCATGTATGCCGACACCGAAACAGATTCCTCTTATGTGTAACATACTTGGTAAAATATAGCGCTTCTAATTTCAGACCTAGTCTAAAATCTCAGAACATGATGAAGCTGTACCACAGCCAGGTCTACATTAAAATTAAAAACAACACTGCAATAAAAAGGTACTGCTTTAATAATAAAATCTATAATAATTTCAATTCTATTCTACTCTATATCATCAATATTATGTCTAAGTCATAATCCATGTGGTGCCGGTGTTCTGACGAGGTGAGGTACCTATCGAGACGTACTATCGAGCCTTTTTGCGCATGTGCAGTTCCACCGTTTGGGGGTTAGAATAAGGCTTTTAGGGGGTTTTGGAGAGGGGGGTTAGGGTTAGGGCTATCGATTAGCATTACGGTAGCCTAACTCGACAAAGTAGCTCAACTCGACAGAACACCGGAAACCACCGCTAGTCCCCAAATACATATCATATACAGAAATCATATTACAAACAAAAGCAATTAATATTAGTGTCATTCCATTTGGGAGAAGGATTCATTAACTATATTATCATTATATTATATTGTATGTATTGCTTAGCGTAGGTCCCGATTTCGGGGAACTAATGAATTCATTCCGTTTCAATTAGCTTTTCTTGTCACATCACTAGATACTAAGTACAGGTGTACCGAAAACGTCTGGTCAAAAATTCAACACAACAGCGACAAAATAGTGCAAGATTAAAACGCAAATATCGGTAAGTGCAATGATATGTTCTAAAATTTAGATGACAATATCTGAGAAGTATTATAATTATTTTCATTGCAGCTATTTGACTGAGCTTACTTTTCACTCCTTAAACACTATACGGATTTTTCCCGCTTTATGCCGTTGATTTCTGAAATGAACATATAACCGCCAACTCTCTGAAGAATATCAAACCTCATAAACAAAATTGGCTATAAAACACGTGCAAGGCGGCGCTGAAAGCAGATAGTAACCATGTTACAGTGCTATTAAAATAACTTTCAATGCATCAATAAGCAAGTTTGGACATCGATGGATGCTGAGCTTGATAAAGAAACTGAAATAACTTCTCATAACACTATGAGTTCCTGCTAACTCGCAACATAAACGTAGTTTTTTACCTTTATCCAACAACTTGGTGCTTATAAAATCTTCCCAATGTCACAGCTCTTGTCAGTTTATTAAAACAGTAAATATTTATAAATCGTCGTCCCACAGCTAATGCTAATGACCAGATATTCCCTCCCTTATTTTGATCTGCAGGGTCAAAGTTCGCCCCTGTTCCGCGCATGCGCGTCACATGATCGTTGCCCGATGCTGTGTAGTATTTGACGTTGTAATGTCTTCTTATTAAGAATTAACCGCCCAAAACAAAAAAAAGAATTAGCCGCCCAGATGAAAAATAAAAACAAATCAAAATGTCAAACTCACTGCCTTGATCTGTGTTACAACTGAATTGGTAGTGCGATTTGCAAATTGAAACGCTATTTAAAAATAGATAGTGCATTTTCTGTTTGTTGAATTGAAATGACAACTGAATTATATACTAATTAGAACAGAAGACTAATACATTTTATTTGTGATATTGTAATGTAGAGGCGTAACGTTTATGGGTATCTGTCACATCGGTGTACTCTTGCCATAAGTTGATAAGCTTGATTCTGCTGTTATCTTTAATAAAATCTGCATGCTGGGTAGGATTGAGACATTAGAGGCCTCGGACTTGAAAACTGAGTATTATATTTCACTCTCTCCCTAATCCTTACCTCCTTCTTTCTCTCTTACCATCTGTCAGTGGTGATGTGTTTAAGGCACAGGTATCTGTCCATCCTGTGCAGTTGTCGCAAAGAAGCAAATGCTTCATGCTGTGACAAGACAATGTGACGTGTGCCCTGTTTGTCAATACGCACAGCGCTGCTGAGGTGCAGTCTGGGCTGCAGGTGTTGCGTTGGGCTGAAAGGTCTCAGCAGGTGGTCTCTTGTGCCCCCCCCCCCAAGACTGCTCTATTGCTGCTTTTATCAGACCCCACCCACCAGAATCCACACTCAACATACAGTGCAGCATGTTTCTATTGCACCACTCCTGTCATTTGTTGTCTGCACTTTGCTAGGTTATGTGGGGTGTACATGGTCAGGCTTGTGTTTTTCTGAATGCACCACACATAACTGGAAATAAATATTAAACTTAATTTATTACTATTGATAAAGTGCTTCTATACAATGATCCAACCATAAGACCAGTTCAGTCTCAGTCCTTCTTAACAGTGTAAACATTATTCATATATCATTATACTACCAATATAAGTGTGACTAATAGTAGCATCTGTGCAATGTACCTGCTCTTCGCTGATTCTGCTACTTTGCTGTCAATCCATCTTCATACTGCTTCTCTGGCTGACTATTGTGATCTGGCCGGTCAGAACGGACCACTTGTTTCAGACACTGGTTCCTTCAGGGGGCTTCCCAGCTCCTGGTTGTCCTCCCTCAATGAAAAGATCTGTTGGGTGACACTCTGGAAAGGCACCAATCAATGCCATGGAAGCACCACTGTAATGCAGCAAGGCTATGTGGAGGTATCTGGGAGACCCCCACCCACAAGGTGGAGGTGAGGTGTGAATTTTGTCTCCACCTTCTTCTGAAATATATGAAAAAGTTTGTTTTTTTTCATCACATTAACTAAGGGCTAATTAAGCTAATTATTACCCCGTTTTTGGAATTTAAGGTAAGCACTTATAACATAATGCCCATAAAACATTGGTTTCAGAAATATTGTTATTGTGGGACGAGCAATGAGTTTTATGACATGTTTTATGCATCAGTACAGGGGCATAGCTGCCTGTGTTTGGGCCCCCAAGCAGAGGCCCCTGCAGTACATTTTGGGGCCCTCTATTGTGCTGTCCCCCCAAATCATGCCCCTCCGAGGCCATCCATGTCCATATCCTGTCAAGGAAATATTGTCTGTTATTGACTTTACTGCGTTTAGTGGGATTTTGCATGAACATAAAGTCCTGTGACATTAATATAAGGTGCAGAATTTGACCAACTCATCTGTCTTTACTGGTGTCTTTTTGACCAATTGGATTTTATTCTGCTTGCTACATATCAAAGACAGGAACATGAACTGGCCATTAATGAAGTAAAATGGAAACTGGGGACATGAATGTAGTCACATATTTCTCCAGCTATAATATGAAATGCTTGCATGGTTTGAACATGACACTAATATTTAAACAAAGCAGCCATAGAGTTTATTTAGTGTGAATTTCAGCTTTTTTCTAAAATGACCGGTAAGTGATTTATGGTGAGAGTTGCTCCAGGCAGCACAGAAAAGCTTTTACGAGCCATTCAGAGGCTCTGAGATTGTGACACTTTTAGTGAATTAAAACCATTCTATGGAATTTATTAAACATAAGCTGTGTTTTCTTAATACGTCAGTTCAGCTTTTGCTGTGAAGAAGAAAAAGTGAAAAATATGATTTTAAATATTTAATTGGTCAGACTCAGATTAGACTTAAATGCAAAAAATGTCCTTATTTGCTATAAAAATGATTTAAATGCTTATCACCAGTGCCCTGCACTGGAGAAGCGGAAATGCCAGATGGATGGATGGACGTTTGCTTTTTACAGTTACAAATAAAACTGTCATGTCGAAGGCAAGGATGGAGGCAAAGGCAGATGTGGGGGAAACCAAAAGGGGGGCTTAATTAAAGGAAACTATAAGCAGGGCAAAAAAACAGACCACAGGGGGTCAAAATAGGGAGGATCAGGCAAGAACACCGGGGTGCACATGCAGGCAGCAACATCAATGAGGAGTCTGGAGATCGCAGGACTGAAGCACACTTTATACAGGGCACCTGTACGAGAGGCACCTGGGGTGATCCACACGAGGGCAGTAACGAGAGGCGAGATTAAACAGGCAACACAAAGGAGAGAACGAGGGGGAGGGCGGTAGGCTATGACAAAAACTTTCGGTCAACTTGGAATATGCAGTCTTTGAGGTATGTGTATGTTATTATTAATATTAGAAATAGATAGAAACCCTTTGTTAATCAGATTTGTGATTTGTACTTTTGGTCTCATTTTGAAATAAGCTAAAAAGTAATTATGAGAATGTACAGAGGATTCGGTGCCCATTTACCTTCGAAGAGGCTGTTTGGATATAGCAATAGGAATAAGTCTGCAGTGTGTAACATATATTTTCAGCTATGTTGGAACTGAATATTGAGTGCTACAAGACGGCAAAGCGCACAGCAGAGAGCGAAGGGCACACCTGCAGTGCTGTGTCTCCTCCGATACTGAAAACCATTTTGGCGTCCAAAATAAGGAGTTGGCGGAATGGGTGTATTTTAACACATGTTATGTGTCTATGCCCTGTGATAGACTGTCATCCCATCCAGCATATGCCATGCCTTATGCTTCCCGGGACAGACTTGAAGGTCAGCATGGCCCTCTACCAGATAAACAGTGCTGGGAGACGGATGTATGCATGTTACATATTTATCCGCCAGAAAACCTAATATGAATTTTGCTAGAATGCCATCAGCACTATAAGGAGGAATTTGGGTCAACGGGATGTAGGTTAGATGGGAAAAAACTGGAGATAAGAGGCTCAAAATGAACACCACGCAAAGATAACATTTTTATGGAGTGAGACACAATAGGAAAACATCTGGGGATGGAGAATTGGCCTTTTCTCTTCCTCATGCTGCTGTGGAGGTGTTCTCTGGTCTAGTGCTTTATTATCTAAATTTCCACGTAGCCGCCCTCGTGTAGCAGAGGCACATTGGGACATCTGGAGTTTGTGGTGTGAAGTGTAGCTGCTCTTCAGGGAGACCGAGACAGTCATCTGCTTGCATTTCCCTACGCAATCAAGCGATCGATCGGCCAAACCGTTATTTCAAATCGTTTTCACAAGCAGGTGCGACTTCACTCTCAACTTCCTGGAGGACGAGTGAAGAACAAAGGAAACATTTCAAAGGGAAAATGAGGCCCTGACCCCCATCACAGGAGGTAACCGAGAAAAAACACAACAGATAAGAAATAAAATTATTTTCATTCTCGGGTGTGTGTTTCGGCTATTTCCATGAACATTTTTTTAATGTATATAATTAATTTTCTGCTTGGAGTTAACTGCAGTTGAAATAAGCATTGTTCCACATGGAAGCACTTTCCCTTAAATGATCTCGAACAATAAACAAAGTTCTTGTCACTGTGCTGGGAAAACCGCATTACATCTCCACAAGGACACAAGAAGTTAAGAGATATGAGTTATGCGGTAGCTGGATGACCTTCTCTCAACAAGTTTCGGCTTCAGAACCTTCTGTCATTAATCGCGGACTGAATGTGTGAGGATGGCATGGTGGCTCAGTGGGTCATGTCGTTATCTTGTCTGAGTGCCCCATGTCTGACCGCTGTCCTGCCCAGGGGGGCATCACTGAGCGTCTGTGTCTTTCAGGCCAGACTTCGGTAAACTGCTGTCGCAATTGATTCATGGAAAAAGGGATGGACAACGTGGACCGACGCCCAATGCACTGAGCCTTCTCAGGAGAAGACAACTGGAGAGCACCGAGTCACTGCAGAAACGCTTGGCTGGTCCTCAGCACCTGGAGCAGCTCTAAATGACCACGTCTGCAGCCAATTACACACTGTACAACGAGGTTAAAGGCATCCGCAGAGACGGGAGTGGGCAGCTGGGTTCAGGGCGTGACGGGTAACAGAGCCGCCTAAGTGCTCTCTTTAGTCTCTCTGATGCTATGGTGGAAGACGAGCCCCATAGCTTAGCTTGGAGAAAGATGGAGAGAGACTTTGACCCAGGCTGTGCTTTCTTTTAATCTCAGGTGTCTTTACTCTAGGAACGTTCATTTGACATATTTGGCTCTGTCTTTTCTCCAGATGTTGTTGTTCTCTTAGCAACATCTTAGCTTTAGGTTCCTAACTTGTAGAACAATCACCACAAACTTCCGAAATGTTGGGATTCACCTGGCACCACCGTTTCCTGCCTGGTTGTTGTAGCCTTCAGAGGAACAATAGAATGGCGATACTTTATTTATCGAGTTGTCTTTGCACCTGTCCCATCTTGCTCCCCATGAGGCAGAATAGACACAGGCAAGAGCAAGACTGGGGGGTCAGTCAGCATACAGCACACCTGGAGAAACTGGGATTCAAGGGCCAAACAGCAGGATTAGGTTTCTGGCCAGTTCTGGCCGGATTCAACGGCCTTCTGATCACGGACACAGAATCCTAACCCACTGAGGCACACAGCACGTGTGACGTGTTTAGAGGAAATGCACAAAAAAACACCGATTTCATCACCAATTACTGTAAAACAACCTGGGCAGCTTAGTGGACAGAGCCATAAAACATTGTAATACGGCTCCCTTTGAGACGCTGTCTTTGAAGGGAGCGGCTGGAAGAGGCAGGGTAGAGAACAAAGGCAGGGCCTTCACTATGAGCAAATGTAAGAGAGAAATCTCAGCAGCATAGACAGTCACAGGGATGGGTTTCTGGGGAACCTGCAAAGCAGCAGGAGCGAGGGACAGGAGGAACAGAATGAATCACTGTAGCCACCTGACTCTCCCAATAGAGACAAACAGCACCCGCCCCCCGTCCCCCCACCATGGACTCACAGAGTGAACATGGATTCTGTCGTTTTCACATCTATGCAAATGAGAATTATGAGTGTTTAGAGTGTCGTCCTAAGAGAGAAGTCTATTATCTTTAATTTGTGCTTGGAAATGTAATCCTTTTCACTGAGAACGTGAGTCACAGTGGTGACACCGAACTATAGCTGCATCTCAGCTGAGCGCATTGATGAAGATCCAGGCTGGATGGTAGTTTTTGGCTCAAACACTCTAACGTCCCTGGAATCCATCCAAGGAACGTGTCCCATGGAAGCTTAATGCACCTCCTTGTTTAATAGCCCGTTCATCACCGGCCTAGTGAAAAGCAGTCCTCCAAGATGACGTAAAATGTTCCTGTTAAGGGCCAGTCCATGTCAGACAGCAGTTCAGCGATGATAAACACTGGCAGATTTACAGCCCCCCAGCACACCTCTCGCCCCTGAAAACAATCTCTCACCCAGACCTCAGATTTCTGTTTCCGATTGATGGCGTGTTTTCGCACATAGCAGATGCTGTTACAATGGGCTTTGTGATTCTGCTGAAATTGCACGCTAAGGGGCTGGCATGTTGAGTTATTTTAGCTGGGGGTACTTGTGGTAATTATGCAACTCGTTCATTTGTATTCATCCTCCACAGAACTAGTTTTGGAGGAAAAACATGCAACTCAACCAAAACCATCACAGGTTTGATTAGAGAAGCTCAGAACTCTTTCTTTCTGGGCTCAGATGGGCCAGTCGGGTCAGTGGGGTTATTTTGTGCCAGGATTGTTTTGCCTGTGGTGTCTCCAATACTCCTTCTCAATCGATGGTTTTTCAAAATAATAATAAAACCAATTGTTCGTTAATGAGAACCGGTAATAATTTAAAATCTATAATGACTTATTGCTGAAGACAGTTCAGATTAGTGTAATTTCAAAGGCAAGGATGTTTATGTCATTTATTTCATTAATTGTCAAAAGCATTGTTTAAGTAGAGGATACAGGTAAAGTCTGTGAATGGAATGTCACATGCTTAGCCGTTTGTGATCGTGTCCCATAAAGGCATGATGTGTAGCAGGCTTCTAAATGGGCGCATTTATTATTTCTCTCCATCTTCTATAATTACTTATGCAGGACAGGCTCACTGGGAACCCGGGACTCATTCCAAGAAGCAGAGGGATAGCCTGGCTGGGATACTCATCCTGCGTTCGATTATTTCTCCCCGAGTCAGAACTCGGATGAAAATGTCACGAGACGTCACGAAAAACGTCACTTCCCATCGGAAACACGCCTCTTTTATGACGTTGATATTGGACAAGATTTTGTTGTCCGAGTTTCCCCTAGGACGTAATTTCAGCATGGCAGCTTACACAGTCAACAGTAATTCTATTTCATTTTATTTTTTTAAGTTTTTGTTAAATGTATTAATAGTTATGAATGTAATTGCACATGTTCAATTTAGAGAATACTATATAATGACCGTGAACACTCCAAATCTGCTAAGATATAAAGCAACAACACACAGCAGCCTATTCATGAAGGCAGCCATGTTTGTTTTGAGATGCGTGTACCTCGAATGGGAAATTGTCGGACGTGATGTCACTCACCTTGGAATTTCCAAGTTCCGAGAGATCAAACGCAGGATAGTTCATGGCAGGGCTCACACTGTCCCGGGATACCAGTCCATGGCAGGGCTAATACACTCCCGGGATACCAGTCCATGAGAGGGCTCACACACTCCCGGGATACCAGTCCATGGCAGGGCTCACATACTCCGAGGATACCAGTCCATGAGAGGGCTCACACACTCCGGGGATACCAGTCCATGAGAGGGCTCACACACTCCGGGGATACCAGTCCATGAGAGGGCTCACACACTCCGAGGATACCAGTCCATGAGAGGGCTCACATACTCCGAGGATACCAGTCCATGAGAGGGCTCACACACTCCGGGGACACCAGTCCATGAGAGGGCTCACACACTCCGGGGACACCAGTCCATGAGAGGGCTCACACACTCCGGGGACACCAGTCCATGAGAGGGCTCACACACTCCGGGGACACCAGTCCATGAGAGGGCTCACACACTCCGGGGACACCAGTCCATGAGAGGGCTCACACACTCCAGGGACACCAGTACATGAGAGGGCTCACACACTCCGAGGATACCAGTCCATGAGAGGGCTCACACACTCCGGGGATACCAGTCCATGGCAGGGCTCACACACTCTAAACCACACTCACCAAGCCACACAGGGCGAAAGAACCAATATTTATTCCACCATTTTATACTGCTGTATTTCTGATTTACATACATACACCTCACACTGTGTATATAAGCCCCTGTCTCCAGCCCCCCTGCTTCACACAGTCCTGTGTTTTTGCAGTTTGAAGCGCTGTGAAGCCCAGACTGTCTGCATGTCATACCGTGGTCCTGGGAGAAAGTTATTCCCTACCACTCTATACCTGTATATGGGTGGTATCATAATAAAGCCCACTTGACCGCTCTATACCTGTATATGGGCGGTATCATAATAAAGCCCATTTGGCCGTTCTATACCTGTATATGGGCGGTATCATAATAAAGCCCATTTGGCCGCTCTATACCTGTATATGGGCGGTATCATAATAAAGCCCATTTGGCTACTCTATACCTGTATATGGGTGATATCATAATAAAGCCCATTTGGCTGCTCTATACCTGTATATGGATGGTATCATAATAAAGCCCACTTGGCTGCTCTATACCTGTATATGGGTGGTATCATAATAAAGCCCACTTGGCCGCTCTATACCTGTATATGGGTGGTATCATAATAAAGCCCATTTGGCCGCTCTATACCTGTATATGGGCGGTATCATAATAAAGCCCATTTGGCTACTCTATACCTGTATATGGGTGATATCATAATAAAGCCCATTTGGCCGCTCTATACCTGTATATGGATGGTATCATAATAAAGCCCACTTGGCCGCTCTATACCTGTATATGGGTGGTATCATAATAACGCCCACTTGGCCGCTTTATACCTGTATATGGGTGGTATCATAATAAAGCCCACTTGGCCGCTCTATACCTGTATATGGGCGGTATCATAATAAAGCCCACTTGGCCGCTCTATACCTGTATATGGGTGGTATCATAATAACGCCCACTTGGCCGCTCTATACCTGTATATGGGTGGTATCATAATAAAGCCCACTTGGCCGCTCTATACCTGTATATGGGCGGTATCATAATAAAGCCCACTTGGCCGCTCTATACCTGTATATGGGTGGTATCATAATAACGCCCACTTGGCCGCTCTATACCTGTATATGGGCGGTATCATAATAAAGCCCACTTGGCCGCTCTATACCTGTATATGGGTGGTATCATAATAACGCCCACTTGGCCGCTCTATACCTGTATATGGGTGGTATCATAATAAAGCCCACTTGTCTTGACTTAATTTGAAAATATGTAACCACTAGATACTGAGGCAGGGGTTGACTTTAGTCCCAGAAACCAAGAGGTGTGAAGCGCCCATGCTGATGCATGATTTGGGTTTTTATTACTCACTTAATATTATATTTAAAAAATCCCTTTCCTTGGTGCGCTCACACTTTTCATGTATTTCTGTTTTGCAAAAGAGGGGAAATTCCATAATTGTTTTTCCTTTCTTTGTAAGGCTCAAAGAATTTAATGAAAGTGTGTCTTTAACCCCATAGGAGCCCAAGAAAATCGAAGCAAGCATTTGGAAATATCAGCTACCTGCTTCATATTCCACTCTGCATTCCCTTTCTAGTTCAGCACAGAAGCAGAGGAACTTCAAACAGCAGAATAATAATGTAGTTTGACACATCTGACCGAGTTTCATTGACTCCCACTAAAATCCCATTGTTGTTCGAGCATTCAGAGATGTTTTTGCCTATCCCTCTATCCCTCCCAACTTGTACGACCCCAAGGGCCTAAGAGGCATGGGTGGTGGGGGGCAGTCATTGAACGAGCTGGCCTGGTTTGCCCCCCCAGGGAAGGGCAGCCCCCTTAGGCCGAGGGAGACAGAGAGTGACCCCCCTAGCCAGGGACAGAAAGCGATACTGATCAGTGTTATAAAGGTTCAAGGCCATCGGTGAAAAGTTCCTGCCTAAAATCATTGTCTGATACATTGTGGGAAAAGTCGAAGGGATGAGGGGGGTTTAATAACAATGATGAGATGTCCCATTAGAGGAGGAAGTACCTCAGAAGTCACACTCAATCCATGTGTTAATGCATTTGTGATATGAAGGTTAACTTGAAGACGCGAGGATGTTACACCACTCTGTACGGATAAATAAACACAAAATAAAGCGTTTGTGAAGGCTTGCAGAGCCCAGCCACCACTTAGGCTCTCTGGCTGAGGTCCTCTCATGTCAGCAAGGGTTTGCGTATTTTGTGCCCGAAAATGAACAGGACACAAAACAGGAAAGCACAGCTCTCTGACTCCTTGAACACGGTGGACACTTTGCATTGTCCTCAGAGGATGCTATCTTCATGATGGTGGACATGGGATGCAGGTGGATGAGACCGTCTACCAGGAAGCATCATAAACTTTCGTCTGGTTGCCGAACACCTTCTGAATTTTTGGATTTCTGTATAGCACATCTTTCCGACAGGGATGCCATTTTGATTGGATTGTTTCTGACTTTTAAAACATTTGATGCTCCCATGGAGACCTCAGATATTTGGATGATGCTTATTGCTTATTGACTCAAGAGAGTGACCTTTTAGGCTGCCAAACCTGGCCCTTCCAAAACGTACCCAGGTCCCACACCTGCTTGGCTATGCTATCAAGATGTCAGCTAGGCACTAGAGACCACAGGGTAGAATCTTTATGTTATTGCTGGTCTTATGGGCCATGACCTCTGTAACTTGACAGAAATCTGGATAAGCCTCAGAGAAGAAGGTTGGTTATAGTAAAATGGTCAGTGTTGGAGTCAGAAAAGGTCAAGGACAAACGATAGAAATTTCACACATGGGCTGCAGTTTTGTAATGTGGTGTATTTGCTGACTCACTGATATCTATACAGAAATAAAGAAAGAAAACATATCACAGCCAGCCAATGTGAGGTCAATCTGGTCACTTACTTAATTAGTAATTGATTGGCTAAACTGAGTCAGCTGATATAAAATCGTGTTCTGTGACTGGTGGTTGACAAAAGGAAAGAGTTACATGCAATAAATTCTACTCTGAGCATGAGAATCCTGTGTATGTTTTACTGCTGTTCTAAATGGCTTGACAATAAAATGGTAAACTGTGATCTTAAAGAAAATTCTCATAACGGCAGACATTCTGTGTCAGGAGCAGTAGCTGAAATACCGCCCCCCCACCTCCCCACAGTGATTCAATTCCCCTGATATTTCCTTGCTCCCTCTCACTAATGTGTGTAATGGGCCACATTTTCATTTGATCTTGCTCACCCGCTAGCTCTCTCTGTCAGGTCGTAGGCAATTGTGTGGATTTCAGGAGAAAAATGAAGGGGAGAGCGAGGGTCGGTGGAAAAGTGTGAGACAGACGCAGCCGGGCCCGACTCGGACAGCGTGGGGGCGAGAGGAATTGCCTTTTGTCTGTTTCACACACTTGCCCACCTCTGCTGTGGCTCCACAGACGTTTAGTCTGAATTTAGATGCGAAACTGAGTGCTGAGCAATGAGACCTCATCCGGAATTTCTGTGCTCCTCAGCAGCCAGGTAAGGTGTTCTATTCAGGCCCAAAACCCCCCAGTAAATGTGACCTACACCAGCTAACTATACTGTTACACAGAGTTGGCGTGTTGAGCATGTGAGCTGCAGAATTAAACAACGCCATGCAGTTTCCATGCACGGTATCCATTTGTACAATGGCACACATACAGGGACAGGACAACAGGGGACAGCTGATTGGTCCCCTCCGCTGTCACTTGTCGATTCAAAACACATCATTTGCTAATATATAAGGCTGATAAGGCTGATAAGGCTATGATAAGGCTGATAAGGCTATGATAAGGCTGGTTCCTCTCCATGGCCCCTCTTATGCTCCCACCTAGAAAAAAATAGAATCTCCCCTGGCTGTGTCCGTATCACTCACAATCGCTCCCCATTTTTGGCTTGTGCAGTGATCCCGCAGCCTCACGTCCAGCCACATTTTCAGCCACGAGGCACATTTACAGGACAAACATGACCTTTGCCCACCATCAGTCGACCCTGGAGGCAGCACGTTTGCCTGGGAGGTCCCTCACATATGGCCATGCCCATTTTCCATTAAACAGGGAGCCCCTGTTATTCAACCACATAATGATTTTAGGGAGGAATCTCATTACGTTTTTTTTTTATTATGAAGTCGGCTCTTCAACGCCACTGCCCAGTGGGGGGTGGGGGGGGGGGGGTTGGGGGGGTATCCACAGCTACCTCCTGCTCACTGTGAACACAAGCGTCACTCTTCTTTCTGCTTTGCTGAGAGAAGGTGAGAGGACAGGCACCTGAAGCACGCCAGCGAACATCACTCAGAAGCTCAGCGGGAGGCCAGCCATCAAACAGCAGATAGCAGAGGACAATAGCAGAGAGCAGAGGACAGCAGCGGATAGCAGAGGACAGCAGCGGATAGCAGAGGACAGCAGCGGATAACAGAGGACAGCAGTGGATAACAGAGGACAGCAGTGGATAGCAGAGGACAGCAGCGGATAGCAGAGGACAGCAGTGGATAACAGAGGACAGCAGTGGATAGCAGAGGACAGCAGCGGATAGCAGAGGACAGCAGCGGATAACAGAGGACAGCAGTGGATAGCAGAGGACAGCAGCAGATAGCAGAGAACAGCAGCAGATAGCAAAGGACAGTAGGGGACAGCAAAGGACAGCAGCAGATAGCAAAGGACAGTAGGGGACAGCAAAGGACAGCAGCAGATAGCAAAGGACAGCAGAAGATAGCAGAGAACAGCAGCAGATAGCAAAGGACAGTAGGGGACAGCAAAGGACAGCAGCAGATAGCAAAGGACAGCAGAAGATAGCAGAGAACAGCAGCAGATAGTGCAGCAGGCCGCTCCGGTGGCAGCTATCACTATTTTTTCCCATTTTTTCTCATTGGAAAACACACGAAAATGCCTTGTTTCACCCTGATGCAATTGATATCCTCTGATGTATGGTATGATGGGGGATGTGGAACAGAGACTATGCTGGTGCTGCCTTTCAGGTAGCCCACGCTCCCCCACCCCCCCTCCCAATGTGCCCCCCTGCTCCCATGTCTCCTATGCCCCCCTTCCCAATGTGCCCCCCCACTCCCCCTCATAATGTCCCCCCCCCCCCCCGATTCTGAGTGATTTTGCTCAGCTCCAGGAGGCTCCGGGTCTGATCTATGCCTTTAATTTTATTACCCACTATCTTAAAGGGGATGCCGCTGTAATTTTGTGGAGCCCGACGTGCCGGGCCGCATGCTGGGGGGATGGGCCTTCGGGGATCCCGTTGGTGGCTTCCTTAATGCTGCCCATACATCAGCTCTGCTCAGACCTCCCCCCTGATCCCTGAGTTTAAGACTAAATTAAAAGGCGACGGTATTAAAAAAGGTCGTATCTAGTGGAGGATCAGACTGTTTTTATTATCTCATACGGCTCCCCCAGGCTGTAAATCCAGACCGGTGCATTTCTGTAGCGTATCAGGTCTGAAACCAAAGCTCAGAGCAGCACCTAGACCATTGTAGGAGTACATCTGTCTGCTCTCTCCCCCTCTGCCTCTCTACCCTCGGAGTGATAATTCATTGGTTTTGCCTTTTCTTTCTGGTCTTTGATTTAGTATTTAGTTAAAGGATGCAGCTGACACTGGCAGACAAATTCACCTTGTCCAAGCCAGGTCTCTCACTTTTACTTCATACCCTCAATCCGCTATGTCTTCAGGCAGTAAATGCACATTAACCATCCCACAAGGAAGTATCTCGTACTGATCCCCTAATAATGCTTCTGGGTTCTCCTCACGGAACATGCAGATTGTTGATTCCCTAACTGCAGATCTCTGTAAATGCTGTCCTGTAACAGCCCTGGAATTACGCACAATTCCTCTTTGCACTGAGGCCGTAGAACAGCAGCATCGAAGCGGCTGTGATATGAAGAGCATGGGGCAGCTGGGATTTCAGCTTCATGACCCCTTAGCCCGAAGCAAAGGAGGCTGGGAGAGCAGTCCTGATGGAGGCTGGGCGCTGGGGTTGGGGGGCAGTGCCTTTATTGGCTCTCCGCCAGGTGGAGGGAGAAGACCCCAGGCTCAGCAATGAAGCACCGGTGAGCCAGCACTGCCTGCGAATGTCTCTTTTGTGCTCCGGAAATAAAAAATAAAATGTCCACAGATGCAGATCGGAGCTCCATCTCCGCTCCTTACAAAAGGGGAAAGAGCTCTTTGCATTTGCTGAACGTGAGGAAGGCTTTTCTTAAAAGGGATAAATGTATTATAAGGATTCCTGATGAAAATAAAACAAGAATTCTCATTATTGCAAAGAATAACAAGAGGATATTTGAAATGCAAATAAATAATAATCTGGCAGAGTATTTATGTGCATGATAATCATATATTTTAATTACACAGCCAACTCGATATCAGATAAAGCCCAATAATGGACATGCAATAGCCTAAAGGAACTGCAACATAAAATCCCTTTCAGCGCAAACATTTTCATTGCACAATCGCAACAAAAAATTGCATTCAGGCTTCAGAATTTAATTTACTTTTTTTTCTAAGATAAAAGACCAAGCTGTAGGGTGGGTCGGCGGAGAGCCGTAGTGCAGAAGAAAGTGAATTTGGTTTTCCTAATGAGCTCGCCGATTCGCTCCCGGCGACTGGATCTGTCCACACATCTCCCAGCAGGCTGTGGCCTTCCTCCTGAAGTCAGCGCTGTGCATTAAAATCTACAGCTGTGTGTAACGGATCACCAGCGCCCTTATTTCTGGCAGGCAGATATTGACCTGTGCCAGCCATTAAGGCCGCCTTCTCACAATCATAGCTCTTGTTGGGGGGGGGGGGGGGGCTTCACTATTTCCATTGAGACCACGGTGTGGTTTACCTACGATTCACCTGAGCTCTTTCCCATAAACGGCAAATGAGGAACACGATACTCTGCTCTACAAAGTCAGAAGCCTTGAGGCGACATGGTCTTATGTCCTTCTCTGGCATTCCTAGCATAGGTGGGCATGCAAAATTTATCATGTCGCACCCCCCGGTCCGCAAAGTTTATCATGTGTGACCCCCCCCAGTCCACAAAATTTATGGTGATACCCCAAAATCCAGGGCTGATTTTAATCCCAGTCCAGGCTGGGCTCCAGTCTCCACAACCACCTTGTACTGGAAATTTGGTTAGAAGGATGGATGGATGGATGGATGGATGGATGGATCTGCTATAATGAATATGTGCTTTGTTACAATTACATTTGAATTTTATGTATTTTCAAAGATTAATGTTTTCAGGTAACACCTGAGGACAAAAAGTTCATCTGAAGTACGATTGTTATCTTTTGCGTGTACAATTTTCACGTAGCTGAATGCTGACGCATGCTCAGCTGCGCAGTCAGGGCAGCTGAACCCTGGCGTTACACGCAGGATGCTGATCCACCCGGGCCGGGTCTGTGTCCCCGGGGATAAGAGCTGTGCAGCTCCTTCCCCACAGTGAGGTCTTCTACAGCCTCACACATTCCCGTTTAAATCGCAGGCTGCTCCCTCTACACACAGCAGTCAAACATGGATACGTTCTGTTTGGTACAGATGTCCTCCCTTTATTCAGGATGTACTACTGCATGGTGGGACTGACCTCTGACCCCTTTCTGTATCAACCCTCCTGCTCAACACACTAAGATATAAACTGTGTGTGTGTGTTTGTGTGTGTGGATTACATATGTTTATATTATATACGCAAGATAATAAAAGTTGTGGGGACTATTTTTCGGGTCCTTAGAAAAATCTGTGAATGCAACCAAAAAACTAAACATGGCAAAAGTCTCTTACTTTGTTTGCTTATAGTTAAGTTCAGGGCTGGGTGGGGGTTAAGGTGGGGGCTGGGTGGGGGTTATGGTTATGGCTTAACCACCACCCAGCTCTAACCATAACCCCCACCCAGCTCTAACCTTAACCCCCACCCAGCCCTAACCCTAACCCCCACCCAGCCCTGACCTTAACCCCCACCCAGCCCTGACCATAACCCCCACCCAGCCCTGACCATAACCCCCACCCAGCCCCCACCTTAACCCCCACCCAGCCCTAACCCTAACCCCCACCCAGCCCTGACCTTAACCCCCACCCAGCCCTGACCATAACCCCCACCCAGCCCTAACCCTAACCCCCACCCAGCCCCCACCTTAACCCCCACCCAGCCCTAACCCTAACCCCCATCCAGCCCCCACCATAACCCCCACCCAGCCCTAACCCTAACCCCCACCCAGCCCTGACCTTAACCCCCACCCAGCCCTGACCATAACCCCCACCCAGCCCTGACCATAACCCCCACCCAGCCCCCACCTTAACCCCCACCCAGCCCCGACCATAACCCCCACCCAGCCCTGACCTTAACTATAAGCAAACAAAGTAAGAGACTTTTGCCATGTTTAGTTTTTTGGTTGCATTCACAGATTTTTCTAAGGACCCGAAAAATAGTCCCCACAACTTTTATTATCTTGCGTATATAATATAAACATATGTAATCCACACACACAAACACACACACACAGTTTATATCTTTGATTGAAGAGTCCCCACAATGATGTGTACGTGCGTGTGTGTGCGTGCATGTGTGTCTGTGTCCTCCAAGTCATACTTAAACATTTATTTTATATGCCCTAATTCCATATTAACATCTAAATATGCTAATTGCATTTTTGAAGTAACTCATTAGCAGTCAAATGAAGCCAGTATATGTTACATTCTAAGTAATGCTGACAGTACCAGGTGTGACCCGTAGGGCCGCGCCATAGAGGCACTCTGACTACAGCAAGGCAGCGAGTGCTCTTACGTCAATGGCGTTCCATTAACCCTCAAACTGCCAGCCTCTTGCAATCCTGTTTTTATACAACTGTTCTTTTGCTAATAAACTGAATAATGCAATATTGTAGTATAATAATGTAATATTTCACTGTGGGTTTCACTGCTTAGTAAACAAAGCACTTGCCTTACAGCGATAGCAGCATCTTCCACTAGAGCTCTCGCCTTCCCATGGTTTCACAGAGAGATAATTAGCATCGAGATACTTAGAGCCTGCTTCTAATTAATTACATAACAATTGAGATTCTGCAACTCATTGTAGAGCTCCAGAAAGGGGGGGGGCACCTATTGCTCTGGCTCCAACGCTCATGTGCTTGAAACAATTGCAACAAAACGACAAGTAAGGTTATGAACCATTGTTGGTAGATGTTGCAGTAACTCAAGCTTTAATATCAAGGACGCATTTCACTGTGATATTTTCCATTAAAAAGCTCACCGCCTTGCGCATTACGTCGGTGAATCTCTGCACTGCGGCAGCAGTCTGCCACCATACGGGGCGACACAGCATCACATCCCTCTGCTAAACGAAAGCGATCACAGCAGACACTTAAACTCTCGTTTCTTCTGATTCATAGTCTAGATGAAACTTACGAGGCCGGAACACGGTTACCGCTGTGTGAAATCTTTAAAAATAGCTTAGATCAATATTGCAGCATCAGTAAAAAACACAAAAAAACTTTTGAATGGAACAGAAATGCAATTATCTATAATTACTGGCGTTTACATCATTTAAGAATGTCCCAAAAGACATTTTATTTTATCCTCAAAGGGCCGGCGTGTATGCAGGTTTTTGGGATGACATTTAGATCAGCTGCTCAAACCCAGGTGTGAGGACTCTTCAGCGAATCAGTCTAATCAGTAATCTAATTAGGGAGTTGCAGCAAAAACTCACATTCACACGTCTCTTTCTGGATAAGACTGCCTACCCCTGCCACAGATTATTTATTAGCAGCGAATCTGCATGGACGAATATTTCAGGAGGAATATCTGTTTTTTTTGACCACAAAACTCTCCAGCCCTTTTTGGCAAAGGGGCTGAGAGCCTTTTGGCTTTCAGAGGAATCTTATGCTGTCTAGATGTAGCTCTTGCCGGCTTTTACTTGTGTTTTCTTTGGATAAATGCACATTTTGCATGGTATACGCACACTAAAGTGAACAATATGATGCGTTACGACCCACTTATGTAGGTGTGCAGCCCCGGTGCTCTGGATCACACTGCTGCTCTGCATGTGCCGCTCCACTTGAACACTTCAGAACAGCAGAGAACACTGAGCAAGCAGCAATACAGATGTATGCTGAACGAGAGAGTGGTCAGAGGCGCAAAATAATCAATGCTCAAGTTAAACAAACTCGCGTTAGCAAAAAACATTCAGAGCTGCCGCTACAGGGATTTATGACCTGTTAGATAAATACGACGAGTCGATACAAACTGCACTTAGGGTTAGTGGCAGGAAACAGCCGGAAAACACGAAAAGCAAACTTTTACATGAGGGGCCGACAGAACGGGACTGCAGAACAGACTCAGCGCTTCAGGCTGAGGAAGATGCATTATTAAACCGATTCGGCCTGGAATGGAGCGGTCGCATTTATAACAACAAGCAATGCAGAGTGAGGGCACACAAAATAGTGATGTATGAATTTTCACAGCAGGTCTGTCAGAGGTTAAGCAGCTGTGGTCCTGAGGGAGGTGTGGCGGCAAAATCGCTGAATGGATATGAAAAGCAGAGTAGCAGCGGATTGTTATTAACTTGTTTGACAAACGCACAAACCCATTTTTACATTTTTTTTTTCCTTTATGATGGGACCTGAGGAGAAAAAGTATTCTGTTTATTTGAGATAGAAAAAGGGACTTTTTATAGTAAATTGGTGGTTTCATTCTTATATTATTGCAGCGTCATCTTGTATTATGTACTGAAGCTAACTGATTTAGCACTAGTCCGCATAGGGCAACCTCAGCTAAATTAGCCTTCCCTGGCTTTGAATGCTGCACGCTCACTGAAAAGGACAATATCAATAATTCAGGAGAGAACCCCCCCCCCCCCCCATTTAAGGTGGTCTTAAACTGAAAATAAAACGGGCACATTGCAGCACAGAGTAAAATTTAGGCAGAGGGCACTGTGCACTAGGAGAACAAACTGCCAGCCTACATCTCGCTCATCAATTTAAGAATTGTTTTCTTGTATTTTAAAAATGCTGTTCATCAGCTCGGTGATAATGCAGAAATCACATGGGTCAGCTGAGGGATGGTGGCCAGGAATATGGCGCCTACACCAGCCGGAGCAGAAAGATGCAGCCACATCCCTTGTTCCTGCAAAGTGCGCCTTCCATCCACTGTTGGATTATCTACCCATTCATCAATCTTCCAAACAGTAATCTAGTATAGAGTCAATGGGACCTCAGCTAATTATTAATATTAATAATAGAATTATTATACTGTTTTAAAAAGCATCTTAGCTTCAAAGAGGGCGAATAATTTCCTATTCCTGTAGGAAAGGGTTCTGTACTTAAGAAGTAGAGCACTGCGCTAACAACGCAAAGGATGTGGGTTCAAAACCCATGGAGCATATGCAGATTATAGTCCTTCCCTGTCCTGTATGCTGCTTTGGATAAGCATTAGATAAATGAATAAATGTAAATTTGCCAGCTAAAGTAGGAAAGAGATCCTTCCTATATTAACGCTGATCTTAACTTATTTTCATCCGTAATATTTCTGAAAAAAAAGCTTGTGTGCACAGTGACATACTGGATTTGTGGCCTACAGTCTTGGCTTTTACAGGATGAAATAATTCTTCTGTAACAACTTAAGTGTGATGCTGAATCCGAGAGCTTGATAATGCAACCTGTTGGGAGAAAGCCTTAAATCTGCAACCACTAAATGTGCAAATCAGGTATAAATCAAAGTTGACTCACTGGGAGAAATGCTCTGAGGCATGGATTTTTCCCATGGATGACCCGCATCACTCCACAGATGGTAGGGAAAGGGTAAGCAGTTGACTTCTGTTATGTTTCTCCAAGCAGGTCTTCAAATGGACACACTGACATACTGCGTCGGTTTGAAATTCTGTCTCGGGGCGAAGAGAAACCTTTCAGCACAAAACAATATGGCAGCTAGAAAAGTCAGCAGGATTATCCGTCACCCACTGGAGGCCCTTACTGCTGCGTAACACACATTGTCATTGGTGGAGAAGCAAATAGCCCTGCTTCAGAACAGCACTTCAGGTTTTCAAGCATATTAAACAATTCATTTCTGGATGGAGCACTTTAAATACTGGCAGGAGTAGCCATGGAAAGAGCCTCATCACAGGAAACACATGGTCGTCTGCCGCAGCCGTATAGGGAAATCAGCAGAGGTATATGAAACTCAGCAGAGGTATATGAAACTCAGCAGAGGTATAGGGAACTCAGCAGAGGTATAGGAAACTCAGCAGAGGTCTATGAACTCAGCAAAGGTCTATGAACTCAGCAGAGGTATATGAAACTCAGCAGAGGTCTATGAACTCAGCAGAGGTATATGAAACACAGCAGAGGTATAGGAAACTCAGCAGAGGTATGTGAAACTCAGCAGAGGTATATGAAACTCAGCAGAGGTATAGGAAACTCAGCAGAGGTATAGGGAACTCAGCAGAGGTTTGTGAAACTCGGCAGAGGTATAGGAAACTCAGCAGAGGTATAGGAAACTCAGCAGAGGTATAGGGAACTCAGCCGAGGTATATGAAACTCAGCAGAGGTATAGGAAACTCAGCAGAGGTATAGGGAACTCAGCAGAGGTTTGTGAAACTCAGCAGAGGTATAGGGAACTCAGCAGAGGTATAGGGAACTCAGCCGAGGTATAGGAAACTCAGCAGAGGTATAGGAAACTCAGCAGAGGTATAGGGAACTCAGCCGAGGTATATGAAACTCAGCAGAGGTATAGGAAACACAGCAGGAAGTTTCTCAGGGCTATTTAATCTGAAAATCTGCCACAAAAATGGACATTTTGCCTCCCTTCTTCCCTCTCTGAAATTCTAGGGCTTAATTATCAATTCCCGTGTATTAATGGGCTGTACGTATCCAACAATGTATTTTAATAACGGGGGACTGGTTAGTAAGTGTCAAAATGGATGCCATTTGTGTAACCGCAACAATGAGGCCCTCATAGACAGTGCAAAATCGGCTGCATTATAGGGCAACAAATTGATAAAATGTGTGCTAGTAGTGAGTTGTTTGTCTTCAGAAACACATAAATCCATTCGCATTTCTCACCATCGATATTTTTCGTAATTGGCATTTGAAGTCGTCGCATTCACTCGTCCGACAATGTGGTGTCACGCTGAAAATAAAAGGCTTCATAACAGACGTTTGCGCAGAGAACAATATGCTGTCACCCGTCAGAGCCGATCGATTGGGCAGACGATGGGGAGCGTTGGTGTCACTCTCACTGCAATCTACCTGTAAGCGGCCGCAGTGGCATTCATAGGCTTTGTAGGAGGAGTGATCACTGCGGAAAGACACTGCCAGCAGTGAAATGCGTCACGATGGGAGGCATGGAAGATGACATGGGACACATGCAGGTGCGTCAAAGGGCATGTACATCCTCGGTGCTTTAAAGGAGCCCCAATGCTAAATATTGCCCCCCCACCCCCACCTGGCAAGATATAAGGTAACATCTTGTCAGGGGCTTAGAATTTCTAGCTACGTCCTCAGACACATGTATGACCAAGCCCCCCCCCCCCTCCAAAAACAAAAAAATAAAAAAAATAATGAACTTGTGATGAGGAATGTGAGAGGCTCCCCTCCCATGTGCCTCCCAGGGGGGTGTTCACACTGCATCGGCATCTATTATTTATCTACTGAGGAGATCCTAGAGGAGGACACCATGCCACCACGTTGTGTCGCAGCAGTGCTGGGAGGAGCAGCTCGGTTCCGGCTGCGGCCCGCAGAGACGTCCTCCCATAATCAATGCGGGGGGGGAAAAATGTTTGGCGCCTAATGGATTTTACATTTGCATTTAGTCGAGAAGGACCTCTGCCCCCACGGGAAGGAATATAAACCTGGCCTGACGCTCCCCGCTTCCCTACGCCAAGGCTGATGAATCCTGGCTTGCTCAAGGGATGAGCATCAGAGGAAGTATTTCTGCTCACACGCGATCGGGTGGACTGGCACCGTCTCCGTTTCCACAGCAACGGCAGTCCATTAGGAAGTGGCTGTTCACAATCTTGCTTCTGGGCCTCCACAATTAGTTTATCGTTATTTATTGACTTTTCTCTGCTAGCTCTACATCCAGGTACTGAGGTTAAGTTATTTGGCTATTAGTTTCTTGTATATATCAGAGGTATATTTTCACCTTTTTCAACAAGAATTCTGAAAGGGACTAATAGTGTCTATAAGCTTATCCTGAATTATTTACCAGCAATGTAAGGTGACCATGGAATAAACGGTGGAGTAGAGTGTTAAATCTCAGCTTTTGATGTGAGGTGAGGAGAGTAGATATGCTTTATTGTTTGAAATGCCTGCCATATTTGAATCTGTTTTTTGCAAAAGTCTATCCATACGGAAAATGCAAATAACACAAAATCATGGAAAGGCTTTATTAGAAATATAAAATAATAATGATGGCTTTAATTGATCAACTGGGTGGTGGGATACGAAGGGAAGCAGGAGACCCCTAGGCCTTCTTCAGCCATGATTTCCCAGCTAAGTACTAGAAACACCTCAGCCATATAACAGAAAATAACTCCCTTCAGCATGGAAATCAATCCATTATTCCTTAACCCTGCCGTGAGCACTGAAGGCTGTGATAAACTGGAGCATGGGGGAAATTCCCCCAGAATGCTCTGTGGAAGCCGTGCCACTGCAGTTTTCTCATACTGAGAGTTCAATCAGCTAACTCTTATCAAGACTGCATATCCCATCTTTTTATAATTAACTGGTGCAACCTTCAGACTGAAGTTAGCATTGCGGCTTATTCCCACGCTACGCTGCTTGACAAACTAAGTCAAATTAATCTGGTTAAAGCATGCTTCAAAAATTCAGCTTGTTTCTCAGGTTTTCTGATGTTTGTTCCTTGTTTATTCATTCTCTTTTTTGCAGATATGCCCTAATCTGTTCTCTCCAGTGTTTTCCTCATTGTTCAGCACATTGGTTTTTCCTCCTCTTGGTCCCATGTAAACAGCACAATGTGACAGGATATTCTAAGGGTTCGTGTAAACAGCACAATGTGACAGAGCATTGTAAGGGTTCTGTGTAAACACCACAATGTGACAGAGCATGTTAAGGGTTCTGTGTAAACAGCACAATATGACAGAGCATGTTAAGGGTTCCACGTAAACAGCACAATGTGACAGGCCATTGTAAGGGTTCTGTGTAAACAGCACAATGTGACAGAGCATTGTAAGTGTTCTGTGTAAACAGCATAATGTGACAGGGCATTCTAAGGGTTCCGTGTAAACAGCACAATGTGACAGGGCATTCTAAGGGTTCCGTGTAAACAGCACAATGTGACAGAGCGTTCTAAGGATTAAGTGTAAACAGCACAATGTGACAGAACATTCTAAGGGTTCCGTGTAAACAGCACAATGTGACAGAGCGTTCTAAGGGTTCTGTGTAAGCAACACAATGTGACAGATCATTCTAAGGGTTCTGTGTATACAGCAAAAAGTGACAGAGCATTCAAAGGAATCAGGAGAACGCTAAAGGATATTTAGTCATGAGTTTATTTTCCTATTTACTTTGTTTTTCATCAGCGTAACTTAACATTTCTCCTGAAAATTTATATTGGCTTCATCTATGAGGAACATATAAAATAAAAAAATTGCTCTTAATTCAAAGTTGGAAAGTGGTTATCATTCAAGAGACAGCTTGGCCAGTTACAGGCACTGTGATGCATACTGGGGTGTGTCCAACTCGACGTCCGAGAAGATCCCGCGGCCATACAGGGATCAGTGCCATATTGGATCCCATTCCCCAGGTTGCCAGGATCCCTGAAAAGGTCACACCGGTCCTAAGGGCGCCTCTGTCCCCTGCTCCTTCCCAGGCCTGAGCTGCGCCGCCTCCTGCTTTAACTACCCTGCCTGTTCTACTCATTCCTGTCCTGCCTGTTCTGCCCGTCGTGCCTGACTTGCCTGTTCTGCCCGTCGTGCCTGACCTGCCTGTTCTGCCAGTCCCTGATCTGCCCATGCCAACCATGTCCGCCCGATTAGGACAAGCGGTCAACGTTTCGGTCCTGGCAATCAACGTGCCGCCCAGCGGGGCTCCAGTCCCGGTGCCCGCTGCGCAGTCCTCCTCTGGGACATCTGTGGCCTCCGAGGCACTGCCACCTGCAGAGGCTCCCGCTGCATCCAAGGCCCTTGCAGCGTCACCTGTGGTTCCTGCACCGCCTCTGCTGCCCTGCGAGGCTCCTGCGGAGCCTCCATCTGCTGCTCCGCCTGAGGTCCCGGCGCTGCCTCCACCTACTGCTCCATCCCAATGTCCCGGCGTTGCCTCCACCTACTGCTCCATCCCGAGGTCCCGGCGCTGCCTCCACCTACTGCTCCATCCCGAGGTCCCGGCGCTGCCTCCGTCTGCTGCTCCGCCTAAGATCCGGTCACTGCTCCGCCCGAGGTTCCTCTGCCTCTGCCTCCTGCTCCACCCAAGCCTGAAGTCCCTGCTCCCACGACCCTAGTCCCTGTCCCTAAGGAGGTCCCAGACTGCCTAACTACCACTCCTTTCCCCTTGGGGGAGGAGGAGCTGGAATGGGACCCCTTGGGGATTTCTCTAATGGCCCCAATGGACTCCTCCAGTGGGTCACCCCAACCATCACCCCAGCGTGGTCGATCCTGGCCAGGTCCCCACCTGTTGGTGTCCTGGAAGGGGAGAGGACACCTGTGCAGGGATCGAGTCCCACCCACCTTGCCTCCTGGTTTGCCCTTGGTCTCCCTGACTGTGGCTCCAGGAGCGCCTGCGGGTCCTCCAGCTTCTGCTCGGCTGGCACCTTCAGCCTCGCCTCCGACGCCTCGTCGGTCACCTGCGGGTATCCCCACTTCGACTCGTCGGTCACCTACAGGTCCCCCCATTACGACTCTGTGTCTCCTGTGTTTGCTCCTCGTACCTCTGTGTCTCCTGTGTTTGCTCCTCGTCCCTCTGTGTCTCCTATGTTTGCTCCTTGTCCCTCTGTGTCTCCTATGTTTGCTCCTCGTCCCTCTGTGTCTCCTATGTTTGCTCCTCATCCCTCTGTGTCTCCTGTGTTTCCCCCTCGTCCCTCAGTATCTCCTCTGTTCACTCCCGGTCCTTTGTCCCTCCTGTTGGTGTTCCCCTGGTGTCTCCTCTCCTGGTCTGCCTGTCCACGCTCCCTGTGCTCTTGGGCTTTGTCATGGTTTCTGCCCTTTTGTATTTCGGTCCTGTTCCCTGTGCCCCGGTAATGGTCATGTCTTGTTTTCCAGGTTCATCTTGTTCTCGGTCCCATCCTGTCCGTCGATCCCCTTTGGGGGAGGGGGGGGGGGGTTCTGTCACGTCCCTCCGTCCAGCCCTCTCATGTGCCACGTCCACCTTGTTACCCTCGTGTGAATTCCCAATGTATGAGTTGTCCTGCGTTCATTCTGATGTCATGTCCTGTATTTAAGTCCACGTTCAGTCTGTCTTGTTAGATCTGTCAATGACGTTTGCATATCTGCTGTCCCACAATACAAACTGTCCAAGTCTACCATAAAGAGAAGACTGCATGAAAGCAAATACAGAGGGTTCACTGCAAGATGCAAGCCACTCATAAGCCTTAAGAATAGAAAGGCTAGATTTGACTTTGCAAAAAACGTCTAAAAAAGCCAGCACAGCTCTGGAACAGCATTCTTTGGACAGATGAAACCAAGATCAACCTGTATCATAATGATGGAAAGAAAAAAGTATAGAGAAGGGCTGGAACAGCTTATGATCCAAAGAACATCGTATCATCTGTAAACCATGGTGTATGCATGGTGTGCATGGCTGCCAGTGGCACTGGGTCTTTACATAGATGCAGCCGAATGAATCCAGCCAAATGCAGCTAAATTGATTGGGTGGCGAAAACAGATGGACAACGACCCAAAACACACAGCAAAAGCAACCCAGGGCTTTATTAAAGCAAAGAAGTGTAATATTCTCGAATGGCCAAGTCAGTCACCTGATCTCAACTCCACTGAACATGCAGTTAACTTACTAAAGACTAAACTACAGACAGAAAGACCCTCAAACAAACAGCAACTGAAAGCTGCTGCAGTAAAGGCCTGGCAGAGCATTAAAAAGGAGGAAACCCAGCATCTGGTCATGTCCATGAGTTCAAGACTTCAGGCAGTTACTGCCTGCAAAGGGTTTTCAATTAAGTATTACAATTAAACATTTTATTTGCAGTGATATTAATTTGTCCAATTACTTATGAGTCCCTGAAAGGAGGGAATTGTGAAGAAAAATTACTTTAGTTCCCCACATTTTTATGCAATGATTTGTTCTACCCACTGAATTAAAGCTGAAAGTCGGTGCTTCAATTGCATCTCACTTCTTTCTTTTAAAATTTATTGTGGTAATGTACAGAACTTAAAAATTGAAAACCTTTGTCTCAGTCCAAATATTTATCATCCTAACTGTATACAGCAAATAAAAACAAAACCAGTAAAGCAGCCACCAGCAGCCCACACCGAACTGGAGCTCAGCATGACCTCTTCCCACTACAGAGCATGCCTTCCTATGACACCCGGTCATCTTACTAGTCACTTGCTTTTCATCACTTGACGAGGCAGAAGTGGATGAAGGAGAGTGATACGATCTATTCAAAGGGCCACACACTGGCTTTAGGGACCTGGCACACTGTTATATGAAACTACTGCCATTTTTTGTGCAGTAGTTTTTTGTGCAGGCAGGCATGAATCTCCTGACTTGTTTCTATCTATGCATTTAAAATGAGCGTAATTTTCTACTTAAGGGGGAGTCTGCATAACTTTTTCTTGCAGAGATGCATGGCTGTACATCCTTATGACCTCTGACAGTTTTCTTGCAGGTATGCAAGTTAGGTCAGGTGGAAGGTGTTAGCTCATGATTTCAAATGCGTTACACATGGATCCATGTGGCCCTGCTCCTCGAAACAGATGGAAATGGCCCCGTGTGATTTGTCTGCAACATTACTCAACAGAATGCAAACATAAATTAAAATGAAGAACAACCAGCAGCAGCATAATGAATAATTCATTATCGGTGCCTGACATCTATTAGTTGAATTTGCAGATTGTTCTCTGGACTTCACCGGGGTGGCTGCTGTATTATGGTTGCTGTAGGGGTCATGGGAACTGTGGGGCTGGGGAGCTATAACACCTGAAGGAAGGTGCAACAGTTCCCAGCATAAAGCTCCACCAAGTAAAGCTGTTAGAGATGGAATGATCAGATGGAACATGCGCAGAGACAGATCCCACACTAGGGATGGAACATGCGCAGGGACAGATCCCACACTAGGGATGGAACATGCGCAGGGACAGATCCAACACTAGGGATGGAAGATGCGCAGGGACAGATCCCACACTAGGAATGGAAGATGCGCAGAGACAGATCCCACACTAGGGATAGAACATGCGCAGGGACAGATCCCGCCCTAGGGATAGAACATACGCAGGGACAGATTCCGCCCTAGGGATGGAACATACGCAGGGACAGATCCCACACTAGGGATGGAACATGCGCAGGGACAGATTCCGCCCTAGGGATGGAACATGCGCAGGGACAGATCCCACACTAGGGATGGAAGATGCGCAGGGACAGATCCCACACTAGGGATGGAACATGCGCAGGGACAGATTCCGCTCTAGGGATGGAACATGCGCAGGGACAGATTCCGCTCTAGGGATGGAACATGCGCAGGGACAGATTCCGCCCTAGGGATGGAAGATGCGCAGGGACAGATTCCGCCCTAGGGATGGAACATGCGCTGGGACAGATCCCACCCTAGGGATGGAACATGCGCAGGGACAGATCCCACACTAGGGATGTAACATGCGCAGGGACAGATTCCGCTCTAGGGATGGAACATGCGCTGGGACAGATCCCGCCCTAGGGATGGAAGATGCGCAGAGACAGATCCCACACTAGGGATGGAACATGCGCAGGGACAGATCCCACACTAGGGATGTAAGATGCGCAGGGACAGATCCCGCTCTATGGATGGAACAGGCGCAGGGACAGATTCCGCCCTTGGGATGGAACATGCGCAGAGAAAGATCCCGCCCTAGGGATGGAACATGCGCAGGGACAGATCCCACACTAGGGATGGAACATGCGCAGAGACAGATTCCGCCCTTGGGATGGAACATGCGCAGGGACAGATCCCGCCCTAGGGATGGAACATGCGCAGGGACAGATCCCACACTAGGGATGGAACATGCGCAGGGACAGATTCCGCCCTTGGGATGAAAGATGCGCAGGGACAGATCCCGCCCTAGGGATGGAACATGCGCAGGGACAGATCCCACACTAGGGATGGAACATGCGCAGAGACAGATTCCGCCCTTGGGATGGAACATGCGCAGGGACAGATCCCGCCCTAGGGATGGAACATGCGCAGGGACAGATCCCACACTAGGGATGGAACATGCGCAGGGACAGATCCCGCCCTAGGGATGGAAGATGCGCAGGGACAGATCCCACACTAGGGATGGAAGATGCGCAGGGACAGATCCCACACTAGGGATGCAAGATGCGCAGGGACAGATCCCGCTCTATGGATGGAACAGGCGCAGGGACAGATTCCGCCCTTGGGATGGAACATGCGCAGAGACAGATCCCGCCCTAGGGATGGAACATGCGCAGGGACAGATCCCACACTAGGGATGGAACATGCGCAGGGACAGATCCCGCCCTAGGGATGGAAGATGCGCAGGGACAGATCCCACACTAGGGATGGAAGATGCGCAGGGATAGATCCCACACTAGGGATGTAAGATGCGCAGGGACAGATCCCGCTCTATGGATGGAACAGGCGCAGGGACAGATTCCGCCCTTGGGATGGAACATGCGCAGAGACAGATTCTGCCCTTGGGATGGAACATGCGCAGGGACAGATCCCACACTAGGGATGGAACATGCGCAGGGACAGATCCCGCCCTAGGGATGGAACATGCGCAGGGACAGATCCCACACTAGGGATGGAACATGCGCAGGGACAGATCCCGCCCTAGGGATGGAAGATGCGCAGGGACAGATCCCACACTAGGGATGGAAGATGCGCAGGAACAGATCCCACACTAGGGATGCAAGATGCGCAGGGACAGATCCCGCTCTATGGATGGAACAGGCGCAGGGACAGATTCCGCCCTTGGGATGGAACATGCGCAGAGACAGATCCCGCCCTAGGGATGGAACATGCGCAGGGACAGATCCCACACTAGGGATGGAACATGCGCAGGGACAGATCCCGCCCTAGGGATGGAAGATGCGCAGGGACAGATCCCACACTAGGGATGGAAGATGCGCAGGGATAGATCCCACACTAGGGATGTAAGATGCGCAGGGACAGATCCCGCTCTATGGATGGAACAGGCGCAGGGACAGATTCCGCCCTTGGGATGGAACATGCGCAGAGACAGATTCTGCCCTTGGGATGGAACATGCGCAGGGACAGATCCCACACTAGGGATGGAACATGCGCAGGGACAGATCCCGCCCTAGGGATGGAACATGCGCAGGGACAGATCCCACACTAGGGATGGAACATGCGCAGGGACAGATCCCGCCCTAGGGATGGAACATGCGCAGGGACAGATCCCACACTAGGGATGGAACATGCGCAGGGACAGATCCCGCCCTAGGGATGGGACATGCGCAGGGACAGATCCCGCACTAGGGATGGAAGATGCGCAGGGAGAGATCCCGCCCTAGGGATGGAACATGCGCAGGGACAGATCCCACACTAGGGATGGAACATGCGCAGAGACAGATTCCGCCCTTGGGATGGAACATGCGCAGGGACAGATCCCGCCCTAGGGATGGAAGATGCGCAGGGAAAGATCCCACACTAGGGATGGAAGATGCGCAGGGACAGATCCCACACTAGGGATGTAAGATGCGCAGGGACAGATCCCGCTCTATGGATGGAACAGGCGCAGGGACAGATTCCGCCCTTGGGATGGAACATTCGCAGGGACAGATCCCACACTAGGGATGGAACATGCACAGGGACAGATCCCGCCCTAGGGATGGAACATGCGCAGGGACAGATCCCACACTAGGGATGGAACATGCACAGGGACAGATCCCGCCCTAGGGATGGAACATGCGCAGGGACAGATCCCACACTAGGGATGGAACATGCGCAGGGACAGATCCCGCCCTAGGGATGGAAGATGCGCAGGGACAGATCCCACACTAGGGATGGAACATGCGCAGGGACAGATCCCGCCCTAGGGATGGAAGATGCGCAGGGACAGATCCCACACTAGGGATGGAAGATGCGCAGGGACAGATCCCACACTAGGGATGCAAGATGCGCAGGGACAGATCCCGCTCTATGGATGGAACAGGCGCAGGGACAGATTCCGCCCTTGGGATGGAACATGCGCAGAGACAGATCCCGCCCTAGGGATGGAACATGCGCAGGGACAGATCCCACACTAGGGATGGAACATGCGCAGGGACAGATCCCGCCCTAGGGATGGAAGATGCGCAGGGACAGATCCCACACTAGGGATGGAAGATGCGCAGGGATAGATCCCACACTAGGGATGTAAGATGCGCAGGGACAGATCCCGCTCTATGGATGGAACAGGCGCAGGGACAGATTCCGCCCTTGGGATGGAACATGCGCAGAGACAGATTCTGCCCTTGGGATGGAACATGCGCAGGGACAGATCCCACACTAGGGATGGAACAGGCGCAGGGACAGATCCCGCCCTAGGGATGGAACATGCGCAGGGACAGATCCCACACTAGGGATGGAACATGCGCAGGGACAGATCCCGCCCTAGGGATGGAAGATGCGCAGGGACAGATCCCACACTAGGGATGGAAGATGCGCAGGAACAGATCCCACACTAGGGATGCAAGATGCGCAGGGACAGATCCCGCTCTATGGATGGAACAGGCGCAGGGACAGATTCCGCCCTTGGGATGGAACATGCGCAGAGACAGATCCCGCCCTAGGGATGGAACATGCGCAGGGACAGATCCCACACTAGGGATGGAACAGGCGCAGGGACAGATTCCGCCCTTGGGATGGAACATGCGCAGAGACAGATTCTGCCCTTGGGATGGAACATGCGCAGGGACAGATCCCACACTAGGGATGGAACATGCGCAGGGACAGATCCCGCCCTAGGGATGGAACATGCGCAGGGACAGATCCCACACTAGGGATGGAACATGCGCAAGGACAGATCCCGCCCTAGGGATGGAACATGCGCAGGGACAGATCCCACACTAGGGATGGAACATGCGCAGGGACAGATCCCGCCCTAGGGATGGAACATGCGCAGGGACAGATCCCGCACTAGGGATGGAAGATGCGCAGGGACAGATCCCGCCCTTGGGATGGAACATGCGCAGGGACAGATCCCGCCCTAGGGATGGAACATGCGCAGGGACAGATCCCACACTACGGATGGAAGATGCACAGGGACAGATCCCACACTAGGGATGGAACATGCGCAGGGACATATCCCGCCCTAGGGATGGAAGATGCGCAGGGACAGATCCCACACTAGGGATGGAAGATGCGCAGGGACAGATCCCACACTAGGGATGGAACATGCGCAGGGACAGATCCCGCTCTATGGATGGAACAGGCGCAGGGACAGATTCCGCCCTTGGGATGGAACATGCGCAGAGACAGATCCCGCCCTAGGGATGGAACATGCGCAGGGACAGATCCCACACTAGGGATGGAACATGCGCAGAGACAGATTCCGCCCTTGGGATGGAACATGCGCAGTGACAGATCCCGCCCTAGGGATGGAACATGCGCAGGGACAGATCCCACACTAGGGATGGAACATGCGCAGGGACAGATCCCGCCCTAGGGATGGAACATGCGCAGGGACAGATCCCGCACTAGGGATGGAAGATGCGCAGGGACAGATCCCGCCCTAGGGATGGAACATGCGCAGGGACAGATCCCACACTAGGGATGTAAGATGCGCAGGGACAGATCCCGCTCTATGGATGGAACAGGCGCAGGGACAGATTCCGCCCTTGGGATGGAACATGCGCAGAGACAGATTCTGCCCTTGAGATGGAACATGCGCAGGGACAGATCCCACACTAGGGATGGAACATGCGCAGGGACAGATCCCGCCCTAGGGATGGAACATGCGCTGGGACAGATCCCACACTAGGGATGGATCATGCGCAGGGACAGATCCCGCCCTAGGGATGGAACATGCGCAGGGACAGATCCCACACTAGGGATGGAACATGCGCAGGGACAGATCCCGCCCTAGGGATGGAACATGCGCAGGGACAGATCCCGCACTAGGGATGGAAGATGCGCAGGGACAGATCCCGCTCTAGGGATGGAACATGCGCAGGGACAGATCCCACACTAGGGATGGAACATGCGCAGAGACAGATTCCGCCCTTGGGATGGAACATGCGCAGGGACAGATCCCGCCCTAGGGATGGAACATGCGCAGGGACAGATCCCACACTACGGATGGAAGATGCACAGGGACAGATCCCACACTAGGGATGGAACATGCGCAGGGACATATCCCGCCCTAGGGATGGAAGATGCGCAGGGACAGATCCCACACTAGGGATGGAAGATGCGCAGGGACAGATCCCACACTAGGGATGTAAGATGCGCAGGGACAGATCCCGCTCTATGGATGGAACAGGCGCAGGGACAGATTCCGCCCTTGGGATGGAACATGCGCAGAGACAGATCCCGCCCTAGGGATGGAACATGCGCAGGGACAGATCCCACACTAGGGATGGAACATGCGCAGAGACAGATTCCGCCCTTGGGATGGAACATGCGCAGGGACAGATCCCGCCCTAGGGATGGAACATGCGCAGGGACAGATCCCACACTAGGGATGGAACATGCGCAGGGACAGATCCCGCCCTAGGGATGGAACATGCGCAGGGACAGATCCCGCACTAGGGATGGAAGATGCGCAGGGACAGATCCCGCCCTAGGGATGGAACATGCGCAGGGACAGATCCCACACTAGGGATGGAACATGCGCAGAGACAGATTCCGCCCTTGGGATGGAACATGCGCAGGGACAGATCCCGCCCTAGGGATGGAACATGCGCAGGAACAGATCCCACACTAGGGATGGAACATGCGCAGGGACAGATCCCGCCCTAGGGATGTAACATGCGCAGGGACAGATCCCGCACTAGGGATGGAAGATGCGCAGGGACAGATCCTGCCCTAGGGATGGAACATGCGCAGAGACAGATTCCGTCCTAGGCCACAGGAGGTCTCTCAGTCTTGTTTATATCATAATGGAATGTCTGTGTGTGCGGGGGGGGGCATTGTGTAGCTGGAAAAAGCCGAATTTCCCCCCTGGGGATCTGCATCTGCAGCCTCTGTGCTCCCAGTGCATGTTGTGGGCAGAAGTAGATTTTTTCTTTGCTTCTCAACCATCTTCTAGGACCCCCACAAGCCCAGTCATGGTGGCCTGCGGAAATGAGAGATTAGTGGCACATCGCCACGGCCACAGCTTTGCACCAATTACCAGCCAAGGCCTTCCTCTGCCAGTAGTTTGAAATGAGGGGCAACACTTCAGAAAAGCAGAACTCACACCTATGTGTCTCCAATCCAATCCAATCCAATATAATTCAGGCCTGAGTTCTGAATCCCATCGCTTCCAATTCAGTGTTTTTGGCCTGTCAATTACCAGTGTTATTAGCAGTATATTCTAATACATACAGTGTACATACTGTATATACATGTATCAGCCTAGCGCTTAAACTCACTCATTGTGCAAGTGAGTGACTCAAAAGAAGATTAGAGTGTGTTTAGTATAACAGGGAGTTTTATGTAGCTGTCTTTCATTTTCTCAAAGACTGCGCATGTCCTCTGATAATGTCTTGAATGTCCATGATTGTGTCGCACGGCACCTCAGAGTAAAGTCTTTGTTTGTAAATGTGCTTGGTGATAAATGAACAATTCTGATTCTAATTCTATCTAATGCTGCAGCCCTGGCTGTGCATTGCTGCTTGATATTGGATGTGCTGTTCTGTTATTGGATGGTACCCCAATTAATATCCTCCAGATGTCAACCAATAAAAGTCTAACGATTCCCTCGCCTGAAGCTAAAACTGAGAACTCACTGCTACTCCTTGTATCATTGCTCATATCACTGTCAGTGATGTTGTGCAATAAGGCTGATAATTACGAATGAGCTCATAAGGTCTTGGCAATATAGCCTTGTTACACTGTTTTAATGCATATTCACCGGTATCGGGTAGGATCCAGTAAGTTTTAATGCGTATTCACCGGTTTTGGGCAGGATCCAGTAAGTTTTAATGCGTATTCACCGGTATCGGGCAGGACCCAGTAAGTTTTAATGCGTATTTACTGCTATTGTGGAAGTAAAATTGGACATTGGTAGGCCCGGGAGGGAGGTATATTGGGTTTGTTATGTCTTAGGCCTTAGGCAAGAAGAGATTGTTTTGAATACTGTGTGACCTCGCTTTGTGATAGCTGCCTGCAGTTAGTTCCGCAAACCCGGAAGAAAGCCCGGACCTTGGAGAGGCAGACAGCTGTACAAAAGGGGGGGAGAAACCACCTGCAGGAAGAGATTGGAAGCTGCCCCAACTGGTGCACAATGAGTTATAGCTTTATAAAATAGTTGCTATATATATATATATACACTACACAGTATAAGTAATCATGTTAATCATACTAATCATATGTTAACTATGTATTTGCAGTGATTCAGTGACAATACGTTAATGTGTTAATCATTAATCGTTAATCATTAAACATTAACAGTGATTCAATGTCATATAATCAATATCTATATACACATCTCAAGTAGAGTCTAGAAGTTGAGACAGATTCTGGTAAATTGAACAAAATGGGTGCATTCTACCTTGCTACCAAGGTGAACCAATAGAGAGGGAGAATTGTGTTTGTTATACTTTTGAGCTCGGTTTGTTGGTCACAAAAAAACGATCAGGACTTAGAAGTCCTTATAGGGAACTGGGAGTTATGGTTTATCAACTGGTTGCTCTGTTTGCTTCGGGTGACTTGGTACCGAGTGCCAGAGTGTGACGAGAACGCTTTGCTGAAATCGCTGGAATAAAAAAGATTTTCTTTATTCACGAAACTGAGAGGTCCAGACTTTTATTCTAAGTGACTCTCTGTGTTATCAGAGGTAATTTATAATTTTTCTACCACACTATCGGGCAGGATCCAGTAAGTTACCACATTAGGATCATTCGGTCTGTGGTATAAATTACAACTGTGACTGAATCTGTAAGTCGCCATCTTCACTGTAAAAGCTACGACCTATTTATCCAAGTAAGACCAAAGTTTCCCCCGTAGGATCCGAGATTATGGGGAGCGGTGCTGGTTAAGTACCTTGCTTAACAGTATTCCAGCAGCACTCCTTCCTGGGATTTGAACCAGAAAACTTCAAGTGGCACGTCCATCTCCATAATCACCCCACTGCCTGCTAACCCTAAGCTTAAGCCTTTAGGCCAACCTACAGGACTCATCCAACCCACTCAAGAAGCTTAAATTATCCCTGACACTTTACTCTTGCGTAAACTGTTTACGGCATTCCACACCAAACACCACTGGCATCTTCCCCCTGGTGCCTTGATTTATGATGCCCTGATGGGGGAGTCAGAAATGTCCCCCTCATGGCCCAATCCGAAGTCTACTGCCTACTGTTGGCATAAAAAAATTCTGCTGTACAGAAGTCAAATTATGAATGTAAAGAATTCACCCCACTGTTAAAGCAAAGCAGGACCATTCTGTCTAGTTCGGCTATCATCAATACGGGCTGCTTAGTAAATTTCTCACACTATCAGATACCGGCACACGAAACTACAGCCCATTAACGGCTGAGGTATAACTGTAAAACATATTAACGGCGCGGTCGTAGAATGATCTGCATTTGCTGTCTGAAAACATTCTGACAGTTAATTACAAGAAGTTCGTGTTCTCTCTACGGGAAGCTGCATTACTGTAGAAAATAAACAGGTCTCTAAACATGCAGTAGGCAGCACCAAACACACACACACACACACACACACACACAGGTTTATAATTATATCTTTGCAGGAACTCTACATTTATTTCTATGGGGAAAACTCTAATCCCAACAATGGCAACCTTAACCCCCACCCAGCACTAACCTTAACCATAAGTAACCAAACAAAATACAAGTCTTTTGGCATTTTTAGTTTTTTGATTGCAGTCACAGATTTTTATAAAATTGAAGTTCCCCTTGTGGGGATTGAAATAATGGTCCCCTCAACATTAATATAACAGGGTTTTATCACAGTATAATGTATGTGTGACCCACACAAACACACACACACACACACACACACAACCACAACGGGCCAGAGTGCAGGTTTGCATGCCATTCTCACTGCTAATTGCCTGTAAAGGCTTTTTGGTCTGAGGCTCAAGGCTCCCTGGACAATTTCCTTCAGAGCTGTTTACTCATATACATTTTCCTTAAATCCACATAACAATGCTGTTGCATCAGAATACCAGCTATCGATAACCTTCTTTAGAACAGACAACCATAAGTAAACACAGAAGCTTCGGAGATTACAGAAATCACGTGAACAGATTCATGCTCTTCAAGGTGATGGGAAGGCCCACTAGCAAAGCAGAATCCTGCATTTTCCTCTTCAAAGACTCGTACACAAAGTCGAGCTACACAAGGCAGGCTTTGTAGAGCCTCTGAAATTAAATTTATTCATAATTTTCTACTTTAAACGTGCAGACAATAGTTGTTTATACTCCAGGGAAGATGTGATTTTTAAATATCACACCACATTCGGAAATGACTACAGGGGAAAAATAAATAGAAAATAATATTTAAATATTTGCCCAATATGAAAATGACCATTAATTTTGTCCTGTTTCTAAGTCAGGGAAAACAGCAGAATCACTTAAGCACAGTCCATATGATAAAAAGATCTCGCCTGCATTCATATTTACCAGAGTTTCTCAAGCCAGTCCTCGCTGACCCCCAGACAGTTCACATTTTTGGTCCCTCCCAGCCCCCAGTCACACCAATATAAGATACATGTTGATTGTTTGGTTCAGGTGTGCTGCATGCTAGCAGGGAGTAAAAATTTGGACCATCTTGGGGCCTCCGAGGGCTGGAGAAACACTGATATATAGTAAGACTCAACTTTGTCACTCTGATCAATAGCATGCTAAAGAGAATGGGTAAGACCGGCAGGGTTTATCGTCCTTTTTAGAACTCCAAATTAAACAGCCGACTGAATTGCTTAGCTATTCACAATGACCTCGGTATATCACTACATACCTGGCAGGTTATGGGCTAATGGGCGGCCGTAGGGCAGAACCAAAACACAAGGGCACATGGAAGAAGTGTATTAAATAAAGTGGGGGTGGGGGGCCATTATCAGACAGTAAAGGGGAACATTGTGACTAAGTAACTGATATACACCAGTAATATACGGACACTGTAACTAAGCAACTATACCAGTTGTACACCAGTAATATGCAGACACTCTAAGTAACTGGTATACATGAGTAATATACGGATACTGTGACTAAGTAACTGGTATACATAAGTAATATACGGATACTGTGACTAAGTAACTGGTATACATAAGTAATATACGGATACTGTGACTAAGTAACTGGTATACATGAGTAATATACGGATACTGTGACTAAGTAACTGGTATACATGAGTAATATACGGATACTGTGACTAAGTAAGTGGTATACATAAGTAATATACGGATACTGTGACTAAGTAACCGGTATACATGAGTAATATATAGGACGCTGTGACTAAGTAACTGGTATACATCAGTAATATACAGGACACTGTGACTAAGTAACTGGTATACATGAGTAATATACTGTATAGGATACTGTGACTAAGTAACTGGTATACATCAGTAATTTACAGGATACTATGACTAAGTAACTGGTATACATCAGTAATATACAGACACTGTGACTAAGTAACTGGTATACATCAGTAATATACGGACACTGTGACTAAGTAACTGGTATACATGAGTAATATACGGATACTGTGACTAAGTAACCGGTATACATGAGTAATATATAGGACGCTGTGACTAAGTAACTGGTATACATCAGTAATATACAGGACACTGTGACTAAGTAACTGGTATACATGAGTAATATACTGTATAGGATACTATGACTAAGTAACTGGTATACATCAGTAATTTACAGGATACTATGACTAAGTAACTGGTATACATCAGTAATATACAGACACTGTGACTAAGTAACTGGTATACATGAGTAATATACGGACACTGTGACTAAGTAACTGGTATACATGAGTAATATACGGATACTGTGACTAAGTAACTGGTATACATCAGTAATATACAGGATACTATGACTAAGTAACTGGTATACATCAGTAATATACAGACACTATGACTAAGTAACTGGTATACATGAGTAATATACGGATACTGTGACTAAGTAACTGGTATACATCAGTAATATACAGGATACTATGACTAAGTAACTGGTATACATCAGTAATATACAGACACTATGACTAAGTAACTGGTATACATGAGTAATATACGGATACTGTGACTAAGTAAGTGGTATAAATAAGTAATATACGGATACTGTGACTAAGTAACCGGTATACATGAGTAATATATAGGACGCTGTGACTAAGTAACTGGTATACATCAGTAATATACAGGACACTTAATTTGTTCAAGGACTCAAAAGTTTGCGACCTGAATCAGTTTTTCCCATTTAAAATAATGTAAATACAAATAATTTGTTCAAACCTCAGAAACACTGTGTTTTTTCAATTATTTTTTATGTTTTTCTGTGACCAAGAATATAGACTTAAATTTAAATAACTTTAATTATACACAAATAATGCAAAATTAAATAAAACATTACAACTGGGCATACGCTTGTTGGCGGGCTGGTCGCTCGAAAGACGCCAAAACACGGAAAAGAACGACAAAACATCCCCCCAAAAACTAAACAATTAACATTAAAAGACTGAGTAACAGTCAAAAATAATACAGTAATTTCGAAAATATTATGTTTTTATTATACTGTTCATTATTTTCATATGCATAAAATTGTTATGTACATTTCCTGATGCCGTGCGTTGAACGGCGATGAGCTTCATTGTTTGTACAGTAAACAAACACGCAGTCACCACTATGTGTGAATGGAGAATATAACACTTAAATAGGAGTTAACTTAATAATTCATGTTATTAATGAAGTATGTATCTCTCAGTTTTTTCTTTTTTCAGATATTGGACCTCTGAAGAGATATACAGTAGTAAAGACATACATCCACAGCATGTTTTTTTATAGATTCCACCACCGTTCTTGGCCATACTGTGCACTTCTTGGTGTTTTGGGTGGTTCTTTGGGCGCTTTTGGGGGATGTTTGTATGTTCGCAGCCTGAAATACGGTTCGCGAACCGGCACAAAGAATTTTTGAGCATCTGGTTCGTAACCCGATTTCTTGGTGAACAGGACTGTTCGTGGGTCGAGGCTCCACTGTTTGTAACATTGCTTTTGAAGTGAGCTGTGTGCATCTGAGTGCTCAGAGTCTTAATGTCTCTGATTAAATAATTTGATATCGCATTTTCTCCACTTGGTCAGGAGTGCCATTTAAATGTAATCAATTTCCCTTTTGTTTGCAGCTGACTCATTAACAGAGACATTGATGTGTTTCAATGATTAAATGACATTGATGCGTTTAAGGGTATTCATTCATTTTAATACTTTCAGGTACCTGTTAATGTCTCCATTTTTCATGTGATGATGTAACAGCAGATGAATTAATGTCTGTGATGCTCCGGTCCATTATTTACTGGTCCATTAAGTTTTGCGGTAAATGTGCTAATTTGCTGGGATACTGGCCATTCCTTTGAGCCCAGCGACCTTTCAAAACTGGTTGGTGGAATATCTAGAACTCACGGCGATACTGGAAAGCACAGCTCATTATCACTAGAAGCAGAAAGCTTTACCCCAAATCCCTGCTAAAACTCTAGTAGGAGGGAAAAGCTGAGTTATCAAACTGAACAGTTGTAGCAATGAGCTGGTGATGAGAAAAACACAGATTTGAAACTGTTACGTGCAGGATGTTGCACAGCTAAACGCTGACGGGTTTTAGCACTTATAGAAAAAGCATGTTTAGTGATTCTTTGAAGAAACACTAGTGAGACCTGCACAGTTTAGGAAGAGCAGATGCCAGCCAATGGGATTAATCTCTCTAAACTTTAAAGAGAATGAGTCTGCTTACTTGAAACAATAGGAGTCACAGTACAAGTGATTATAATCCTAAGTAGCAACAAACTCGTGCAAAGCAGAAGGTCCTGGCAGTGTCACTGCTGACTGGCAGCTTCCCAGGAGCCAGGAAAATGGTAGAAGACTCATGAATAATTTCTCTTAAATGGGGGCCTCCTTGGACAAGGGTCCTGACAGGAATCTCTGGGCGAGTCTGACGCCAGCATCTCACAGTGGGATTGATTTGGAAGCGCATTGATTTAAGGCTGCTCTCCATGAACCTGGCAGACACTCCCCACACGATGCTGCTATAACCTACTGATACTTTTTCACATTTAGGTGGAGATTTTATAGCTCCACAAGTAGAGCCTTATGCTAACAATGTGTAGGTTGTGGGTTTGAATCCAGGGTGTGTGAATAAAATGTAATTTTTTCTTCTACTGTAAGTCACCTTAGAAACCATGAAATGGATTGTAGAATTAATTACACCTAGTGATCACATGACTCCTAGTGTGATAGTCATGTGATTGCCAGTTACAGGCGAGAGAATAGGTAGGAAAGGGATGAAAACTACAGGTACTGTGCACATGGACCCTTCTAGTGAATGTGACGTAAAATAAAGCCAGGCAGGGCTCTTTGGGGCAAGAAGATTCACCGGAGAAACAGCTCTCTGGATTGAATCTGCGGGATAAACTCAAAGATATAAATCTCGGAATCTGGGACAGGTGACTTACTGTACGGACAGTGGAAAACCTTGTCACATGACTTTTCGAGGTAGCATTATGGAGAGCAAATTTTGGCAGGTGTGATGATTCAGCCCAGCGCACCTCAGCCAATCAGAAAGCCCATGCATCCCCTAGATAACCGGATGTATTATGTATTATTAACAATAATGGACCATAAGCAGGTGTGCACAGTAAGCACAATTTTAGAGATGAGACAAGTGCATCTTGTTACTAGTATGGTAGCTATAAATGTCATGCAGGGAAGAAAGTAAAACTCCACTACGGACTTTGTGTTGATCTTCAACAATTACACTGTTCTGGAGGTCAAATGCTCAACTGTTTCACTGGAATTACTGGTTCCCGCTGATTACCACTGTCAGAGAGGGCCTCGCTAATTGTCAGTCAGCCTGATATCCATGGATTTCAGTGGCTTTGACCTGAAATTTCTGCTTTAATTGTTTGACCCTTCTTTGTTGTAATTTTTCTTCCTAAATCAGCGCTACCATTCCATAAAATTTACAGAGATGAGGGAAGATTAATAAATAATTGCTAAATCATCTCTATCAATTAGGAGCCTGCAACCATGTCTAGCTACAGATAACAATAATTACAGCAAACGTCTAAAAGCATCAGGATGATCATTGTAACCCAGAAGGGCAATCTTGGTGAATCAGATTTCGACAGGGTTTCAGTAAATGGATAACAAATGCTTAGTGACAAAAATAAAGCCTGCTGACCGCAGAACAAAGGCGATTCTGTAAATGGATAACAAATGCTTAGTGACAAAAATAAAACCTGTTGACCACAGAACAAAGGCTATCTATCCCCTTCGGAAACACTTAACTGAAAACCAAACATTTAGATATGAAGAGACTAATCAGACTACCGGTATTACCATGACAACACCTCTTACCGACCATTGCTGATAACGACAACTTAATGATTGAGAAGAGGACACCCAGAAGTTCTACAGCAGTGTTTCTCTATCCCGTCCTTGAGGAGCTTCAGACAGTCCCACCACACCTGAACCAGACAAGGAAGCAATTCAGGACATTGGAACATTGTTTTAATTGAGAGAGATTTGAACTGAACTCCTTTCCATTCCTTTTCTGCTTTTCCTGGGATTTGCTTTCCTCTGGCCTTAGTGATGTGGGCCAGAGCCGGAATTAACAGGAGATGTGTGAGCATTTTCCGCTTTTCTTTCTGTCATTATAGTCAATCAGTCTTTGTTTTCTCGGAAAGCCTCCATCTCTGTGATATTCCCGCCTCTCCCCGCGAGCCCCTTCTTAAAGCCGCCGGGTAGCTTTGATGGTGCCGGGAAGGTGTTAGGCGTCTCCCACATCTTTGAGATGGCTCAGGGTCAGCGGCGGCCCAAAAAGATGGGCCTGCTTGTGGCTGATATGACCATAATGTGCGGGTTTATTGTTAACCATGAGTGTTTCGGAGCGAATAAAACGAGAAACGTAAGGACAGAGCAGGACGAGCTGCTAATTTAGCTGTTCAGCGTCTAATACAACTGTGATTATGATCATTATTAGGGGAGGCAAGTTTGAAGGAAAATAAACGTATTATATATTCCACAAATGGCCATATTAGTGTCCATAAATAATGTGAAAGGCTGACTCGTTTCATGAATGGATACGAGCTGCTGTAATGCTGAAGGAGGGAGTCACACGACAAATGGGCAAAGAGCCCACGGCCAGTCGCTGTGAAATCCCAGGCCGGCAGAAAAGGAGAAGACTCCCTGCGCAAAGTCTCTGAACACAGACGGTTAAAATGTCACCGCTAATTGGCTTTTTTTTTACCCCAGTTTTTAAAGAAGTTTGCCTGAAGGTCACATTTAGAGGCGGGGAAGTTCTAGTAACAGCCCACAGGCAAAATTATAGGCAGCGGAAACCCAAGCAACTGGTACACTGGTTTAATTAGAAATTTTACAATAAATGGATGAGATTATCAGCTGCTTCATAACAGAAACATCTACGCAACCAAGAAAAGATAACAATGAATTTCCGTTTGCAAATTGAAAACCTACAAGGATGCAATGTCAATACGTACAGAAATGCTGGCTGTGAGTAAGAAGGAAAAGAGAAAGATCTCCGATCGAAAGTGACCCTGGTGACCCCACTAGGCAATGAAGTTACTCTGAATAGAATTTCTCCTGTTTTCATACAGACAAAACCGTTTGTAGAATAAAGTTGAATAATATTATTAGGGACCTTAAGAAAAGCTAATTGGCGAATGACTGGCCTTAGATCATTATCTGTGCTGGTACTGAAGTATGGACTATGGTCTATGGTCTTCTGCGTTTCTGAAGAGAGGGTATTTTTTTGTTATTTAATCCAATAGCAGGAGTCTGCTATTAGGCCAGTTTACCCAGATACAATTTGTAAAGTTCCGTTCTCGCTTACAGATTGATGTGACGCAGTGAATGTTTTCTCACACCAAGGTGACGGATGCCAAAGGCGGCCGGGAATTGAGCCGAGCTGCAGGCTGTGGTCTGAGGGCTTTTCCTCTGTGAAAGTGTTCGGTGGGATCCATGGCCTTCTGGGATCGCCACCCATTTCCAGAGAGCTTTTCGGGGAAACGTTCTTCCTTTGCCTCGTGCTTTGATCAGCTTGGTGCTGCAGTTTCGTACAGAGCGCAGAATAATGAACTAGGCCAACCTGGTGTCTGCGTAGTGGGATACCACTGCTCCCAAAACATAAAACATAATATTACTCCAAATTGTGCGATGATGAAAGTGGAGGCACGCACAGTACCATAGTAAGGGTCTCGGTATTAACACACCATGTCCTGACTTATTCCTACTAATGTACCACCCTTTAATTCACTGGGTCTTACCTCTGACTCATTTACCATCATCCCTCAGACATTTTCTTATTATCTTAATAAAAAACAATCGGATATTTTCAGTGTCAGCGCATACAAGATTACAACGGCATCAAAAATAGCAGGCATGTTATATTCAGCAGAAAAGAAGCTGCTGGATGTATTGCTTGTTGGTCAATTACATTAGAGCTCAAGTATGATCATTATTTAAAAGTAAAATTCTTTACATTGATTGGCTTTGCCATTTTCATCGAAAGCAGCTTAGATCTGTACACAAGCTGAAGGTTTAAAGGGACACTCTGGTTATGTAACCATGTGACAGAGGGGTTCCTTCCAGAACTGGTCACACTGAGCTGAAAGCATACAAGCATTTGTCCTTAAATAACAAAAACTGCTCCAGTATGATTGCTTGAGGAATCTGTAAGTCAGCTGGCATTTAACCCCTTCATAATTCTAGATCATTCTGGCATCTAGCAAGAGAATAAATTAAGAAATTCACTATGTTTTTTTTTTTTATGGAAACGTTAAATGTTGGTGTAGGCAGAGAGATCAGCCTTGGCATGAGGTAGGGAAAAACCATAAGCCAGGTTTGGAACGAAGCCATTTCAATTTGTCACTAGGAATTCTGCAGATTGACCAGATTTCCGCCAGCTTGGACCTTTCTTGTGGCAATCGCTGGATGGCAAGATTAGAAAAAAAAAATTGTCAGATCTTAATCAGCCAGTTACTTCTAGAACTGTTTAACATAAATAATCATTAAAAGTTTTTAGCCTTTTTACAAATTGGCATGTTTGGACGAGCTCCCAGTTTACTCAGCGAGAAATGGAAGTTTATTTGAAATTGTTTTCTATCCCCTAGATGTTGTGCTTCATTAAGTTAAAGTAACAGATGCCGCAAAAAGTCAAACAAATAATTGACCAGAAACAGAATTGGAATGACACTTGTCCGTTTGTCCAGTTTAAATTCCCTCTGCTCTCCTACAGAACTTCAGTGTGATCCCAGCACCGATCAGTATTCTGTGATTGACCCTGCATTAATGGATCCTACTGAAACAGATGTGAAGGTGTCACACACACATCTGGAGCCTATGCCCGGGAGCTTCTGACCAAGCCGTTGGGTGAATCGTGAATGTCATCCTTCAGCACAGAAAACGTACGTTTTATATTACATTTATTTATCATATATTTTTTATCTAAAGCAAAATACTTTTTTGAACAAAGTTGGGTTCCTGGAACAGTTGGGGGTTAAAAGGTTACATGACTCTGCCAATGCTGGGACTTGAGCTAACAACCTTCCGATCACAGATACAGCATCCTAACCCACAGAGACACACACGGCCCCCACCATTTTGTTTTGTGTAAATGTTGTATGTTGCCTTTCAATTATTGTATTGCTGTCCTACAGAGGAGCATCACTAAAATGAATAAATGGTAAGACAGATCAGTGGTATGCAAGAACCAAACTACATTTCCCATGATTCTTCTCAAAACTCCTCCCCCTTTTGCAATGTAAATGCCGGTGGACAAGGGCCATGGACGTTTTACAAGCTCACAATGCTAAGGTGACCAGATAATCCATGTCAGGGAGAGACTTTGAGCGAGGACAGGATTTCAAATAAAAGAACCTGGATTTCACTTTAGCACTGAGTTCTTGTTGTGTGCTGATTGGTCAGTTTCCGATTTTAATGTGAAACAGCTAGATGAACCTTTAAATCAAGGAATAAAACCAGTAAAAATGCAAGAAGAACTGAACTAATTAGCCAAACACAGGAGCCTTTCAGCTTTAAAGTAGTTTGTAAAACCGGAAGTACCAAACAAAACAAAAACAGCATTTTTCTAGAACAGATATACACGGATATACACAGATAGATATACACGGATATACACAGGTATACACAGATATACACGGATATACACAGGTATACACAGATATACACAGGTATACACAGATATACACAGATATACACGGATATACACAGGTATATACAGATATACACAGGTATATACAGATATACACGGATATACACAGGTATATACAGATATACACAGGTATATACAGGTATATACAGATATACACGGATATACACAGGTATACACAGGTATACACGGATATACACAGGTATACACAGATATACACAGGTATACACAGATATACACAGATATACACGGATATACACAGGTATATACAGATATACACAGGTATATACAGATATACACAGGTATATACAGATATACACGGATATACACAGGTATATACAGATATACACAGGCATATACAGGTATATACAGATATACACGGATATACACAGGTATACACGGATATTCACAGATATACACAGGTATACACAGATATACACAGATATACACGGATATACACAGGTATATACAGATATACACAGGTATATACAGATATACACGGATATACACAGGTATATACAGATATACACAGGTATATACAGGTATATACAGATATACACGGATATACACAGGTATACACGGATATACACAGGTATACACGGATATACACAGGTATACACAGGTATACATGGATATACACAGGTATACACGGATATTCACAGATATACACAGATATACACAGGTATACACAGATATACACAGGTATACACAGATATACACAGGTATACATAGGTATACACGGATATACACAGGTATACACAGATATACACGGATATACACAGGTATACACAGGTATATACAGATATACACGGATATACACAGGTATACATGGATATTCACAGATATTCACAGGTATACACGGATATACACAGGTATACACGGATATACACAGGTATATACAGATATACATAGGTATACATGGATATACATAGGTATACATGGATATACACAGGTATACACGGATATTCACAGATATACACAGGTATACACGGATATACACAGATATACACAGATATACACGGATATACACAGGTATACACGGATATACACAGGTATACACAGGTATACACAGGTATACATAGGTATATACAGATATACACGGATATACACAGGTATACACGGATATACACAGGTATACACAGATATACACGGATATACACAGGTATACACAGGTATATACAGATATACACGGATATACACAGGTATATACAGATATACACAGGTATATACAGGTATATACAGATATACACGGATATACACAGGTATACACGGATATACACAGGTATACTTAGGTATACATGGATATACACAGGTATACACGGATATTCACAGATATACACAGGTATACACGGATATACACGGATATACACAGGTATACACAGATATACACAGGTATACACAGATATACACGGATATACACAGGTATACACAGGTATATACAGATATACACGGATATACACAGGTATACACGGATATTCACAGATATTCACAGGTATACACGGATATACACAGGTATACACGGATATACACAGGTATATACAGATATACATAGGTATACATGGATATACACAGGTATACACGGATATTCACAGATATACACAGGTATACACGGATATACACAGGTATACACGTTTAATGAGGAATGTGGACTATTGCAGATTTACAAATTTATGAGTGCAGTCTGCAGTGGGATTTTGAACAGAAATAGAAAATCAATTAGTCAGGTTTTTGTAGATGGACCTGAGTTTTATTTTTCTCAAAAATATGAACTGATCAACATGGTCTGACTAATCAGCCTTATAGTTCCTGCTCCCTCCTGACCTGCCTGCCAGCGGTACAGCTGCTAATTTCTAGACTTTATAACATTTCAATTAAAAAAATAAGAACAAAATTAATTCCAGCTGAAAAATTACTTAATTATAGTAACAGGAAAGTTTCCTACCATTAAAAAAATTACCGATAATAAAGCCACTTTCATGAAAATATTAATACCATTTGTTAGAATTTCAATATGGCTGCTTGTGTCACTCTGCACATCCTGTTTGTTTGCATGAATAACATAACACACACCACACAAAGCATGCTGATCTCGGCATTCCTACCTCCAGAAGGGTCCGATGATCAATATCAGTCACAGTCCTTTAGTCTATAAACATGCTAAAATGATCAAACAATGCAAAAAAACCACCCCAGTTTACCTGGCGTCCATGACGTCATCTGTTTTTGCACGTGGGTTTCAGCATGTACATGATTCACAGCATTCAATATGCATCTCTCGGCCTACTGAACGAAATAAGCCCTCACACGGGCCTATAGGTTCAGGTCGCTGAATGGCAAGGATGTTGAGCCAACCGCCTCCTGACACGGGAACGACCGGCCCTCCCTTTTGACAGACATCTCGGCCACCCAGTAACCTGCAGTCTTTGACACAGGAAGAGACGAATAGCCAGTAAAAAGACAAGTTCCACGACATGTCACGCCCTATTTTAAAACTGCGTGACAGGTTGATGCTGCTGGTCACTGCCGCGCGGGGCAGGGATAGGTGGCCACTCGGGGGGAGTCTCGCTGGAAATGACTTTTAAAACTTAGAATACAAAGTCAGGAATGGAATTTAGCAGAAAACTGCAATAAAACAGGTGTGTTTATACTTAAATTTGCAGTTTTCAAGGCTGGGTAAACTGGAGCTGGGCTGGGTGAAGCTGATCAAATGTTGCCATCTGAACTAATCAAGACAAGATTTATATAGATTGTCTCCAAGCGATAGAACTTTCAAAATACTGTTTTTTACTATAGTAAAGGTCTCCAAAATGCTTATAATGCCAAGAATTAGCATTAGCATTTGCGTGAGCACAAGTTCCTTATTATCCATTCAAGCTTATCTGCGTAACTAAAACTTTTAGAAAACGGTTTGTGTTTGGTTAGCATCTCGTGGCTGTCAGAATTTAAAACAGACCATGTTTGTGCATGTTGAGTTGTTTGGGTACTTTAAGCATTTTATTTTGAGAAGGTCCTGTTTTTGTAGTATCTTTCAAATAGGGGTACAGGTGGAAACAATTCTGCTATATAAACAGTAATCGCTGAAACACCACGATACTTACAGAGAGATTCATTTGGAAAAAAAAATAAATTTTTAACAATTTAGATTGAATTTTGATTAACTTTAACTATTCTTAGTTTTAAAATACAATTTAAAGATCCTTGCAGTTGAATCTACAGGATTTCTGCTTGATGTATCAAGTAAATGAATGAATTGTTACACCGCTAGTTAGTTCTCATAAGAGGTAACTTCTCATAAATGTACTATATAAAATAAACAGTGAAATGTTTCAGCTAATTTTGTGTATCTGATATACAAATCTGGCCCAGTTATGTGTAATAGGGCTTTTTATTAGAAATGTTATTTTTATGATTCAAATTACTATATTTCCTTAGTTGGTACTTCAACTAAAAGACTAGGTACCGCTATACAGAACGACCTTGGCTACACATCCGCCCTCTTTTGAAGAACAAAGTGGTTAACAAGAACAAAAGACTGTTTATTTAAAAAGAAAAGAAGGCTTTCAACTGCAGAAATTAGCCTGGAATTTAATTTCTGGTGACACTAAGGAGGTAAATCTCAGCCATCAAAGCGGAGGGGCTTGGAGACGCTACGTCTCCCCAAGAGTAACACCACGTCCTGTTGTCAGGGCAACCGAGGCTGCCTCGGCCTCAGAGTCTTCAGCGTGTTTACAGGTATGAAGCAGAGAGTCCTTAGACTCTCGATAAATGAGAAGACCGTTCAAAACGAAGACACGTTCAGAGACAGATCCCAGGTAGGATAAGATAAAATAAGATAGATTCTACACAGCTTTGAGGGGTTCCCATGGTGACAAAGAGGTATTTGACACCCTACAATGTCAGTCCACCATATGTTTAGAAGGTCTAAGGTCCAGCTCAGAATCTCTGGTCTTCAATCTGCACTCCCTGTCAGCACACTGACCATCACACACCTCAACTGAAATCTGAGTAAGATCAAACTTGCCAGAGATTATTCATTATACGGTTCTTTACACGGTTTCTCTGGTATGTACCAATTTAATTTTTAGTCTCTCCCTTTCATATGGAGGAGGGGGCTCACAGATGGGGGGTGGGGTCTCCCTCTGTAAAATTTGCTGCCCCAGGGAGGTGGGGTTCTTTGTAAATTGTTACAAATTTTGTGTGATCATCTGTTATCAAAAAGAACACTTGGTAGAATATGCCTGTGAGGGGGGTAAATTTTGCTGTGGGCCCTCTGCCATGAAGCCCCCTGAATCTTATCCTCCTACGCTACTGCTGCTCACAGATAACCTGTTTACGGCTCCCACCCTGACACTATCACACAATCTACTTTGATTATACTTTAGTTGATATCCTCCTTAGAGTCACATTATTGCCTTTGACTTCTCAGGTCTGTTTCTCTGAGTCACTAGATAAACACAAACCATTTATTTAGTTCACTATTCTGTTGTGATAATTAGCTAGTTCATGAATCTATCTCTGTAATTCTGAACATGGAAACACAATTAACAAATCTGCAAGCACACATAAATATGCTACACACACAGACACACACACACAAGCGGTTGTGATTTCTTCACGGATGTGACCACCTCTTGTGTAGCGTTCATCAGATGATAGACCAGAATTCTGTCTGATATCTTGCCCTGATAATCATATTGCAGCATCCGCACCCTGTCAGCAATGACATGTGTTATTAGTGGAAGTCTTTCTGTCGTAATCCAGCTGTTCTCATGGGTGCTTTGAGCATAAGCCTTTTGTTGTCAAAGGTTAAGGCTCTGAGATACTGAAGTATAGCTCTGCACCGGCAGCTTTAGTTCTAAAAGCTTGTGGCTTGTATGTACCCAACTCCCATCCTCACTCCACTGCCCCCAGCAAAGGGAAATTGGCTGGCTAAGTCAGCGCCCCCTCAGAAGATGGTGCCCTAGGCCAGCTTCACCGCCGACGCCCCCTGTCTGAGACAAAGTGAAATCGGCTGACTAAGTCAGCACCCCCTCAGAAGATGGTGCCCTAGGCCAGCTTCACCACCGGCGCCCCCTGTCTGAGACAAAGTGAAATCGGCTGACTAAGTCAGCACCCCCTCAGAAGATGGTGCCCTAGGCCAGCTTCACCACCGGCGCCCCCTGTCTGAGACAAAGTGAAATCGGCTGGCTAAGTCAGCGCCCCCTCAGAAGATGGTGCCCTAGATGCTCTCGGTCATGGCATGGATTTAGAGTGATCGCTAACGGTGCCCGAGGACAGCACTCAGATATTTAACAAACATGGGCTGGTGAGAGTATCCAGGAACAGTACACAAAAACTCTGAGATATTTAATGAAATACAGATATTTGTCATCATGGATCTTTACAGATCTTTGTCATCATGGATCTTTACAGATCTTTGTCATCATGGATCTTTACAGGTCTTTGTCATCATGGATACCAAAGGTCAACAGAACGGTGTGGTGTCTAAATAAAAAAGATGGCTGGTTCAGTACCTGAAGGCAGGCGATTCACTACATAAGTCTGGCATCTCACAGACTCCAAATCAGCCACAAAATAAGGAGGTTAATCTTGAATTCCATTCTGCTGTGTAATAGCACTTTTGTTCCTATGTTTTCTTTGACACACGTGAGTGCAATGTGAGCGCAAGGTCAGCAGGGGAGTGGGAAGGGGTGGGCAATCGTGCTCTGGCCCGGTACAAGGCAGCCGGATCGAGTGTGAGTACACCCTCAGCATCCATTCTGGCTCGTCTGGCTACAGTGATCAGCGAAGCTGGAGGTGGGAAACGGACATGATTACGACACTATTCGTCACATCTCCTTCAAACAAAGGTGTAAATGATTAAATGTTTGAAGATTCCCAGTAACAATTCTCACGTCATACCTCATAAGTAAGTACCTGTTAAAGCTTAAATAAAGTTGATCTATGTTTTATAAAAAGGGGCTGGCATGGTGGACCGGTCTCACACCTCCAGCCTCACAAGCGTGGGAAGATGCTTTGAGCTCAGGGAGCTGCAAGCTAGAAAAACCGATAGAATTTACAGAAGTTATTTTCTATCATCGCTAGCTATCTACAGTTAACAACAGTAGTCTTTTCGGAGAAATAATTATAAAGTTACCTCTGAGCCGTTGTGAGATAATTAACATAACAATATGTTTTTCTTAGACGAAAACAATAGACATGGCCATGAGATCTAAAATGTCTTCTGTTTTTTTTTTAAGGCAACAAGTGTTGCATAATAGTATTGACATTTTTATTTCGGATAATTTTCTGCACGTCTTTAATTCAGAATTCAGGGAATGTTTCTTAATGACCGGAATTCCTCTGTCAGAACCTCCTTTTCCTGCTCCTCTGGATGTGCGGTCTGCACATGCTCAGTCACACCCACATGTTAAAGTAGCAGGTGACCGTACAGCGGTTAACCCCGTGCCCCCCCGCCAGCCTCTGTGCCTGTCTGCGCTGATGCTACCCCCCCCGTCTTGCCATTACCTGGGGCTGTGTACTTATGCAGCGTGACAGTGCTTGCATGCATCATGGCATTACACCGCCTCCACTGCCCTTCCCCCTCCAGACAGTCCCTTTGATGACATACAGAAGGACACTGTCACTCAGCTGCTGCACCACGTTCTTCCTCTCTGGTCCCTTTCCAGCTGGAAGCCAGGTAGCCTTACACTGTACCATCTGCCAACTTCGGGACACCATATATGCTATAAAGCCTCCCCAGGTGCTCGCATGCTCAAACACTGCATGCTGAGTGTTTATGTCATGCAGAGACAGGCAATCCCAGCTGACACCCCCCCCCCCCCCCCCCCCATAAAATTATGGCAGTCGGATGACTACAAACATCACTGGCCTCCAGATTGTAGCATCAAGGAAAACCTTTGATGGAGTTTCTTGTGAAAAATTGCATGCCTCCTATTTATTAACTGCTCCGTTAATGAACCATATCAAGGCCAACAGAGACAGGGAACAATGGGTCTTCTATCTACCTCAAACATTAGCTTCTGCAAAATATTAGCTTCTCATATAAAAGAAGAAAACACTTTTGGAAACATTTGCAATCAGCTGACAGTGAAATATCCTGCAGGTGAGTAAGAAATGTGCTGTCTTTAAAAAGTTGCACTTAATGTTATAAAGTATGAACTATCGTAATTCTAGCTGGACTTTGCCACCGCTAATGATAATCCGGTTGCTACCCAAAACAGGCGCGTGCCTTTTGCCAACGTAGCAACAGTTCAGTGATAAGCGGCAGCACAGGAATCCACGTGTTTGACGGGATTCCCCAGTGACTTTCTGGGTGAAGATGGAGATCGGGATTTCATGGGCAAATGTGATTTGAAGAATGTGTACTTGTATTACTGGAGCAGGAACATCTGTCTGGATGCATGGAAGACGAGCATCAGAGTAGCAGAAGAACATATTATTAGCAAATCAACTTCCCACCCTGGGAATTCCCCTACAATGTGGCCCGTGCTCCTGGGGGGGGGGGGGGGTCACCATGACTTGCTATTCAAAAGCAGTTATGGAAGCTGATAAATGGGTGGATAGATGGATGGATAATTTGTCCTATAAAATAAGAGGTCCTGATTGCTGCAGCAACTGAAATATTAAATTAACAAAAAATCAAATGAGAAAGTCTTATCCATATTGAGATTTCACATTTATTTAGTCATTTGTGTTATTTACATTTTGATTTCGTTACATTATAATATTTAATATATATTATGAAACAGTAGGCCTGTAGATTGAATGGTTGCAGAATAGGCACTAGTATAATTATGTTGACAAATGACATCAATACTCCTCCTGTATCTTGCTGGAAATACATCAAAGGTAGTATAATTGAACAGATGATTATGTGCAATTTGCCTGATAGCTATTAACGTTTGCTGTGAAACAGCACACCACTACAGCTGCAAGCTGTGTCATGGTTTTAGCTCATGACTTCATGTTGGGACATTACGAAGGAAAGGAGGGATGATGTACGGACTGACTCACAGCAAACAGAGGGCTAAACAGAACATAAAGGGGGACCACAAAGTAAAGGGACCACGAGGAGTCAAAAACAAAATAAGAAAAATAGGAACTAAAAGGTAACCAGAAAGTAACAGACTAGGAGTTGAACTGGACGATAATCACAGCTACTGACACAGAGTAACAACTAGAATGACTGACAGACGAATGGAGCGAAGGCAGGCACTTAAAATGGACAACTAGGCTAATAAGGGGCAGGTGCAGGCCATCACAATATCAACCAGTCAGTACAGACGTAGGACAGATGGAATAATCACAATTATCAAGTGCAGGAAATAGGAAATATTACCAAACAGAGAGGCTTTGTTGGGTTACATCTCTAGGTGTGTGGAGTTTAAGTGAAGGGAGGTGATGCTAAGATTGTACAATTCCTTGGTAAGACCCCACCTAGAATATTGTGTGCAGGTTTGGTCACCATACCTTAAAAAGGACATTGCTGCCTTGGAAAGGGTGCAGTGTAGGGCTACGAGAATGATTCCTGGTCTTAGGGGAATGTCTTATGATGAGAGGTTAGCTGAGCTGAATTTGTTCAGTCTGATCAAAACTGATCAAAACAGTGCCCAGGCAGCAGGGAAAACACACTAGGGCCTGGGGTACAAGAAGTTGGGGGGGTGGGGGGGGAGGGAGAGAAGGATGACACTTGCTGGCCAAAAGGGGACAAGACACGCAGGTCGGGGTCCAATGGGCCCCGACCATGACACGTAGTTCAAACACTTACACTTTGATTCCTGAAGGGTGGGTGGTGGCTTGGGGGTAGTGCTATGACATCACCCCCTCAGGCCTGGAGGTCTGACAGCAGCCCTTCCCCATGTCCTCCCTTGTGTTGCCTGCCTCTCCTCTGGGGATCCTGGGTTCCTCCTGCAATTGAAAGACATGCATTCTAAACTGCCTATAATGTGTAAGCATGTTTGCTCTGTGGAGCAAACCTGGGTCCCATCCTGGGTCCCCCCTTGCTGCCTGGGACAGGCTCTAGTATCCCCTACCCCCACCCCACCCCCCCGGCATAACTGCTCTGTAAAAGTAGTTGCAAGATTAAGGTCATTATTTTAATATAAATATTAAACACAATATTCACAAATGTTGAAAATCAATATGCCGCTTTACAGCAAATTCAAAAACTGGACTTGCCCACAGGATAAATGCAACATGAATGGCTTTTTACACTTAATGCATTTTTAAAAATGCCCCCCTCCCACCACCAAAAAAATGAATCATGTAAACCATTGCGCAGTTGCCTTACTAAGATAAACAACAGATGGGATCATTTGTTCTGAGTCCATGCCTCGCTTGTTTTATTGGCCATCGCATAAGGCTGGGGCCTTTCAGGGCTGCCTTCACCAGTGCCTGCTCCTGTGAACACATCTCGAGGTGTGTCCATGCCAGTGAGCCTCCAGTGTGCCAGTGCAAAACATTAGCATGTCTTGCCGGGGCCGGCTCGCAGAGAAGGTGTTCTTTGAGCATAGTATGTGTGTCAGTGGAGCGTGTGACACGGCAGCCAATCAAGCAGGTCAGGCAAAGCAGAGGCCACCTTTCCCAGACAGCGGCATGCCTCACGTTTGTCTTCACAAGGAAATAGCTCTCAAAGCGTACTTTTTATGAAAAGGTATCGGCACAACTTCTAAAGAAACCTTAACATTTCATGTTCCGGAAGATAGGAATTGAAATCGGAACCGCAGTGTAGCACCCCACAATGAACATGGCTACCACAAAACGCCTTTCCTTACATTCAAATCGTCATTTATTCATTTAATTTTTTGTTCTAATTTGAACATTATTTATTATTATAAAGCTGTGTATTACATTTATTATATTAGATTTTTTGTATACTTCTTTTATGCATTATTGTTTTTCATTTCCATTAATTCATCACTGCTGTTGTGAACTTGCACACAAGCTTTTCATTTCCAGAGTAGAAGCTACATGGCACATTGCTAGAGAGCTTGCATTTGCTCAGCGTGGAGCTCAGCGTGGAGCTCAGCGTGGAGCCCAGCATTCCACGGTCCAGCCCCCCAGACTCCTTACCCGTGGGATGCCGTTCCTGCACCAGCTCAGGTCCTCTTCTCAGCAGGTGATGACAGTCCCACAGCTAGGAGACTGTCCGTCAATCACTGGATAAACTTCATGTAGCTTCAGACTTAAACGCATTACATCACATAAGCAACTGAGGATGGATACATTCAGTATCCAGAACTCGTGTGGATAAGTCAGGCTGTGAAGTGAGAGATATTACATTAATAAAGGGAACAGCGTGAGCCTTGGAACTCTGCACTTCGCCCCGCTGAATTCGCTAATCCGACCCGGTGTCCCCTCAGAGCAACAGCTTGGATCAGCGTGGCTGTCTCTGTACAAAGAGCTAGGAGCACTCTCAGCTTTAGATCATCGGGGCTTTTGGACAAGCATGGGTCAAATGGCAGGCCAGCCCTAATTGGATAGGGAAATGTTCAGACTGACTTAGCTGATCAAGTCTCTCTCTTGATCTGCTTCTCCCTCTCTCACTCACTCTAGGTCATTTACAGAACTCTCCAGTAATAAAAGAATCGCTGAGGAATAATACAAAATAGGATTTTGCAATCATAAATCACACATTGTGCATACACAAACTACCAAATTCTCAGAAAAATCTTGGACGATCAAAATCCATACAGTGGGTAATAAAATAGCTCTGTTATGCGGCCCAGTTGGCAGGTGAGCAATGACATTTCCCTGGATGACAGACTCATTCATATGTATCTTGTCATTTCGGGTGCTGTTTGTCATATTGTATTTTATTTGCTCCCCGTCATTTTCTGAGTATGCTGTCCTCATTTGCCGCATGAAATGGCTAAAGGGCCTCTTTTAGAAAAGCGAATGTGTCACGCTGTGAGGAGACGGGCTGTTGTATGGCCCAGCAGAGAAGGTCACCCATTCAAGTCCCATACTGGGCAGAGACCACATCTCCACTGAGCACTTGATTAAGGCCCTTAACACCCCAACAAAAGCTCCCGGGGTGTCAGATGGGCTGTTGACCCCAGGCTTCACTTATATATATATATATATATATATGTGTGTGTGTGTCTGTCTTACCAAAACTGCAAAGATGTGAAGACAAAAACCACATTCCAGTATATAGATGAACCGGAGTGAATGATCTGGGCCTGACAGGAGCAGCAGAGTGTCATCCGCGGGTTACCTAAGGACACAAGTCTGATTGCCATGGAAACACTAAAGATTACCCAAATCCAGCTATGTACATTTGTGCCTTTTTCAAGCTTGGGACACTTTTAAAACTGGGAACACGGCTAATGTGATGCCATGCAGTTATTTACACATTTCACACGTCTGATTAAAGTGAATAATCCCGCAGAAGGCAGGTTCACTACACATCTGTTACTATCTCAGGCTCATTTAGACGTTTCGCAGGTCAATAAGTATCTGCAGTAATTATGCAAAGATTTTTCTCCTTTTCTGGAGATACCAGACATTATACGTACAGGTACAATGAACACACGTCCGCTTCACCCTCTCCGTCCCCCTTTAAGTGCGTATCGCCTGCCGCGTTACCTAATTAACTCATTATCAAGCCAATTAAAAAAGCTCAAAGACAAACAATCAGTCCCACTCCCAGTGAGTCAGTCCATCAGGCTGCAATGAAACACCTCCCACACATTGCTCCCCCCCCCCATTTTAATATTTCTGGTTTATTTTCAATTTTTTAAATTCATCTGTTTTCACTAGCCGACTTGCTGAAGTCTATTCAAAGTTCATATTGGAAAAGCGCAATGCATTAAAAATGTCCTTTTTTTCCAACACTCAATTTGATAAGCAGACCAGAAAATCGATGGATATATGGATGGAATTCTTTTTACAGTTCTGATATAAAGCTATGTTATAAAACTGCACTTGTGTCTGATTACAGTTGGCTACCGTTATAAAGGGCAGTACATAGTAGTACTGGATTAACCTTTATTTGAACAAGCAGTGTGAAGAAAGCTGCCCTTCTCCCCAGGATTTATTTCCTGTAAAGGTTACCTTATCATTCCTTAGGTGCCATGGTGGACCAGATGGATAGGAAGTTCTTGTTAACACACATCGATACAGTTTACACAAGAGTGACCCAACAGCAAAGCAGATCACTTTCCTTGTACGTAGAAGAGACACAGTCACTTTGAACTCAACATTCACTTAGGTAGAAGTATGTCTCCCTCTAATCCTCATTTGTATGTGACTTAATAAACCCTGAATTATCATCAAGTCAATATTATGCAGGAGACTCATACATCTTACTGTTTGTTTTGATGAAAAACTGAAAAATAAACATTTTACTAAACATATAAAAAGTAACATAATCTGAGGAGGAAAGACTGAATGTGTTCATTCTTGATGACATAAACATGGAGAGAGTTAAAGTCTATGCATAAAGGAACATAGACTGAGTTAAAGTCTTTGCATACAGGAACATGGACTGAGTTAAAGTCTTTGCATAAAGGAACACAGACTGAGTTAAAGTCTATGCATAGTTTTTGCATATTTAGATATGCATATTATCTAAATATATAATAAAAATAAAATAAGAAAATCTAAATAAAACAGTTTTATCAGCTGCACATACTGAAGGAGGAAGATCATTGCATAACCTGGGGGCAGCAGACTGGAAGTCACGTCACCATTAGTAATAAACTTGGTGTGTGGAATAACAGACAGAGCTCAGCACTCGAGTGGTTTCATAATTGTTTAGGAGATCGGTTATATACTTTGGGGCTTGACTATTCAGGGCCCTATAGGTAATCACAAAGGTCTTAATCCTTATCCTAAAATCAACAGGAAGCCAGTGCAAAGATGACAGGTCTAGATCACATGCTAGAAGCCTAGCTGCCACATTTTGAACTGCTTGGGAAGACAGAAGTTTTCAACATTCACATATTAAAGTTACTTTACCCTTGTATATGAATATAGAATTTTACGACATCTGTACTGTATGAGATACTTGCTGGGTCAGTCTTATTCTGAGAGGAAGTTCTTCCTTCTTTCTGTGGCAGGTGGTATTCTTTGGCCCTCTTAGATATTCTTTGGCCCTATTAGATAGAGGTCACAGGAGACACAAATGTCCTGCAACCAGGGGCGGACATTGGCCCCAGCCGAAAGCTGACTGGCTCCCGGAGGGCTTGACCACCTGTCACTCACCAATTCCAAACAAATCATTGGCTAATGATAAGGTTGGCCACTCTGCATAAATTATGGCCATTTTTATGTTCCGTACCATAAAAATATTCTAGAATCAAATCAGTGTGTGGCCTGCATTTTTTTTAAAGGTTGAACAGACAGCCAGCCAAACAGCTCTGTGCCATATTAGTGGTCTGTCACCCTGTGGTGATGAAAGGTGAGTCTGATTGAAAGATTTACAACACCACATTCCAGAAAGCAAGCCTAATTGGAAGAGTGCCCAGCAGTTCCTGCGAGACCCTCCTTTGAGTCCAGGGCCAGAAATCTACAACTGATGGAGGAAAATGACTGTGCTACAGGACAAAAAAAGATCCCAGTGTCAGTGAGTATAATAGTCTGATAAATCTCAGGGCAGTCGTCACTGATTACTGTGAAAGAAGCTACCGACGACCCCAGCTGTCCATATGACAAATACCCAAGGTTGAATGTTCAGTTCGCCTGCCTGAAGCTGTCCGAAACAGACTTAGTAGAAGGATGTTACAGCACGGATCTACATAAGAACATAAGAAATTTACAAACAAGAGCATGGCATTCAGCCCATTAAGCTTGTTTGGGGAGAATTCAACTAATAGTTTAAAGTTGTTAAAATCTTATCTAGCTCTGATTTAAAGGAACCCAGGGTTTTAACTTGCGCTACACTAGCAGGAAGACTATTCCATACTCGAACTACACACTGTGTAAAGAAGTGCTTCCTCAAATTCAGTTTAAAAATGTTCTTCCGCTAATTTCCACTAGTGGCCATGAGTTCTAGTATTTAAATGAATATTAAAGTAGCCATTTGGCTGAACAGCATCCAGACCTGTTAGAATCTTATATACGTGGATCATGTCCCCCCTTAGTCTCATTTGCTCAAGGCTGAACAGATTCAGCTCAGCTAACCTCTCCTCATAAGACATTCCTCTAAGACCAGGAATCATTCTCGTAGCCCCACGTTGATTCCAAGGCAGGAATGTCCTTTTTAAGGTATGTTGACCAAACCTACACACAATATTCTAGGTGGGGTATTACCAAGGAATTGTATAATCTTAGCACCACCACCGTTAAACTCCACACACCTAGAGATGTAACCCAACATCCTATTGGCCTTTTTTGACTGCTTCCCCACACTGGCAAGAATGGGGCATGGAAGCATCAACATAAACAACGAGGTCTTTATCATAATCAGCTACTTTTATTTCAGTGAAATATCAGTACTTTATATTTCTACTCCCTGCATTGATTAGCTCACATTTGTCTAAATTCTCTTTCATCTGCCAGGTATCAGCCCAGTCACTAATTCAATATAAGATCCCACTGTATCCTCTGTGCCGCTAGCTCAGTATTTGATACATCACCCGCCTTAGTGTTGTCTGCAAATTTAACCAATTTAAGGTATTTTGGTGTCCATATCGTTAATTAGGAATAATAGTGGTCCTAAAAGTGAACCTTGGGGTACCCCACTATGAACACAGGCCCACTGTGACATTGTGCCTCTCCTTCTCCAAGATGTTTGTATACTTTAGGAAAATTGGCTTGTTTTGTTTTGGACAATGTTTTTGACCATCATCTATATAGCAATTGATAAAGTCCAAAGCATAGGTGTATGTTCAGTAAGGGGTATCGATTGCTCTTTCTAGATCTTTCTCTTTTGTAAATAACAGCGATAGGAAAAATAGGGCTGGAATACATGGTCGCTGGGATTCCCTGAGCATCTATGGGTTTAACCCTATGGGGTGAAATGATATAATCAGCTGGATCCGAGTGAGACCAGTCTATTATGGACACCTGTACTCACTATGGGTTTCATTTCCCAAATCCCCAGTAATTAGCAATAAATTAAAACATTAATGGGGTCGAATCTGTTACAATTGTCAAATCCCTTTTTATTATGGTACTAAATGGAGTATAAATGTCTATTTGACAAAGGTCACAACCAGCAGGGAAGAATAACGGGAGAGAAAGTAACCTAGAGTACAGCAAGTTACTGCAAATGAGCAATTAAATACACTTTAAGGCCTCAGACTTGCTGGCACTGTAACCTGCAGGGACAAAGCACAGCTATTTACAATCCATCCGTTTCCATTCAGGCTAATTTCATCCCACATTGACTACGATGGTTCCTGTGTGTCACTGTGCTCACGCACAGAAGTAATGCATATCTCCAATCTGTTTGTATCTACAGACAATTTCTACAGTACAATTTATGGTATTCGCCTTTATCTGGAAACCTGTTCCAGCAACTGATAATATTGCAAACTATTTATTATAGCAGTATGATAACATACATTTTTAAATAAGATATGATCTTGCGCAACACAATTCATCAATTTGATTAAGCTGTAAAAATTCCAGCAGCACCAGTTTCACAACAGAGGAAAAACAGGAATCGACCGGGCACTTTTCGCGCAAATTCTATTCCACTGTTGACATAAGACAAAAACAGATTTGCTTTTTGGATGCGTGTTTGCTCATTGGACAGGCACTGTCCTCCAAAGCGATTTGTGCATCAATGCAAAAAGACATGTGTATTAAGTAACAATTTAGCAAATGATACCCGCTTAGCCCTAAGGTCATGGTACTAAGATGTAGAATAAGGCATAACAAGTCACGGTCACTGGGAAATAAAAATGGACAAATTAGAGTCATCTCCGATGAGCCCTGTGTACGTATGAGAGCCAGATAAAGCCGCCACGTGTCTGAGATCGTACATTTTCTGGTGATCAAAACGCTCCAAATCTACCTTGAGGCATCGAGAGATTAAACCGAGCAAGTAAAGACTCCGGTGATCAGAGAACGGGGGAAAGCACAAAAGGAGATCTGTCTTGCTTGTGGGAGATGTAATTAGAAGCATATGGGGGGGGGGGGGTGCAGAATGGAAGAGAGGGGCAGATTTACCGAGACGAGTGGGGAGATAAAGTAAGCCGGTGGAACGGGGAGGAATGAGGATATCTAAGGATGACAGGACACGGCGCATCAGGCCCAGAAACACTGGGAAAATCCATGGTGGTTAAGGAAGGCGTGCAGATGCACGCGTGGGCTATGCAGTGCCCAAACATGCCTCAGGCCTTCGCTTCTGAGGAGCACATGCTGCTCTGCCTGACGAAAAGGCTGTGAGTAAAAAGCTGTTCGGGAGACTACTGTCCTCAGTACAGCAGCCTTAACAAAGTAGTAATATGTAGTAGCTAGTCGTAAGCTTTTACATTTATTTATTAAACACCTGCTTTTATCCGAAGTGACAGCCAGTTTCGTTAAGGTAGATGTATGAAGAGCTCTGTAATTCAGTATATGCCTGTAAATCCAGTTCAGTGGTTTAATGGTCTAAATACCTCCTTCCAAAATTGTATTTTTTGCTTAAATACAACTTTTTGGCCAGTCAGTAGTGGCAAAGTATCTTTTTCAGAAGAGAAAGAAGAAAATATTTTGCTAAATTTGAATCCCCCAGAAAATTTTAATGGTACATGCAAATTTTACTGGGCTGTGTTAAACTATTCTTGGACTGGAAATATTGTAAATGATTGAAAAATGTTTCAAGCAAAAGATGCCATCTTTGTGTGCGCAGGAAACGTATTGCAGGTTTGAAGCTCAGACATGAAAGAGATCGCTTGATATTTTAAAGAAATTGCACATTTATGTAAAAGAATTTATTTCATGAATATCTACTACCAACTCTGCTGCTAGCTGTTTATAAACAGTCATGTGGCTGTTAAAGACTGTCGGTCAACACTGGGTCGCATATACAACGGTGGTCCCATAAGATTATAAACTGCAAAATTCCTATCACTTAGCCACATCGTAGCTGTCGTAGAGCAACGCATTACGCATTACTGTGACGATGCTGATGTAAAACCTACCGCACTGCCAGTCATATAAAAGTATAGCACACAGAATTATGTAGAGTACAATATCCTGTGGTACGCACTGTTATCTCACACCTCTGGGACTCTGTATGTGTGGAGTTTGCATTTTCTCCCCCACTCCTCATGGGTTTTCCTCCATGTACTCCAGTTTCCACCCACACTCCAAAAACATGCTCAGGTTAACTGAAGGCAGCAAATTGACCGTAGCTGTGCATGTATGAGTGACTGGTGTGTGAGTATGGTGTGTGTGTGTATGGTGTGTGTGTATGGTGTGTGAGTGAATGGTGTGTGAGTGAATGGTGTGTGTGTGTATGGTGTGTGTGTATGGTGTGTGAGTGAATGGTGTGTGAGTGAATGGTGTGTGTGTGTATGGTGCGTGTGTATGGTGTGTGAGTGAATGGTGTGTGAGTGAATGGTGTGTGTGTGTATGGTGTGTGTGTATGGTGTGTGAGTGAATGGTGTGTGTGTGTATGGTGTGTGTGTGTGTATGGTGTGTGTGTGTATGGTGTGTGAGTGAATGGTGTGTGTGTGTGTGTATGGTGTGTGTGTGTATGGTGTGTGAGTGGTGTGTGTGTGTATGGTGTGTGTGTATGGTGTGTGAGTGGTGTGTGAGTGAATGGTGTGTGAGTGAATGGTGTGTGTGTGTATGGTGTGTGTGTATGGTGTGTGTGTGTATGGTGTGTGAGTGAATGGTGTGTGTGTGTGGTGTGTGAGTGAATGGTGTGTGTGTATGGTGTGTGTTGTGTGTGTATGGTGTGTGAGTGAATGGTGTGTGAGTGAATGGTGTGTGTGTGTATGGTGTGTGTGTGTGTATGGTGTGTGTGTGTGTGTATGGTGTGTGAGTGAATGGTGTGTGAGTGAATGGTGTGTGTGTATGGTGTGTGAGTGGTGTGTGTGTATGGTGTGTGAGTGAATGGTGTGTGAGTGAATGGTGTGTGTGTGTATGGTGTGTGTGTGTATGGTGTGTGAGTGAATGGTGTGTGTGTGTATGGTGTATGTGTGTATGGTGTGTGTGTATGGTGTGTGAGTGAATGGTGTGTGAGTGAATGGTGTGTGTGTGTATGGTGTGTGAGTGAATGGTGTGTGAGTGAATGGTGTGTGTGTGTATGGTGTGTGAGTGAATGGTGTGTGAGTGATTGGTGTGTGTGTGTATTGTGTGTGTGTATGGTGTGTGAGTGAATGGTGTGTGTGTATGGTGTGTGAGTGAATGGTGTGTGTATGGTGTGTGAGTGAATGGTGTGTGTGTATGGTGTGTGAGTGGTGTGTGTGTGTATGGTGTGTGTGTATGGTGTGTGATTGAATGGTGTGTGTGTGTATGGTGTGTGTGTATGGTGTGTGAGTGAATGGTGTGTGAGTGAATGGTGTGTGTGTGTGTATGGTGTGTGAGTGAATGGTGTGTGATGGGTTCGCGCCCCATCCTGGGTTGTTCTCTGTCCTGTGCCCATAGGCTCCGGACCCCCATGACCTTAAATAGGACAAGCTGTTACAGTAAATGGGAGGATGGGCATGCTACTTGGTAATGAGAGCAAACAATTATGTTACTGGTTTATCTATTTTCTACACTGTAATGTCAGGATTCGTCCCTGCTTATCCCTAAGTTCTTTGTTTTGGCCAGCAGGTGTTGCTGGTCATTCCATTCTGCACCTTGTGTTCCTCTTCCTTTAGCTCCACTCACAGTCCCTACAGTCCTCCTTGTTCCCTGGTGCTGCTGTGAAGCTGAGTGGGCAGAGCAGCTGCTTGATTAACCGTTCATCCCAGATTATCGTGAATTTGAGGCTTGTCAGGCTCAATGACTTTGGACGTTTCAACTTTTTGGGCCCCAGAGGACTGTGTTGGTCAGCCCTGTAAATCAGCTTCTTTGTGTTTATGGTTTGATCCTTGGAGTCATTGTTAACCTGATCTGTATTTACATCCTGTGTTTCTTATATCTCTCTTAGTGCCTGAATGATCGTTAATGGCCCCCAAGCTCTCCTCCGTTTAGCTCTCAGTACCCGTGTATTGGTGTCCCTGTCCATTCCCTTTTCCTTTGTCGGCTATTGAGCGTGTTTGCAGTTCAGTGGTTCAATGGTCCCCACTGCAAACCCTGTTCTCTGTAATCACACTGCATTTCCTTGTGTTTAGTTTTAGCCTTTGCTAGTTCATGTGTTCATTATATTCCTTTGTTTAGACTCCTTGTGGTCGCGTTTTTTTTTTGTTTTAAATAAAGTTCCTTCTGAACTTGATACTGTAGCTATGCTGTGGACATTGTCATCCATGCCCCGACATAACGCTGTATCGTTTATCGTTATTTCAGCTGTACCTCATAGCCAAGCTGTCTAGTAGGCTCCACACAGCATTAGAGTGCCAACATACACTTTTATCCTGTAGCCCAACAACATGCAGTTATTCTGCCCACATCCAGGTGTTTCATCACAGGTAAAACTTATTCTGTTCCAGAACTCTACAGTGGTATGACTGTAGCCCTGGGTCTTCAGTGAAGAACTGGGTGGGGTAGCAGCCTGTGACACGTTCTTCGGAATTTCCTGTGCTGGAAGGGGGGTCTCCCCCAGGGATACTGGGATTCCGACTACATTGAGGTACTTGACCTGAATTGTTCCAGTGAATGATGTCATGCTCTTGGACCCAAAATTAACCAGATGAGGGGAGGGGTCTTTCATCCACACTCAAGTCAATGTCTTCTTCTTGTCACTTCCACTTCTTGTTGCCATGGTAGCAGAAGGCTGGTTCTGCAGTAGTATGAAAGATTGTTGGATCCGGATTCTGGATTTGCCTTCGCTGTTCCATTCTCTAAAACACAACAAAAACCTCATTTTCAATTTATTTTGCATTTATTAGTAATTAATATTATGGGTCAGGCGTGATAACGCCTGGGAGTAATTCATGTTCTCTCAATTTGCCGTTTGTTCCTTCAAACAACCACTGCTCTGATTTGGATATTGAAACAGGCTCATTTGACACACGGTGGAGTTTCCACATCCAGGAGATAATCAGTATTTGTTTTCTTTAGCTTGCAGTCAGTTCTTCGGTATGTACTGGCACCTGCTGCCAGGAGTGCAACATCAAAAATGCTAAGCGCTACAGCCACAGTAGTGAATCCTTGCTTGGGTCAGGCTCCGTCATCTGGAAAGGCTGCCTTGAGACTGCAGCTTAATGTCATGGGTTTGTTTGACAAAGAACCAGGGTGTGAGGATGTTCAGGAAAATAACAGCAGAGGGACATTTCATGGAAGGTACACAAGCAAGTATTTCATTGTACCTGAACTTTCAGTAAGGCTTTTACACCCATAACCCTTGTGATTTCGGGGAGTCGGTACCTGTTTACCTCATGCCACATAAGACCTCTAGAAGATGCTACCGAACAGGACCGGGTCCACCTTTTCGGGGGCCCTACGCAAAGTTTTGCGTGGAGGCCCCCCCACCAAGAAAACTGATAATCATTTCACAGGTAATTTGGGACTCTAGGCAGCTGCCTATTCTGCCTATAGCTAGAAACAGCCCAGTTCCAGAACTCTATAGGGCCAATCTGCTAAGGGCAGACGCTAAAGAGCTCTATAGGGCCAATCTGCTGAGGGCAAACCCTAAAGAGCCCTATAGGGCCAATCTGCTAAGGGCAGACCCTAAAGAGCCCTATAGGGCCAATCTGCTAAGGGTAGACGCTAAAAAGCTCTATAGGGGCCAATCTGCTAAGGGCAGACGCTAAAGAGCTCTATAGGGGCAATCTGCTGAGGGCAAACCCTAAAGAGCCCTATAGGGCCAATCTGCTAAGGGCAGACCCTAAAGAGCCCTATATGGCCAATCTGCTAAGGGTAGACCCTAAAGAGCTCTATAGGGCCAATCTGCTAAGGGCAGACGCTAAAGAGCTCTATAGGGCCAATCTGCTAAGGGCAGACCCTAAAGAGCTCTATAGGGCCAATCTGCTAAGGGCAGACGTTAAAGAGCTCTATAGGGCCAATCTGCTAAGGGTAGACCCTAAAGAGCTCTATAGGGCCAATCTGCTAAGGGCAGACGCTAAAGAGCTCTATAGGGCCAATCTGCTAAGGGCAGACGCTAAAGAGCTCTATAGGGCCAATCTGCTAAGGGCAGACCATAAAGAGCTCTATAGGGCCAATCTGCTAAGGGCAGATGTTAAAGAGCTCTATAGGGCCAATCTGCTAAGGGCAGACGCTAAAGAGCTCTATAGGGCCAATCTGCTAAGGGCAGACGCTAGAGAGATCTATAGGGCCAATCTGCTAAGGGCAGACGCTAAAGAGCTCTATAGGGCCAATCTGCTAAGGGCAGACGCTAGAGAGATCTATAGGGCCAATCTGCTAAGGGCAGACGCCAAAGAGCTCTATAGGGCCAATCTGCTAAGGGCAGACCCTAAAGAGCTCTATAGGGCCAATCTGCTAAGGGTAGACCCTAAAGAGCTCTATAGGGCCAATCTGCTAAGGACAGACGCTAAAGAGCTCTATAGGGCGAATCTGCTAAGGGCAGACGCTAAAGAGCTCTATAGGGCCAATCTGCTAAGGGTAGACGCTAAGAGCTCTATAGGGCCAATCTGCTAAGGGTAGAGGCTAAAGAGCTCTATAGGGCCAATCTGCTAAGGGCAGATGCTAAAGAGCTCTGTAAGGCCAATCTGCTAAAGGCAGACGCTAAAGAGCTCTATACGGCGAATCTACTAAGGGCGGATGCTAAAGAGCTCTATAGGGCCAATCTGCTAAGGGCAGATGCTAAAGAGCTCTATAGGGCCAATCTGCTAAGGGCAGACGCTAAAGAGCTCTATAGGGCCAATCTGCTAAGGGTAGAGGCTAAAGAGCTCTATAGGGCCAACCTGCTAAGGGCAGATGCTAAAGAGCTCTGTAGGGCCAATCTGCTAAAGGCAGACGCTAAAGAGCTCTATACGCCGAATCTACTAAGGCTGATGCTAAAGAGCTGTATAGGGCCAATCTGTTAAGGGCAGACGCTAAAGAGCCCTATAGGACCAATCTGCTATGGGTAGACCCTAAAGAGCTCTGTAGGGCCAATCTGCTAAAGGCAGACGCTAAAGAGCTCTATACGGCGAATCTACTAAGGGCGGATGCTAAAGAGCTCTATAGGGCCAATCTGTTAAGGGCAGACGCTAAAGAGCCCTATAGGGCCAATCTGCTAAGGGCAGACGCTAAAGAGCCCTATAGGGCCAATCTGCTAAGGGCAGACGCTAAAAAGCTCTATAGGGCCAATATGCTAAAGGCAGACGCTAAAGAGCCCTATAGGGCCAATCTGCTAAGGGCAGACACTAAAAAGCTCTATAGGGCCAATCTGTTAAGGGCAGACGCTAAAGAGCCCTATAGGGCCAATCTGCTAAGGGCAGACGCTAAAAAGCTCTATAGGGCCAATCTGTTAAGGGCAGACGCTAAAGAGCCCTATAGGGCCAATCTGCTAAGGGCAGATGCTAAAGAGCTCTGTAGGGCCAATCTGCTAAGGGCAGACGCTAGAGAGATCTATAGGGCCAATATGCTAAGGGTAGACGCTAAATAGCAGCAGGATCCCGCTGAGAGAAAACCTGCATCCCCTTCCCTGCCCATGTGGGTGGTACTGCCGCACGTTCAGCCCTCAGGGTTCTGGACATGGACTGACTGCTCTGTCAGTGGTTTGGAGTGCCTGGGGGAGATCCCTGTGCTCCCTTTAACTTTGCAGGGACGGCCTTCCCACCACTGCCGTGCCTGTCTCAGGTTTCCATGATGGAACTGTTTAATTCCGGATTATGGTGGAACACGACCTGGTAGAACACGGGCACTTCACAGAGGGGAGGAGGGAATATTCCTGCTCCCGGCATGTGAAGAACTGCTATTAAAAGGGATTTACTGCCACTTCACTGTGAGGTATTTTTAATAAATGATTTGATTGTGTCCGTAGTCAGCGATGGTATTTTAAATGAGTAATTTTGTGACATATAAATAGATCCTACATCTGATGTGTGTTAAATATCCTAGTGTTGTCAATAAACATATTGCAAGGGGTGTTGAGATTCCTGCTAATCTGTTAATGCTTTTATTTCAACATAATTTGTGTCAGCAAAATCACAGCCAGACCCAGAGATGTATCTAAGTAGAATGTTTGCCAGGTAAGCTGAGAAAACAAGATCATTATAAACCACCTGACGCAGGACAACCTCCCTAAAGTCCCTATAGATCAGTGTCCAGTAGATATTGGTTTTGCACCCATTAAAGAACAGGGCTGTTTGTCAGGCTGAAAAAATGTCGTCCATCAACGATTAAGCAAGAACGGGAAAGCCAAGAACGAGGGGGCAGAATTACCCCACGCAGGCAGCAGCTGCGCCGCACAGCATCGATTTTTACCCTGGCAGGGTTTGTTTTCTTTCATCCATAAAGCCCGGCATTCAGGTTTGATTGAAAATAAACGCTTTGATAAACGTCTGAACATCTTTTGTCAATCGAGGAAAAAGGGGTATCATTGGAGAAGACTGAACGTGTTTCGAACGTGGGTTGTGCACTATAAACGGCGTGCGTATGTTCAGGCGTGACAGGATGTGGGGAGCAGCAGTCCTGCTGCCTCTTAACCTTCCTTATAGGATGCGTTTTGTCTTACAAACATTTTTCACAAGCTGGAGAATATGTTTAAAATGTGTATGTGTTTGTGTAGCCCATTGCAATGTTTGCCCCTGTTGATTCTGCTGAACTGGAGCAGAAAATAAACAGATCCCAAATATCACCTAAATTCAGTTGTAATGTAATTCATTTCAGCGTGAGTCTGTAATAGACACTGTGATGGGAAAGGATTCCAAAATGCCAGAGGAAAAGTTGAATGTGGTGTTATTCTTTAACCACGCAGGTTTAATATCGATGAATAAATAACACAGAATTACTTTTGCACCTTCTAATAAAGCATCTGTTCCTGAAATAATCAATTACTCATTACAGCACAGTCAGTCACAGCCGATGTCTCCGATTCACCCTCTATCGTGCAGATTTTAACCAGTAATACTGACCTGAAAGGACAGATCCTTGGAGCTCCAGTAAGCTGCCCTCTTGTGACAATATCGACAGTGACATGCACATCACCTCTCTTTGTAAGGAGAACATTTAGGTCCTGTGCCTGGAAGGCACTGATAGTAGCCCTGCACTGGAGTGGCATTAATATAAATCTGATTTACACAGTTTGCATAAATCCATTCAGCATCCATTTGTCCCCTGAGGATGGGGAGATTCCCCCCCCCAATCAGAAGAGAATCGCTTCACCAGAAGAAGAGCTCAGACTCGCAGAGTGGCTCCCCCCCCCAATCAGAAGAGAATCACTTCACCAGAAGAAGAGCTCAGACTCCCAGAGTGGCCCCCCCCCCCCAATCAGAAGAGAATCGCTTCACCAGAAGAAGAGCTCAGACTCCCAGAGTGGCCCCCCCCCCCCAATCAGAAGAGAATCACTTCACCAGAAGAAGAGCTCAGACTCCCAGAGTGCCCCCCCCCCCAATCAGAAGAGAATCGCTTCACCAGAAGAAGAGCTCAGACTCCCAGAGTGGCCCCCCCCCCCCAATCAGAAGAGAATCACTTCACCAGAAGAAGAGCTCAGACTCCCAGAGTGGCTCCCCCCCCCAATCAGAAGAGAATCGCTTCACCAGAAGAAGAGCTCAGACTCCAGAGTGGCCCCCCCCCCCCCAATCAGAAGAGAATCACTTCACCAGAAGAAGAGCTCAGACTCCCAGAGTGGCCCCCCCCCCAATCAGAAGAGAATCGCTTCACCAGAAGAAGAGCTCAGACTCCCAGAGTGGCTCCCCCCCCCAATCAGAAGAGAATCGCTTCACCAGAAGAAGAGCTCAGACTCGCAGAGTGGCTCCCCCCCCCAATCAGAAGAGAATCACTTCACCAGAAGAAGAGCTCAGACTCCCAGAGTGGCTCCCCCCCCCAATCAGAAGAGAATCGCTTCACCAGAAGAAGAGCTCAGACTCCAGAGTGGCTCCCCCCCCCAATCAGAAGAGAATCGCTTCACCAGAAGAAGAGCTCAGACTCCCAGAGTGGCTCCCCCCCCCAATCAGAAGAGAATCGCTTCACCAGAAGAAGAGCTCAGACTCCCAGAGTGGCCCCCCCCCCCCAATCAGAAGAGAATCGCTTCACCAGAAGAAGAGCTCAGACTCCCAGAGTGGCCCCCCCCCCAATCAGAAGAGAATCGCTTCACCAGAAGAAGAGCTCAGACTCCCAGAGTGGCTCCCCCCCCCAATCAGAAGAGAATCGCTTCACCAGAAGAAGAGCTCAGACTCGCAGAGTGGCTCCCCCCCCCAATCAGAAGAGAATCACTTCACCAGAAGAAGAGCTCAGACTCCCAGAGTGGCTCCCCCCCCCAATCAGAAGAGAATCGCTTCACCAGAAGAAGAGCTCAGACTCCCAGAGTGGCTCCCCCCCCCAATCAGAAGAGAATCGCTTCACCAGAAGAAGAGCTCAGACTCCCAGAGTGGCTCCCCCCCCCAATCAGAAGAGAATCGCTTCACCAGAAGAAGAGCTCAGACTCCCAGAGTGGCTCCCCCCCCCCAATCAGAAGAGAATCACTTCACCAGAAGAAGAGCTCAGACTCCCAGAGTGGCTCCCCCCCCCCAATCAGAAGAGAATCGCTTCACCAGAAGAAGAGCTCAGACTCCCAGAGTGGCTCCCCCCCCAATCAGAAGAGAATCGCTTCACCAGAAGAAGAGCTCAGACTCCCAGAGTGGCTCCCCCCCCCCAATCAGAAGAGAATCACTTCACCAGAAGAAGAGCTCAGACTCCAGAGTGGCTCCCCCCCCCCAATCAGAAGAGAATCGCTTCACCAGAAGAAGAGCTCAGACTCCCAGAGTGGCTCCCCCCCCCCAATCAGAAGAGAATCACTTCACCAGAAGAAGAGCTCAGACTCCAGAGTGGCTCCCCCCCCCCAATCAGAAGAGAATCGCTTCACCAGAAGAAGAGCTCAGACTCCCAGAGTGCCTTTCTATTTATTGGCCAAGGAGTTTCTTGACCTTGTGACTCAGGAAGTAGTTAAGTGTGCTTTACAAAAGTTTTCTTACAAAACGAGACAGTAAATACTTTAACAGAGTAAAATATTTTCCAGGAACATGATTTGATCTTCAGGGAGATACAAGCAAGGACAGACATAGAGTATGTGAAATGCAGTGGGTATGCAGGTACGCTATGGTGGCATTAAGCCCACACCCTGTAAGTACCGCGGCAAAATCTTTTCAGCTTCTTTTCATGCTGCCTTTCAATATTTTCAAAACTTTCTGTCACACCCAACTCATGAGTTAATTAATATAAAAGATCCGGAATGTTTTTTAAATTAAAAAACATTCCTGAGCCGGTCACAGTCAAGGTCAATCAATAAACATGTATCCGTGTGAGCAAAGATCGCTGGATATAAATAATTCTCGAAGGTCACTGACATTAATGCAGCCCAGGTCATCCTGACCACAGAACACACTCACCTTCCCTCTTTCACATGCTCAGCTAGCTGCGGTAAAATGCAATGTACATGCAAGCTGTGGTCACATCCTTTACTACATCTGTGTCCTACTGAATCCTAATACAATCTTCCAATTTCCAATCCAGTACAGGCTTGCAGGGCACAATATTAATATATATCTTCTCCATATGTCACTTTAATAAATTATACAGCTGGTAAATCTGCATTATTGTGAAGACGTTTTACATAATCCATAAAATATCTTAAGAAATTAAATGTCTGTAGCCAGGTTATCGATTTCCTATTTTTGGAATTAAAATCTCAAACAGCCCCTTCTCTCGTGTCTGACGGGCAAATCAATACCAAAAACAGTGCATTTGAAAGGAATTTCTACGGCATCCAGGCAGCAGGTGGGTGAATGATAGACAGCAGCAGAACTGGCAAAAGAGCCTCTGGTAAGACTCCCTGGTAACCTCTGGCAAAAGAGCCTCTGGTAACTTGCACATTGCACTTCATCTTGCACTCACCTAGCTGTTAGCACTGCCTATAGCCTCCTCTACTTTAACTAATTGTACATTTTATTTCCCCTACTCTTCCTGGGGGGTGCTGCCTGGAGACCCCAATCTACCAAGATGTCCAGCACACCCTGCTACATGTGACATCGCCACTACCAATGACGTCCCTGCATCCAGCTCACCGTTATGCCTGTGTCATCTTCCACATCTTATGACTTAGACAGTATGACTCGGCACTTAACCATCTCTCCTATTTGACTCTCCCTGCCGGCCCCTGGAGGATGGGCTCCCCCTTTGGGTCTGGTTAGGGTTAGGGCTTCCTCTGCTGCCCCCTGGAGGATGGGCTCCCCCTTTGGGTCTGGTTAGGGTTAGGGCTTCCTCTGCTGCCCCCTGGAGGATGGGCTCCCCCTTTGGGTCAGGTTAGGGTTAGGGCTTCCTCTGCTGCCCCCTGGAGGATGGGCTCCCCCTTTGGGTCTGGTTAGGGTTAGGGCTTCCTCTGCTGCCCCCTGGAGGATGGGCTCCCCCTTTGGGTCTGGTTAGGGTTAGGGCTTCCTCTGCTGCCCCCTGGAGGATGGGCTCCCCCTTTGGGTCTGGTTAGGGTTTAGGCTTCCTCTACTGCCGGATCAGAAAGTCACATCATGTTCACTCATGTGCCCATGGAGAGCATGAAGAAGAGGGAGATGTGGTGTTCACAACAACGGTCAGTACAAAATACATGTATACAGGGGCGGGGCTACAAGGGAACTGACCCCAGCTGAAAGCTGATTGGCCCCAGAGTGCCCCTCCCCCATCATTCACCAATTCAAAACATATCACTGGCCTGTCTTAAACCTCCCAACCTTCAAAAATCCTAGAATCAGCCCTAGTATAAAGCAAAGGGCGCTAGGGAATCTGTGGTGGTTACAGAATGCAGGGGTAAAGGGTGTGACTAGTCGTCAAATAACCAAACCGTTAAACACGTCCCGCCCCCAGATTAAAGGTTTTCCTTTCTTCCCCATAATTTATGTAGTGTTGGTTCATACTCCGTTTTGCTCAGGAAATTTCATCAAACGGTTTTCGGAAATTGGATACCAGAAGCTGCCTGCTTTTCTCGGATAGCTCTTTCAAAGCAAAGGCTTACAGGTCCAATTAACTGTCCCTGTAGAGGGGGGGGGACCCTCAGTCCTTAGAGCTTGAGAGGGAGTGAGTCGGGAGAAGTTCACAGGAGACCAGTAAGGTGAGATACTCGAGGCTGAGGTAAGAACTTCCAAAAGCAACTCAACGGGGAATTCAGCTTTGTAAACACAATAAAACACATCCGAGATTCCTGAGTCGCATCCATTTCTGCGACATGCAGTGGCAGCTAGCTTGTCTTATTGTGAGACTTACTGTGGTCTGTCATAGGCTCCCTGAATCGGCTTCTGCGTAACACTGAGCTGCTCTGAATCACGGTCACTCCCAGGTGTGTTGCTATGGTAACTTCTGTGTAACTTCCTCTTGTGACAGTAAATGTGGTGGGAGCAGACATTGTGATTTACCCTCGTGCTACATAACTGTGGTTATTTTGTTGTTATGCTGTAGTTTACATTGTAGTTATCATATGTTTACCTCAGCCGCTTATCCAGGACGGGATCCCAAGTCCATCACAGGGGTCATGCACCATTACACACCGTGAGAAATTTAAGGACAGCACATGTTCTTGAGCTGTGGGGGAGGGGGGGGCACACAGCCTTGGCTCAGTGAGGCCGCTTCGGTCCATAGTTCTGCTGCAGCCAGACCAGTAGCTACAAGCCACCTACTTTGAATTAGTATAAACCTATAGCATTATCATGAACTGCTGCAGTACTATCAATATGTTAATAAATGACCAGACTCATTAAAGCTAATAGGAAGATCAGAAGTGCAAAGGTAACAGTCCAGTCCTGCTAAATTTGTCTAAAGAGGGTCCTACCCAGTAGCTAGGATTTCATAATAAATACATTTATACATATATTTAATTCATTCATCTGACGTTTTCATCCAGTGCAATGTACAGTCCGGGGAGAGCTACTGCTCTCTGGGATTTGAACCCATGACCTTTGCATTATTAGTAAAACATTCTACTTGTTGCGGTACAGGAACTAAAAGCACCTGCCAGCAGAGGGATGGATCACAGCGTATGCTCCCTGGGATTCACACCCATGACCTTTGCATCATTAGCATATCACTTTACCTTTGAGCTACAAGAGCGACATCCATTAAGAAGATAAATAAATAAATAGCTAAATAGTGCGATAATCCACTATAGTATAGTCTACAAATAAGTGTTTGACTGAGCCAAGATCAGGCACCTGGGATGGCAATGGCAAATGCCCTCTTCCCTTTTCATCACTCCATTCAGTACTCGCGTGTGTCCTGGGGAGTGTAAGTTTCTGCTTTGAAGAAACGGAAATCACTTCACCTTAATATGAAGTCAAGCAGCCAGAATGGCTTCCTATATACTGACATTTAGCTGTGGATGTTAAGCATGCAGAACCACCAGAAGAGCACAGGAGCCCAGGGGTTCTTTTGCCGTGCGTTATTGCTATTGTGATGCAGCGTTTAATGCGCGGCCTTATTTGCTCACAGAGAACAGCACTTGCCATTGTGATGCAGCGTTTAATGCGCAGCCTTATTTGCTCACAGAGAACAGCACTTGCCATTCTGATGCAGCGTTTAATGCACAGCCTTATTCGCTCACAGAGAACAGCACTTGCCATTGTGATGCAACGTTTAATGCGTGGCCTTATTTGCTCACAGAGAACAGCACTTGCCATTCTGATGCAGCGTTTAATGCACTGCCTTATTTGTTCACAGAGAACAGTACTTGCCATTGTGATGCAACGTTAAATGCGGGCCTTATTTGCTCACAGAGAACAGCACTTGCCATTGTGATCCAGCGTTTAATGCGGGGCCTTATTTGCTCACAGAGAACAGCACTTGCCATTGTGATGCAGCGTTTAAACACTAAAATCCCTTTCCATGATAAATGTCAGACTGATCGTACTTGAGATTCTCAGCCAACCGATTCAGAGCTTGTGTTTGCTTAGAATCTCAAAGCAGAAGCATAGATATCACAATGCAGTCTATCCATCAAATCACCATACCAGCATCACCTTAGCAACTGCTGCTCGTGAACTGCCAGCAAGGTGCCTCAGCAGGCCTGCTAAGCGTACCGCAGTCTGCAGCTGGCCCTCTTCACTAATTTTATACCTTAATTGCCTCATTAACTCTAGGAAAAGTCCTGTTAGGATCTTCTTTCAATAATCTGCATCCCTCATTTTCTCAAGTTTTCCCCTTACTTTGGCAGTTACCCATATATACAACACATATGAATCTGTAACTTGTCGTCTACGTGTCATGGTAATGATGCCAGCACATATCAGCTGTCCTTTAGTTTAGCATTACGGTCATGGGTGGTGGTTCTTCCAGTCCAACTTGACACCTTCTGAGCAGAGCTGGCGAAATCCCCGTGCGTGAGACTGGAAGACGACTCTCCCAGAAAGCATAGCCCTCCTGTTACGGTAATGAGGAGTCGTGCCGAAGAGTCAGAATGTCACAGCAGGTGGGATGGATCAAGCCTCAATAAGGGGATACAAAGCCAAAGTTTATCACGTATTAATGCAATCGATGGCCAGTCTTTACCAAGATAAAAGGACGATTTCCTTTATCATCCTTTAGTTTCCTTGCCCGCTGTAGGGATAGTACTTTGTAACCCGATACACTGGTATCGTACCCATCACTTCCTGACCAACGCATTCTGTCGATATTGCCTCCGCTGTGCCGCATACCATAATATAAAATTCATCATCTCTAAATTGCCTGGTGGCCGCTGAAGGTGGCTCACCTCTGCTTTTGTGTTGCACTGCTTAATGTCAGTGTGATGCTCTGCAGTGATATCACTTAAACCACTGCGTAATTACCTGCTGGAGTTCAATGCAATTTTACTTGCTGTCATTTCGCTAAACCAGTTCAGTAGTGATGGCACCACGTCTCGCGGAACTTTATCGGAAAACTATTCCCCATCCCTATTCCCTATCATGCCACAATTACTATTATCAACCAGGAAATAAAAGATTATTATCTTTGTAGTGACATTAATCTGGAGTAATGTCTTATAAACAACATTGTTATTAAGTTTAATACACAATTATAAACATTTACAGAATATAGTCAACTACTATTGACTAGTATAACATAGTATTGATATTAATACTGATGGCTATTACATAGTCCAGGGTGTTTGGCTGATTACCTGCTTAGACTTGTTTTTAATAAAACATTTTTAACAATATTTTACCTGCTTCAACCATACAGGCTCCCGCAATCAGTGGGTCCCCAAGGAAGCATATTTTTCTACCGTTTATTTTTCTTTCTTTCTTAAGGGATTTTTTTTCTAGAGCTCAGTTAAACCTTTACACTCCTGCTCCACATGGACATAGACAGCATATGGCTTATAGGAAAGACCACATGCGGGAATCTGTGCTCAAGTAATTACCAACTTATGATTGGTTAGGAAACTCCCAGAAGATCCTCCACTTCTCATTGTCTATATCATCAACATTATTTAGGCACTTTATTCACAGAAAATACAGAGTGTATAAATCAGAAACCGTCTGTAGTGCTTTATAGTGGATGAAAGAGAGCCCAGAAGCATCACAGAACACATTGATCATGCCCACTTCACAGTTTGAAATATCGCCCAGAGAAACACATTGAATAGAATAGATAATTTCTAATCAGATGCTAAACGCTGTGTCAGAGAACAGCATAAAGGTCAAGCGGCTTAAACAAAATTAAAAAGTTTACCAGCCAAGAGTAAACAAAATGAAAGTTAAAAAAAAAGTTACCTATGTGGACAAAGATATGGAGGTCATATCTAACATTGGGCATGACAGTCTGTGGGTTTTCTGCCTTGGGCGGTGTATCTTTTACACCACAACTGAGGTGAATGCGAATATAACCACATAAAAAATAAATACCGCCCAAAGTGAAAATATATATCTGGGGTGTTGGGGTGGGGGGGGGTTCACATTGCCATCATGAAGGTGCCCCCCTCTGCTCACATGTTGGCATGACACTCAGAATCTGTAAGCTTGAGATTTCTGAGAGAAAATCCCCGCGGGTCAGAACGGGGCGACACCGGTGGACGGGAGAATCTGCTGATGGGGGCTACGTGAGGCGCTACAGGCTGTTTGCTGCTACCTCTGGCAGCTCGAGCTGCCTCACTAAGAGCACAAAAAGGCTGATTCAACATTGGACTTATTGACAATTTAATGAAAAGAGCTGAGACAGGGAAAAATATACCCTGTGATGAAAAGGATTAGATTAAAAAGAAAACACAGGCCCTGTGTACTCCTGGGTAATGGGCGTCCCAGAAGGTGAACTCTGTGGGTGCTTTCAAAGTTTAGACAAGTTCATACTGAGATATCTGTCAGACCACTGCTGGGCCTCAGTAGGGACAGGAAGGCCTCCCCAGGCCTCACAGGTCATCAGCAGCCCTAACTTCTTCCAGGCCTTGATCGCTCTGCCCCCAGTGGTGGGGTTTGGATGAATGAACGGTAGCCATAAATGCAGTAGTGATGCACTAACAGTGAGATCTCAGCTGCCAAAGCTTCACACGCATTACTGTCCTCCTTTATCCTCTTGTTTTCATTTCCATTCACGATCCATCTCCATCTCACATGCCGTTTGACACTTACAACATGGAAACTATTATAATTCAAAGAGTACCAGAGGAAAAAAAACAAAAGATTAAAACATTAAAATGTGTGTATCGTGAAATAATCCATCCACCCATCAATCCTTACATCCATCTTTCTATACCCACTTGTCCTGTTCAGGGTCACGAGGGGTCCGGAGCCTGTCCCAGAGGCTACGGGCGCAAGGCAGGGAACAACCCAGGCTGGGGAGCCAACCCTTCGCAGAAAGAAATAATCAGCAAGAATAATATTTTTCTATTACTTTTGCCTAATCATGCAAATTTTTATTTCTGTATGCTTTCATACAGTAGTTTCCCGATATGAACATTGGCTGTCTGGGTAAATTGGAAGCTCTGACAGGGCATCTTTGATGTATGATATGAAAGCACTTTACTGTCTTGACCAGCCAAAGTCATAATCGTGCATGCAGGGGTCAGCATAGTACCTGTCACGGACCAACCCCAGGGATCCCCTAGTGACGTCAGAAGGACCACGCCCCCAGGTAGACCCCGACGAGGATTACCTTCCTGAGAATGGAAACTGCCCGGTTTACATGCTTCTCCATCGGTTTTTCTGTTTTTCCCAGTTCTTGGACTGTCTAACCTCTTCGCTAATTCCTAGCGTTTTAATCAGTGGAGCCTATTTTAGTTTTCCTGATACGAAAATCCGACGTGGGATCTTCATGGCCAGTCCTGAGTTTCAGCATTTATTCATATCTGTCTGCCTGGTTACCTGCACCCTGCTGTGTCCTCTGATCCCGAGACTTGCCTGTTCCGCTCTGATCTCCTACGCACATCACCTGACTTCTGCCTGTCCATTGAACACCGAATACCTGCCTGTTCCCATCTGACCTCCAACGCTCATCGCCTGACTTCTGCTTGTCCATTGATCACCAAATACCTGCTTAAGCCCTCTGATCTCCAATGCATATTACCTGACTTCTGTCTATCCATTGACCACTGAATACCTGCCTGTTCCCCTCTGATCTCCTACGCACATTGCCTGACTTTTGCTTGCCCATTGACCACCGAATACCTGCCTAAGCCCTCTGATCTCCAATGCATATTACCTGACTTCTGCCTGTTCATTGACCACCGAATACCTGCCTGTTCCCCTCTGATCTCCCACGCTCATCGCCCGACTTCTGCCTGTCCATTGACCACCGAATACCTGCCTAAGCCCTCTGATCTCCCACACACATCGCCAGACCCCCGCCTGCTTGGCTACATTCTCTGCCTGTAATCTTGGCAATAGCGACAACTGTAATTTTTCATTCTCACAGCATTTTTTGAGAGTTTTTCTATCTAAAATAAAGCTGCTCCTGGCTCCTGATTCCTTGCAGGTGTCTTTTCTTCATCCATAACAAGTACCTGCGGGTTGCTGCTGTGCTGTCTCTCATGCAGGAAATGTGCCAAAGCCCTGGTCCACGGTGGAGCAAAAGGTCACCATTGTTTGGGGGGGGGGGGGGTGCATCCACACAGAATGGTCACATGGATTCCTCATACTTCCTGATACTCAAAGCAAATCAAATCTAAATGTATTTGCACAACACATTTCAAACAACCAGAGCTGAACCAAAGTGCAACATAGACATAAGTTACCAAAACAAAGACAGACATAATTTAAAACTCAATAAAATTTTTGCACTAACAAAAAAAGATAAATGAAACTGATTTAAAAAAAATTTAAATTAAATTCAAAAATAAATAAATAGATGTGTTTCAGAAACCAAATGAAACTGGAGATAAATGCCAAGGCAAAGAAATGTGTCTTAAGCGATGATTTGGGCTGTGAGGCTGTAATGTGTGTGTGTGTGTGTGTGTGTGTGGGGGGGGGGGGTCAGAGCACATACTGCAAAGGCAGGGTCAGCCCTGCTTTTAGGCCTGGCCGTGGTGCATACAAGTGGCTCCCCTATGACCTTCTCATCTACAGTATGACCTTCTCCCCTATGACCTTCAACAGAATCTCTGCCAATCCAATTAGGGCTTTAAAAACCAATAATAAAATTTTAAAATCAATTCTGAATTTGACTTGGAGCCAGAGGAGCAAGGTTGGCATTTGGAGGCAGAAGCTGTGGCCAATGTCCTCTCTGTCCACTGAGATATGGGGCGCTGTGTGCCTGAGTGGTTCAGGTCTCTGTGCCGGGGATTAGAAGGTTGGTGGTTTAAATCTCCTCCTCAGCAGAATAGTCACATCTATAGTGGGCCCCTGAGAAAGACCCTTAACCCCCCCCCCCAACCAATACCCCAAGGGTGCAATCAAAGGCCAACCCTGCACTCCAAAGCCTTACTTTCACCTGTAGATTTGTGTGTTTATTGCAAAGCAGAGCATGATGGGATATGTGAAAACTGAAGAATTACACTGTAATTGTGCAAATAAATAAGGGCAAATAAAAGCTTCATTTTACCAGGGGGAACAGAGGTGCTGCTTAGGGCAGATGTGACCTTTGACCCTGGTGAGCCGACACCCCCCTCGTCACTGGGCCAGCTTTGGCAGACTGGAATAAATCATGCAGGGGAAAGACATTCCTGTATGTCCTCTGTGAAGCCATCCACATGACACTGGTACAGCTGGGCTTTTTATTTCCGATGAGGATGCATTTTATTTTATTCATATATGAATTATATATTGTATTAATATAATAATCCTTGGCTGGTGCAGTGATGGTCCTGCTGGCTGCCAGGTGCCATCGCACTGTCAGCATCAGCACATTCACTTCATTTTATTTATTTATTTTGTTGCTATCCCTAAGGCGGTTGCCAGATATTTTCCACTGAGTCCGAGTAAGGGAATTTTCTGGCAAAGCAACGACGTTGGGGATGAATTTAGGTTTCTGCACCCTTTAGGTTTCACACTTTAAAGAAAGGTCACTGTACAGTGCAGGATATGGAGTTTGGGTGGGGGGATGAGGAATGGGCGGGTGGGGGGTGAGGTTTTTTAAAAAAGTTGGATGGAAAATGGACCATAGTGACTACTCAAAGAGACGCCCAACAAAGGCGACGGAGACACAACAAAACATGACAACTGCTCAGCTGCAAGGGAACCTTGCAGCTGCATGCTGCTGGAGCCCAAACGGTTCAGACCAATAAGGGCAAAGTGCTTCATACTTTTGTGGTGAACAATTTGCCTGTTTTATTAAAGCAAAGACCAGAGCTGTTGAAGGTCTGTGTTGCTGTGCGCTGTAATTTCCAGCAGGTATTTGACATCCCCCCCCCCCCAACACACACACACACACACCCTGTGCCAGGCTGCTCTCTCTTTTACATCTTGGGTAAGTAACACTCAAATGAATGTATAACACAAAAGGAAACAACGCCTTTATTTTTAATAACCAGCAGACTTTAATCCAAGAAGTCCAGACACCCCCGACAGGATGCACTGGCCGTGAAGCAGAGTAACGCACAGCCACACTGGGCTCGGAAATCAAAAGCAGCAAACTGACACAAGCATCCAAACAGCATCCAAGCAGCAAACAGACAGCATCCAAACAGCATCCAACCAGCATCCAAGCAGCATCCAGACAGCATCCAGACAGCATCCAAGCAACATCCAGTCAGCATCGAAGCAGCATCCAAGCAGCATCCGGACAGCATCCAAACAGCATCCAAGCAGCATCCGGACAGCATCCAAGCAGCATCCGGACAGCATCCAAGCAGCATCCAAACAGCATCCAAGCAGCATCCAGACAGCACCCAGACAGCATCCAAGCAGCATCCAAGCAGCATCCGGACAGCATCCGGACAGCATCCTATCAGCATCCGGACAGCATCCAAGCAGCATCCAAACAGCATCCAAGCAGCATCCAGACAGCATCCAGACAGCATCCAAACAGCATCCAAGCAGCATCCAGACAGCATCCAGACAGCATCCAAGCAGCATCCAAGCAGCATCCGGACAGCATCCTATCAGCATCCAAACAGCATCCAAGCAGCATCCAGACAGCATCCAGACAGCATCCAAACAGGATCCAAGCAGCATCCGGACAGCATCCAAGCAGCATCCAAACAGCATCCAGACAGCATCCAAGCAGCATCCAGACAGCATCCAGACAGCATCCAAGCAGCATCCTATCAGCATCCAAACAGCATCCAAACAGCATCCAAGCAGCATCCAAGCAGCATCCGGACAGCATCCAAACAGCATCCAAACAGCATCCAAGCAGCATCCAAGCAGCATCCGGACAGCATCCAAACAGCATCCAAACAGCATCCAGACAGCATCCAAACAGCATCCAGACAGCATCCAAGCAGCATCCAGACAGCATCCAGTCAACATCCAAGCAGCATCCAGACAGCATCCAAGCAGCATCCAAACAGCATCCAAGCAGCATCCAGACAGCATCCAGTCAACATCCAAGCAGCATCCAGACAGCATCCAAGCAGCATCCAGACAGCATCCAAGCAGCATCCAAACAGCATCCAAACAGCATTCAAACAGCATCCAAGCAGCTTCCAGACAGTATCCAGACAGTATGCCTGTGTGCTTATCCTGGTCAAGGTCATGACACAATAAAATTTAATTTAATTCTGTTTCATTTATATATGCCATTTTCACAACGTTTCATTGTCTCAAAATAGTTTACATTATCCCCATCGAAAGCCCCCAGTGAGCAAGCCAGTGGTGACAGTGGCAAAGAATACCTCTCTAGAAGGAAGAAACCTTGGGAGGAACCAGACTCAAAGGGGGAGCCCATCCTCCAGGGGAAGTCAAATTAAGAAAGTCCCAATGCTGTATATACACGCCAATGTAAGTCTGGGTGCATTGAGGAAATGTAAATATATGATCACTTATACATTCTCCAAAGCATTTGCTTTCTCAAACTTATTTAATTAGTGGGTAATACTAACAACAGCCTTCAAGGAATTCCTTCCCCTAAAGTCCTTTAAGGTTAGAGTGAGCTCATAGCTGCTACAGCCTGGGCTCTTCACTGACGAGCCCATTCGTTCAGGTCAGCGTTTGAGCTGAACTCCAGCAAGGACGACACCAGAGGTCAGTATTTGATGAGGGAGTGAAAAAATGCATTTCAACTTTGCCCGTTTGTTTCTTATTTTTATTACTGTATCCATGGAAACGAAACATCCTGCTGCTAACACTAGAATTTATCAAGTACCGGAACTAAGGAGGAATGTTTTCACATGTAGAGGGATTATAAATGATAATTTGCTTTTCTTGCAAATGTTTTTCCAAGCTCTAGAGTGCTAAAGAATCAATTTCTTCTCCAGTTTAAAGCCCATTATTCTGCTGGTTTCAGATACTGGCGTTCATGAATACAATCCTAAAAGGAAAAACAACCACAGGCAGCTTTGTAGTTACATCTTTGTGGGGACTCTCCTATCCCTATGGGGAAAACTCTAATCCCAACATGACGACCTTAACCCCTACCCAGCCCAAACCTGAACCATAAATAACCAAACCAAGTACGAAACTTTTGGCATTTTTACTTTTATTTTTTTATTGCATTCACATATCTTTGTGGGGACCTGTAAAATGGTCCACACAATGTCAAAAAGCAGGTTTTATCATATTGTGGAGTATATTTGGTCTCCACAATGTAATATAGACATAATCAACACACGCACAACCACACACACACAGACACACAAACACACAGACACACACACATACATGCACACACAGACACAGACAGACAGACACACACACATTCACACACACAGACAGGCACAGACACACACATCTGCATCAAAGATCCATTTTGGTTGCAGATATTCTTAAGTTAAGAAACAAAAATATATTGAAATGGTGGCAAAATATGGTTTGGGAAAATATTTAGGGAGTATTAAAGATTTTTCAAGTAGTTTTTATTTTCTTGAAAGTGGCCATGGATTGCTGAATTTTCATTGCACAGCAAAATTATGTCTTTGTAATAACAACTCTACAAAAGATTTTTATAATTTCTGATGACAGTGGAGAATGAGAAGTAGCAACACTAAAGGTAGGAAAAGCAAGCATGTGTTATGAATTCAGATGGTCGTTTATTGCAGATATGACACACCTTGGCAGAGGATATAAGTATTAATTAAAGTGGTATTTTAATTAGTGAAAAGAGAATTTCTCCGTGAGTATTAATAAGATATCATTATTCTATTCTATTCTATTCTATTCTATTCTATTCTATTCTATTCTATTCCAGGTTAAAATCATATTCTCATCTATATGTCAACATAACCACCATCAATACAGATTTGCCTGGCTGAGGGGACGCAACACAGTGACAAACCCAGTGATCACATCCAAAAGCTTCCGCAGAAATGATGGTGCTTTGGGAAGTCAGCACTGACATACGAGGACTTCCCACAGACCACGTGACTGTGCTCCACCGTGGGCGATTGAGCTCTCAGGTGACATAAAGCCATTGTGTCCCGAGAGCAGCTCCATGGCAACCTGGGGCATCCAGGAACCTGCGAAGAAGAATAATCGCGCATCCTGGCCGCGGTTTCAGGGTAAACGGTCTCAGCACAGGCGAAAGGTCCTCAGTAATACAGCACAGAAAGGTTGGTATGAAACGTGTCGAGCACATAGATAATGTGGGCAATCACTGAAAGGCTTATTCATCAAAGCCTGCAGCGGGAGAGGATCCTCTGTTAAATATGTCAGAACAGCTTGGGGAGCAGTGGCAGATAGTGGTTCTTGTCCGGCGATTAACGGGATGTAGAGGGAGGGGAGATCCTCTGCGAATGTGGCCAGAGGGAGGTGGCATATGCAGAGTACAGTATGTGCTGCCAAGCCGACGACACGACAGGCGCGGGGGGGGGGGGGGGGGGGGGGGAACCTCCTCGGAGACAGACACGTGCGCAGTCAGTAAGTCTGAAGGGTGCCATCCCAGCCGACCGGCATGACATCTGATGCTCTGCAGATCAATGCTGTGAGATGACCCTCCCTCAAACACCCCCGCCCCCCAAGTACAGTATAATGGAAATTTTTATATATGTGCAAAAACGATCCAAGGACATTTCAATGAATAAGAAATGGGGCAGATGGGAAGACACCAATACTTTTGAGATTAAATTCTTTACAGAGCAGATAGGTGGTCAAATTGCCCACGTCACTGTAATCCTGCCCATAGTGTACCTCAGCCTTATGCCCTTTGACGCCTGGCATAGGGTCCGGCCCGCCCTGGCATCCCGCCCGGGGTGTACCTCAGCCTTATGCCCTGTGCCGCCTGGCATAGGCTCTGGCCCGCCCTGGTATCCCGCCCGGGGTGTACCTCAGCCTTATGCCCTGTGCCGCCTGGCATAGGCTCCGGCCCGCCCTGGTATCCCGCCCGGGGTGTACCTCAGCCTTATGCCCTGTGCCGCCTGGCATAGGCTCCGGCCCGCCATGGTATCCCGCCCGGGGTGTACCTCAGCCTTCTGTCCTGTGCCGCCTGGCATAGGCTCCGGGCCGCCCTGGCATCCCGCCCGGGGTGTACCTCAGCCTTCTGTCCTGTGCCGCCTGGCATAGGCTCCGGGCCGCCCTGGCATCCCGCCCGGGGTGTACCTCAGCCTTATGCCCTGTGCCGCCTGGCATAGGCTCCGGGCCGCCCTGGCATCCCGCCCGGGGTGTACCTCAGCCTTATGCCCTGTGCCGCCTGGCATAGGCTCCGGCCCGCCCTGGTATCCCGCCCGGGGTGTACCTCAGCCTTATGCCCTGTGCCGCCTGGCATAGGCTCCGGGCCGCCCTGGCATCCCGCCCGGGGTGTACCTCAGCCTTATGCCCTGTGCCGCCTGGCATAGGCTCCGGCCCGCCCTGGTATCCCGCCCGGGGTGTACCTCAGCCTTATGCCCTGTGCCGCCTGGCATAGGCTCCGGCCCGCCATGGTATCCCGCCCGGGGTGTACCTCAGCCTTCTGTCCTGTGCCGCCTGGCATAGGCTCCGGGCCGCCCTGGCATCCCGCCCGGGGTGTACCTCAGCCTTATGTCCTGTGCCGCCTGGCATAGGCCCTGGGCCGCCCTGGTATCCCTCCTGGGGTGTACCTCAGACTTATGCCCTGTGCCGCCTGGCATAGGCTCCGGGCCGCCCTGGTATCCCTCCTGGGGTGTACCTCAGCCTTATGCCCTGTGCTGCCTGGCATAGGCTTTGGGCCGCCCTGGCATCCCGCCCGGGGTGTACCTCAGCCTTATGTCCTGTGCCGCCTGGCATAGGCCCTGGGCCGCCCTGGTATCCCTCCTGGGGTGTACCTCAGACTTATGCCCTGTGCCGCCTGGCATAGGCTCTGGCCCGCCATGGTATCCTGCCCGGGGTGTACCTCAGCCTTATGTCCTGTGCCGCCTGGCATAGGCTCCGGGCCGCCCTGGTATCCCTCCTGGGGTGTACCTCAGCCTTATGCCCTGTGCCGCCTGGCATAGGCTCCGGGCCACCCTGGCATCCCGCCCGGGGTGTACCTCAGCCTTATGCCCTGTGCCGCCTGGCATAGGCCCTGGGCCGCCCTGGTATCCCTCCCGGGGTGTACCTCAGCCTTATGCCCTGTGCCGCCTGGCATAGGCCCTGGGCCACCCTGGTATCCTGCCCGGGGTGTACCTCAGCCTTATGCCCTGTGCCGCCTGGCATAGGCTCCGGGCCGCCCTGGCATCCCGCCCGGGGTGTACCTCAGCCTTATGCCCTGTGCCACCCGGCATAGGCTCCTGCCTGCCCTGGCATCCCACCTGGGGTGTACTTCAGCCTTATGTCCTGTGCTGCCTGGCATAGGCTCCTGCCCGTCCTGGCATCCCACCCTTGGTGTACCTCAGCCTTATGCCCTGTACTGCCTGCTATAGGCTCTGTGCTGCCCTGTGACCCTGGCAAGGAGAAGTGGTTGAAAGAAAAATCAATAGTTTTAGTGATGAACTGACTTTAAACACAGTCCAATGAAACTCATAAGAAAGCAACATTCAGGCTGAGTGATTAAATGAGAGGATATCAGAAGACGATAAACAGCCTGCCTCCTCAGAAGGATATAAAAGAGAGAGCAGGGATGGTAAAGATAACGACAGTGTGAGGTCACAAAGGCTGATTCCTCATCTGTAGGCTGTTTGTACATTTTAAAATGAGCATTTTCCTAGCAGAGAAATTCATTACTGCCCCACCTGTTTTGCAAAATTCCAAGACTTTATTTGGAAGAGACCACAGAAGACAATTTAAACTTCATGGTGGGTTGTGGGGAGAATAGTAATTCCGGCAGCATGACCAAGCTGCCGGTGGAAGTGAGTCTTTGTCAGATGTGATTCCCAGAGTGTCAGAATGCCGGCAGCATTCCCAGTGGGCTGAGAAAACCCCCCCAAAGACTCAACGTTCACTGGGGAAACGTAGCAGCCAACTGCTGAGCAGAGCAGCAGGAGTGTCTGCAGAAATGTCACCTCTCTGCGGACAGAAAGAGTCTAATTTCATACTTTCAGCTTGTCATTGTCGAAAGTTTCATATTTTAAGTATAAAATGAAATTCTAAGGAGCAGAGAGAAGCTGAGAGGATGGAAAGAGAGACAGTGGCAGATGCGATTTGGGAGACCTCAAGTGAGCAGCAGCAAGGTGTGACTAACAGCGAGATCCCTCAGCAAAGGGAAGATCACTCACCTGCCTTCAGCTTATCTATTTGTTGTGATATCAATTACCTTTGACCTCAAATATCACTCTACTATTATCACATAAAGATCAAGTAAATATCAGAGATAAGTTATATTTGCTGAATGTTTCCAGTGTATGTTTTATCCTTCCTTTTCGCTACAAGAAGATTGAATCTCCCAGAGAGTGTTAATGAACTTTGCCACATCGTAAACATAATTCCAGACTGCTATGACATTGAGGTTTTAAAGGAACGGTTTCCAAAGCAACTGAGTAACATTAAGCGCTGTTCATCTCTTCTGGTTATTATTTTAAACAACTTTTATATAAGGGCTTTCTGTGAAATGACACCTCTTCTGCCTTATCGGGACTTTCGGAGATTTTCCTGAATCATTACTGAAATCATTGTCAACAGCACTCAATGACGTGCTTAAACAAACACGCATATTTGCTGGACGTTCTGCTTTCTGATCATTTTCCTGCGTCACTATGACACTTCAATTATAACTTGTTGTCCTGAGGTTCTGCTGTTTAATGTGATTACCTGAGAACTGTTGCCCTCATTCCTAAAAAGGAAAATTAGGATTCCATGGCTACACTGTGGGATGTGATCGCGCCCTTAATCCCTGAATATTGTTACATCTGTGCACATGCTGACAGACCACAATGGAGGCGCTCAGGTAGTGATTATAATATTCTGTTCTGTGTGCAGGCTGAAAGAAAGAAAGAAACATGCTATTTACTCCATATGAGAATGTCATTTTAGAGCATAACAGACTTCTTTTATGGTTATTGATCATGGATGTATTTAAACTGAAACTGTTTAACTTTGTGTGTGTGTGTGTGTGTGTGTGTGTGTCTGTGTGTGTGTCAGTGTGTCTGTGTGTGCATGTGCGTACATGTACGTTACGTGAGCTCTATGTTCGCCGACGGAAAAATTAAGCTTTAAAAGAAAAGAACACCATACATTGATACCCGCCTATCTCGGAAGTTAACGTTCCAGACCCATCAGCGATAGGTGATAATCTGCTATATACAGTAGAAAGACCATATAAACATTCTTTTTTAATAGTTTAAGCCTTAAAATACCCCTCACACACGTGTTAAACACATGTAAACTTATTAAAACACTCATATTTGTAAATACATATGATATGTGGATGTTGGATTAAGGATATGAGTAACATATAATAATAATAATAATAATAATAATAATAATAATAATAATAATAATATGTAATGCATATACAGTACTGTGCAAAGGCCTTAAGCAGTCCAATGAAATGTTTAAAGCTGTTTATCTGGGTAGCAAGTGTACTTTGGCTTAGAACAAAAAACACAATTTAACATCAGAACATGTGCAAATTAAGAGTAACACAATACAAACTATTAATAATGTTTTCTAAAAAGTTACTGATATCTAGATTGGTTGGCTAGATGATCCCCGCTTCAGTTCCCAAACTTCTCCTCAGGGGCACCTCAGCCGTTCCATGATTTTCTTAATTTTCACCAACAGCTCAATTAAATAATTAAATATATTGGTTTAAAAAGTCAGTGACAGATTAACTAGCTGTATGAGGTGTGCTAGTGGCCAAGTCAAAAAATACATGGCTGCACTGGACAGTCGCTGCAAATACTAGGATGCGGGGGATCACTGTATCTGATGTGAAACATGGAGGAGGCTCAGTTTCGTTTTGGGGCTGCTTTGCTGCATCTTGGACGGGGAACCTCCAATCTGTGCAGAACCCAATAAAGAATTAGTTTCAAAACTATCATCAGGGAGGGAAACATACTGCCCAGTGTCAGAAAGCTCAGCTTCAGTCGCAGGACCCGTGTTTCTTTTTTTCATGAAAGGAGACCAAAAAAATTGTGTGCGGGGGTTGTGTATGTATTACATTATGTATATATTACATTGCTGGGTGGGCACCCCCAAGGTGAACAGCCAGCAGTGACTGCACCATATCGGATTAAGGTGAACGCCAGCAGTGACTGCACCATATCGGATTAAGGTGAACGCCAGCAGTGACTGCACCATATCGGATTAAGGTGAACGCCAGCAGTGACTGCACCATATCGGATTAAGGTGAACGCCAGCAGTGACTGCACCATATCGGATTAAGGTGAACGGCAGCAGTGACTGCACCATATCGGATTAAGGTGAACGGCAGCAGTGACTGCACCATATCGGATTAAGGTGAACGGCAGCAGTGACTGCACCATATCGGATTAAGGTGAACGCCAGCAGTGACTGCACCATATCGGATTAAGGTGAACGGCAGCAGTGACTGCACCATATCGGATTAAGGTGAACGCCAGCAGCGACTGCACCATATCGGATTAAGGTGAACGGCAGCAGCGACTGCACCATATCGGATTAAGGTGAACGGCAGCAGCGACTGCACCATATCGGATTAAGGTGAACGGCAGCAGCGACTGCACCATATCGGATTAAGATGAACGGCAGCAGTGACTGCACCATATCGGATTAAGATGAACAGCAGCAGTGACTGCACCATATCGGATTAAGGTGAACGGCAGCAGTGACTGCACCATATCGGATTAAGGTGAACGGCAGCAGCGACTGCACCATATCGGATTAAGGTGAATGCCAGCAGTGACTGCACCATATCGGATTAAGATGAACAGCAGCAGTGACTGCACCATATCGGATTAAGGTGAATGGCAGCAGTGACTGCACCATATCGGATTAAGGTGAACGCCAGCAGTGACTGCATAGTATCAGTTTAAGGTAAACGGCAGCAGTGACTGTTTTGCTGCAGAGGCATGCTCTTGTAAAGCGACACGTTTGAATTATTCATGAGAATTAGGCACTCAGACTTTCCAGCTGGAAAGGCAGAGGCCTCGCATCCCATTACGCAGGTATTGCACAGGTGCAGCCGTGCGGGCAGCTGGGCATCAAAGCATGCCAGTAAATGTCGCTCCTCTAAGGAGTAACCCCGCTCCCCAAATGGGGGTTAAAAAGGTTCCCCGAGAAAATCAAAAGCACCAGCAGAGCGAAACAGGTCAGCGTCGAGCCAGATCAGTGGTCCGGACCCAGAATGCAGCCCACTCTGAGGTCGGCAGGAGAGAGGGGGCGCCTGAGGATAATCTTATTTACCAACTATTGACTGGGGATCATGAGAGATTGAAATTACACTCCAAAAACGTGCACATGGAAGCATGCACACAGGCTGAATGAAACATCAGACAAAATTTCAATTTATTTTCTGTAGTTTAGAGCATGACTTCTCTCTCCACACATCCTTTGGATTTATGGGGGTCAGGGAACAAAGAGACAAAGATCCCCTACAGTCAACAATCAGAGAGAACTGAAGAGGAGACGCCGGGGGAAAGTGACACAAAGAAACCAACTGCTTGTGTTCCCACAAGCTTCAGGGTATAGAAACACAGCAAAACGGCCAAGTGGTCTGGCAGGATGTTCCAAACAAAACACAGCAAAATGGGTGAGTGGGGAAACAGGATGTTCCAAACAAAACACAGCAAAATGGGCGAGTGGGGGAGCGGGATGCTCCAAACGAAACACAGTAAAATGGGCGAGTGGGGGAGCGGGATGCTCCAAACGAAACACAGCAAAATGGGCGAGTGGGGGAGCGGGATGTTCCAAACGAAACACAGCAAAATGGGCGAGTGGGGGAGCGGGATGCTCCAAACACAAACACAGCAAAATGGGCGAGTGGGGGAGCGGGATGCTCCAAAGAAAACACAGCAAAATGGGCGAGTGGGGGAGCGGGATGCTCCAAACACAAACACAGCAAAATGGGCGAGTGGGGGAGCGGGATGCTCCGAACACAAAAACAGCAAAATGGGCGAGTGGGGGAGCGGGATGCTCCAAACGAAACACAGTAAAATGGGCGAGTGGGGGAGTGGGATGCTCCAAACACAAACACAGCAAAATGGGCGAGTGGGGGAGCGGGATGCTCCAAACGAAACACAGCAAAATGGGCGAGTGGGATAGCGGGATGCTCCAAACACAAACACAGCAAAATGGGCGAGTGGGGGAGTGGGATGCTCCAAACGAAACACAGTAAAATGGGCGAGTGGGGGAGCGGGATGTTCCAAACGAAACACAGCAAAATGGGTGAGTGGGGGAGCGGGATGCTCCAAACGAAACACAGCAAAATGGGCGAGTGGGATAGCGGGATGCTCCAAACACAAACACAGCAAAATGGGCGAGTGGGGGAGCGGGATGCTCCAAACACAAACACAGCAAAATGGGCGAGTGGGGGAGCGGGATGTTCCAAACGAAACACAGCAAAATGGGCGAGTGGGGGAGCGGGATGTTCCAAACGAAACACAGCAAAATGGGCGAGTGGGGGAGCGGGATGCTCCAAACGAAACACAGCAAAATGGGCGAGTGGGGGAGCGGGATGCTCCAAACACAAACACAGCAAAATGGGCGAGTGGGGGAGCGGGATGCTCCAAACGAAACACAGCAAAATGGGCGAGTGGGGGAGCGGGATGCTCCAAAGAAAACACAGCAAAATGGGCGAGTGGGGGAGCGGGATGCTCCAAACGAAACACAGCAAAATGGGCGAGTGGGGGAGCGGGATGCTCCAAACGAAACACAGCAAAATGGGCGAGTGGGGGAGCGGGATGCTCCAAACACAAACACAGCAAAATGGGCGAGTGGGGGAGCGGGATGCTCCAAACACAAACACAGCAAAATGGGCGAGTGGGGGAGCGGGATGCTCCAAACAAAACACAGCAAAATGGGCGAGTGGGGGAGCGGGATGCTCCAAACACAAACACAGCAAAATGGGCGAGTGGGGGAGCGGGATGCTCCAAACACAAACACAGCAAAATGGGCGAGTGGGGGAGCGGGATGCTCCAAACGAAACACAGCAAAATGGGCGAGTGGGGGAGCGGGATGCTCCAAACGAAACACAGTAAAATGGGCGAGTGGGGGAGCGGGATGCTCCAAACACAAACACAGCAAAATGGGCGAGTGGGGGAGCGGGATGCTCCAAACAAAACAAAGTAAAATGGGCGAGTGGGGGAGCGGGATGCTCCAAACGAAACACAGCAAAATGGGCGAGTGGGGGAGCGGGATGCTCCAAACGAAACACAGCAAAATGGGCGAGTGGGGGAGCGGGATGCTCCAAAGAAAACACAGCAAAAAGGGCGAGTGGGGGAGCGGGATGCTCCAAACGAAACACAGCAAAATGGGCGAGTGGGGGAGCGCGATGCTCCAAACACAAACACAGCAAAATGGGCGAGTGGGGGAGCGGGATGCTCCAAACGAAACACAGCAAAATGGGCGAGTGGGGGAGTGGGATGCTCCAAACACAAACACAGTAAAATGGGCGAGTGGGGGAGCGGGATGCTCCAAACACAAACACAGCAAAATGGGCGAGTGGGGGAGCGGGATGCTCCAAACGAAACACAGCAAAATGGGCGAGTGGGGGAGCGGGATGCTCCAAACACAAACACAGCAAAATGGGCGAGTGGGGGAGCGGGATGCTCCAAACGAAACACAGCAAAATGGGCGAGTGGGGGAGTGGGATGCTCCAAACGAAACACAGCAAAATGGGCGAGTGGGGGAGCGGGATGCTCCAAACGAAACACAGCAAAATGGGCGAGTGGGGGAGCGGGATGCTCCAAACAAAACACAGTAAAATGGGCGAGTGGGGGAGCGGGATGCTCCAAACACAAACACAGCAAAATGGGCGAGTGGGGGAGCGGGATGCTCCAAACGAAACACAGTAAAATGGGCGAGTGGGGGAGCGGGATGCTCCAAACACAAACACAGCAAAATGGGCGAGTGGGGGAGCGGGATGCTCCAAACACAAACACAGCAAAATGGGCGAGTGGGGGAGCGGGATGCTCCAAACGAAACACAGCAAAATGGGCGAGTGGGGGAGCGGGATGTTCCAAACGAAACACAGCAAAATGGGCGAGTGGGGGAGCGGGATGCTCCAAACACAAACACAGCAAAATGGGCGAGTGGGGGAGCGGGATGCTCCAAACACAAACACAGCAAAATGGGCGAGTGGGGGAGCGGGATGCTCCAAAGAAAACACAGCAAAATGGGCGAGTGGGGGAGCGGGATGCTCCAAACACAAACACAGCAAAATGGGCGAGTGGGGGAGCGGGATGCTCCAAACACAAAAACAGCAAAATGGGCGAGTGGGGGAGCGGGATGCTCCAAACGAAACACAGTAAAATGGGCGAGTGGGGGAGTGGGATGCTCCAAACACAAACACAGCAAAATGGGCGAGTGGGGGAGCGGGATGCTCCAAACGAAACACAGCAAAATGGGCGAGTGGGATAGCGGGATGCTCCAAACACAAACACAGCAAAATGGGCGAGTGGGGGAGCGGGATGTTCCAAACGAAACACAGCAAAATGGGTGAGTGGGGGAGCGGGATGCTCCAAACGAAACACAGCAAAATGGGCGAGTGGGATAGCGGGATGCTCCAAACACAAACACAGCAAAATGGGCGAGTGGGGGAGCGGGATGCTCCAAACACAAACACAGCAAAATGGGCGAGTGGGGGAGCGGGATGTTCCAAACGAAACACAGCAAAATGGGCGAGTGGGGGAGCGGGATGCTCCAAACGAAACACAGCAAAATGGGCGAGTGGGGGAGCGGGATGCTCCAAACACAAACACAGCAAAATGGGCGAGTGGGGGAGCGGGATGCTCCAAACGAAACACAGCAAAATGGGCGAGTGGGGGAGCGGGATGCTCCAAAGAAAACACAGCAAAATGGGCGAGTGGGGGAGCGGGATGCTCCAAACGAAACACAGCAAAATGGGCGAGTGGGGGAGCGGGATGCTCCAAACACAAACACAGCAAAATGGGCGAGTGGGGGAGCGGGATGCTCCAAACGAAACACAGCAAAATGGGCGAGTGGGGGAGTGGGATGCTCCAAACGAAACACAGCAAAATGGGCGAGTGGGGGAGCGGGATGCTCCAAACGAAACACAGCAAAATGGGCGAGTGGGGGAGCGGGATGCTCCAAACAAAACACAGTAAAATGGGCGAGTGGGGGAGCGGGATGCTCCAAACACAAACACAGCAAAATGGGCGAGTGGGGGAGCGGGATGCTCCAAACGAAACACAGCAAAATGGGAGAGTGGGGGAGCGGGATGCTCCAAACAAAACAAAGTAAAATGGGCGAGTGGGGGAGCGGGATGCTCCAAACACAAACACAGCAAAATGGGCGAGTGGGGGAGTGGGATGCTCCAAACGAAACACAGCAAAATGGGAGAGTGGGGGAGCGGGATGCTCCAAACACAAACACAGCAAAATGGGCGAGTGGGGGAGCGGGATGCTCCAAACGAAACACAGCAAAATGGGCGAGTGGGGGAGCGGGATGCTCCAAACACAAACACAGCAAAATGGGCGAGTGGGGGAGTGGGATGCTCCAAACGAAACACAGCAAAATGGGAGAGTGGGGGAGCGGGATGCTCCAAACAAAACAAAGTAAAATGGGCGAGTGGGGGAGCGGGATGCTCCAAACACAAACACAGCAAAATGGGCGAGTGGGGGAGTGGGATGCTCCAAACGAAACACAGCAAAATGGGCGAGTGGGGGAGCGGGATGCTCCAAACACAAACACAGCAAAATGGGCGAGTGGGGGAGTGGGATGCTCCAAATGAAACACAGCAAAATGGGAGAGTGGGGGAGCGGGATGCTCCAAACAAAACAAAGTAAAATGGGTGAGTGGGGGAGCGGGATGCTCCAAACGAAACACAGCAAAATGGGCGAGTGGGGGAGCGGGATGCTCCAAACGAAACACAGCAAAATGGGCGAGTGGGGGAGCGGGATGCTCCAAACACAAACACAGCAAAATGGGCGAGTGGAGGAGCGGGATGCTCCAAACACAAACACAGCAAAATGGGCGAGTGGGGGAGCGGGATGCTCCAAACGAAACACAGCAAAATGGGTGAGTGGGGGAGCGGGATGCTCCAAACGAAACACAGCAAAATGGGCGAGTGGGGGAGCGGGATGCTCCAAAGAAAACACAGCAAAATGGGCGAGTGGGGGAGCGGGATGCTCCAAACGAAACACAGTAAAATGGGCGAGTGGGGGAGCGGGATGCTCCAAACACAAACACAGCAAAATGGGCGAGTGGGGGAGCGGGATGCTCCAAACACAAACACAGCAAAATGGGCGAGTGGTCTGATGAGATGCTCCAAGGCTTGGACACACATGCTGACAAATTCTTTCTTTTATTATTTTTAAGAGTGGCTGAGAGGTTTCCATTACCAACTCAGCAAACCTTGTTTCTCTGTGTGGCCGTATGTGTCCTGCCTTGAACCCTGTGCTTCCTGGGTAGGCTCCATGTACTCCATGGTCCTAAACTGGAATGGATGGAATGAAATACTACAAATCACATTGTCACGGGAACGCTCGCGATCGCGGGCAGAGCGGCGATCGTGCGAGGCGAACGGGCAGAAAGCAGGCGGAAGTCGGGGTAAACTGGGGTTTATTAAACAGACTGGGAGCAGGAAACATGAAACGCCGACTTACATCAATGACAGACAAGGCAAACAGGTAAGACCAGGACTTAAATACACAAGACTGATTGAAAGCAAACGGACACAGCTGGGTACAATCCGGGAAACACACGTGGGTAATCAGGGGGCGTGGCACACACGAGGAGCGGATGAGCCGGGCATGACACACATAATTGATTAATAATTTAAGAAATTTAAGAAATGCTGATTTCAAGCAATGTGGATAAAATAGCTTCAGATGCCCAAACAACAAAGCAAATCTGTATAATTCTTGGAGATTTATTCCTGTGCTGTAGGAAATCAAACTCATTTTGAAAAGTTGTCTTCGTTGGAATGCAACCACACGAATAGCTGTTTTCAAAGCCTCCAAAGTTTAGGCCTGAAAGCAACGTGGTTAATAATGGGGACATTGAACTCAAGTTTCCATCATATGGCTCATCATTTTACAACAGCTTTGCTTTAGCATTTTAAATTATGAAATTGTTGGAAAGATGATAAGGAAGAGAAGCAGTGAGGATTGGTTTGGCCTACATTGTTTGATAAGCAGCCTGGTTGTTTTGAAGTAAAGGGATTGGAATGCGGCTGTAGAATATGCAGGATAGCTGAAGCTACAGCAGTATGACGACACCAGGAATGTAGTTAATTACGAGGAAGACGTGCAGCAGTGGTAAAAGGCAGCCGGGAGGGTGACAGCGTGGGCTGTTCACTCACAAACAGCATCGCGTCTAGGAAATGCCCTCTAGCCAAGCCTTTAAATTGTAGAAGAGAGGGAACAGGTACGCGGAGAGTTTCAATCGCCGAGAGGAGTGGCTACACTGTGCTGCAAGCCACGAGCCTGGTGTTGCCCTTTCTCCCACTTTAAAATTTAAAATGACCTCTTTAGGTTTGACAGTTGGGCTTTTTGGTTCAGTAAAAAGTCACACAATGCTGCATGTTGTGCTAGTTGAAGGCACTTCAGTATCTGAAAATGTCTACAAATCTGTTGAAAAGTCAGCCGCGGACTGCATCAGTGACACCCAGAGCCACAGCATCGTCTACCAAGCAAAATCCAATTTAACGTGACGTTAAACAAAGGCCAGCTTTATAAATGTAAGCATGTGTACGTGTGAAATGTCAAATGTTTCTGAAATGTAAAAAATAAAGGAGAGTGTTTTTTAGAGGCTTTTAAAATCTGAAAGCTGACGAGGACGATGTGAAACGGAAGGTGACAGCTGCCAGTGACCTGACTGGATAACCGTGGGACAGGATGCTTTGCAGATTGTCACTTCCAGGCAGAAGCGTTCTTGTCCTATATAGGGTGAAGTCATCTGTACTTTTCAAGAAGAAGGAACAAGATGAAAATGGTAAGATATCTCACATGGAAGAGGGCAGGGTAAAGGCTTGCTTGTTCCTCAGATGACTCAGTGAGGTCAGCGGCCGTTCTTCAGGCCTTTGGGGGATTCTCCTTCTCAGCCCTCCCAACTTTAAGGTTCAGCTGACATCTCCAATTATTTTCAAAAGAGAGGATTGTGTTGCACATCAGCTGAGTGCCATCGCTTAATTCAAAGGCTAGAGTCTCCTCAGTATTTACATCAAGCATGGTCACTTCAGAAGAAAGCCTACTTGACATTGTTGTTGTTTACCAATCACATCCTACACTCTTTACCTGAAGATCCCACAGCAAAGAATATCATTAGCATTTTCAAGCCTTCTACTCTAGTCCAACCTTCTATCACTATATTTCAAGGGTTTATCTATATCCATCCATCCATCCATCCATTTTCTATACTTTCCCTATTCAGGGCCGGGGGGGTCCAGAGCCTTTCCAGGAAACTTGAGGGGCAAGGCAGAGAACAACCCAGGATGGGGTGCATCGTAGGAACAAAATGTAATATGTGGTCCATTTTCTAACCTTTAATATAGTACAGGGTCATGGGGAACCTGAACAGGGCACAGGGCAGGGACACCCTTTAGAGCAGTGGTGGGCATCCCTGATCCCAGAGTGCCAGAATCCAGCAGGCTTTCCATCCTACCTGGTCTCTGAGGAACCACACGTGGTCTCAGGCAGATAGGAACTCATCAAGTAGGATGGAGAACCTGCTGGGGACTGGAGCTCCAGGATCAGGGCTACCTGCCCTGCCTTTGAGGGAACGGCAGTCTGTCTCACGCACGCAGACATACACTAAGAAAACCCAAAGGAAACCCAGGCTATACTGGGAGAGCATGCAAACTCCACAGGCAGGGCGGGATTCAACCCCCGAACCTGGGAAACGGGGGCCCACAGCACTGCCCTCTGAGCCGCCACACCTCAAATAGTGACTCAGTTCAAATCTGCCTGCTTGGTGTCTGAATGCTTGTTACAAAGGAATTCATTTAAACTCCTTTCTACAGCCTGTCTAGGCAATACCTTAATTTACAGTGTTAGTACCTTCATTTACAGCATCAGTCCAGCCTTTAAAATACATTAGTAACCAGGATCAAGAGGAATCTTGAAATTCTGTCAAGATATGTGTCATATATAAAAAATCTTTCTCTAAATAAATGGGCCATTTTTCACTAATTGTGCCTCTCGTCATGTGGATTTGTCCCCCGGTGTGACACACGTGGCCTCTCTGTATATCTTTCCCCCCACTCAGCTCCATCGCGACCCCCCAACGCCACTCCCTTTTACCACTAGCAGCCAAGCACGCTGCCGCACACAGGCATCGCATGACAGAATACGAAGGCGATCGCACAGATGGGGAAAAAAACGTATCGCCAAATGATCAGAGCATTCGGGACATCACTGTAGCTCGTGTTTGGAGGCAGAACTATAATTGGCAGGCTTCCGGCTGGTTGGGTTTGAGTCAACGGGCAAATCCATTTTCACTGCCTGGAGTTGTTTATCCATTAAAACTTCGGCGAGAGCACACGACTGCCCCTCGACCATGTCCAGGACCGGGCGGGGGGTCGTGGCTGAGCAAGACATGGTCAATAGCTAACAACACGCAAAAAGCACTCTGGTATTTTGTAAATGGCTCTGAAAATGTGCCATCTCAGCCATTACGTGGGATGTCAAGATCTTAGAAGTAAGAGCAAGTGAGGAAAGCTGTCATTATTTTGGGAACAGAAATCAGGACTGCAATGAGAGTTATGGAGACGTCGGTCATTGTCATTTTGAAGTTAAAAAGCACATGTATCCTGCAAACTCTGTATGTTGTTAATTTACAGCCCAAACAATGCATTTGAAGTCATACAATTAAGGAACAACATTAATGAACTTATATGTGATTATACACAATATCGAAACCTGCAGTCCACAACAATCAGAATCCACACTCTATGCTGAAAGACAACATGCTGGACACCAATCGACACTCTTTCCTTTGTTGACATCAGTGGAATCTTTGATGAGTGAATGAATGTCGACCTGATCTCCTCTTGGTTCTCCGATTGATCTCCTCTCTCCTCCCCCTCTTCATCTCCTTTACTCTCCCCACTCTCTTATCTCTCACTCCCTGCTGCCTTCAAACAGGCCCCCAGAAAAAAAAATAATAATCTGCGGTCCCCCCCCCGCCCCCCGCCTTCCTCTTAAGAACCCTTGAGCGTAATGCTTTAAAAAAATTGTCCAATTGAGCTTTTCTCGTATCATTTGTCTGAGTTGATGCAGCCTGGCCTGCGGAAGCTGCTGTTCCTCCTATCCTGAGACGCCCTCCACCCTGCCTCCACCCTGCCATTGAGTCCTGTCCCACTGCTCCACCTGCATTCCCAGCCAGGCACTGAGGAGAAATGAGCTCCACACAGCTGCAAACATCACTACCGTCAATCCAGAACCCAAACAAATGCACTTCATTCATTCAACATCCATCCATCCATCCTCTATAAGTAGGTCAGGGTCATGAACCCTGAGTACATGGAACATTTTACCTGTGATTATGAGTGGGTGCAGCAACTATAAGTACACTTGCATGGCTGTAGTTGTGAGTAGGTATGGTTGAATGTAGGTGCTGGTGTACATAGCTAGCTGTAGATGTTGTGTATATGTCTGTATATTACTGTAGATGCTGGTGTTCATAGCTAGTCGTAGATGTTGTGTATATGGCTGTATATTACTGTAGGTGCTGGTGTACATGATTGCTGTGGGTGTTGAAGTACATAGTTAACTATGGGTGATGAAGTATATGATTGGCTGTAGATTCTGGTGCACATGGCTGGCTGTAGGTATTGGAGCATTTGATTGGCTGTAGATGGTGGAGTATATGATTGCTTGTAGGTGCTGGTGTACATGGTCAGATTGGAAGTAGCAAATTTAATAAAACCTAACTTCAGCAGTGTTGTTGATGTCCAATCAATTCCTTTTATAGCTTCCTGAATAACAGTTTCTATTTTTGGTCACTTAGGTAAGACTAAGTATCAATGACAGGTTGGCTTGGGGCGCATGCACATTCCCACGTCCACCACAGGATGAAACACCACGGCATCCTGATTTATGGGCCTCCCAGCCGGCATGTGGTCCAGTCCCACCCTCTGGAAGTTCCCATCTACAGATGTGGACAAATTTGGTGGTACCCTTTCAACAAAAGGATAATGTTTTTCTTTCAATAGTGGAGCCCCCCTGGGTCTGCTTCCATGGAGCCCATTGTTGCTCAAAAGGCGACCGATGGTGCGATCAGACAGTGACAGACAGACGCATTCCTTATGGCTGTGCCCTTGAGGTCATTGAAGGCCTGGACCTCGATCCAGGGTACTTGCAAACCCAGACACTTAGACTCCTTGCTCAGTCTCTCAAGAGCCCCAGAGTCTCCATTGACACTGTGAAGATCACAACATCGTTGGCAAAGTCAAGATCAGTCAATCTTTCTCACCAACAGATGTCCCACAGAGCAGCTTGAGTTAAATGCTTTAGGAAAATCGACAAAGGCTGCAAATAAACCCTGCCATTGTTTGCAATGCCAGAAGGACAGCCGTACCTCTACCCAAGTTCACCCTGGAGGCCACAGATCCCTGCAGCTGCTTCACCACCTGTGCAGTCTCAGTGAAATTAGGTGGTTAAAAGCTTTTTGGAGGATCAGCCTCAAGAACTATGAACCCAGAGATGTCCAACTTCCTAGCCAGAGGATCAGATTTAAACAGCTGATCAAAGTAGCCAGTCCAGCAGGTCACAATTGAAAGGAGCAACACTGGACACCATCAAGAGGAGTTGATCCACCACAGCTACTCCTTGAGTATGGCAGCCAACAGAGCATCGAGACCAATAATAGATGGAGCCACCTACAGAGATCTGGCCACTCCCAGGTCTGCGTATCTCAGAAAGTGATGAAATGTATCGTTCACGAAGCTCCCCCAGCAGCAGGGGTAGATGGTCATCATGCAAATTAGGATACAAGTGTTGCCGTGCAACGTGCTTCAGCACTACACCAGTTCTGATCCCCAACAGACCCCACCCCACTGACTCCCTGACAGTTTCGACTAACTGTCGGTCAACTAAATGTTTCAGTAACAAACGGAAATATCCTGCAGTCTCACAAATGAGCTCTGGTCTGTGTCTAATGACCTGATCCCCATATGTGCATCGACTCCCACCACCCTGAAATGCCAGTCTTGCATTTATTTATTTTTTCTTTCATGTTTGTTATGTTGTACTCACCCCCATTTCAAAGGTTTCGCTTCACAGCCCCAGCCGGAAACACACATACTCTTGCATGGAAATTCAGGTTTCATGTCTTACAGAGTTCAGCAAGTTAGCAAAGTATAAGCATGAGATAATTCCTCAGATTTCCCCCAATTGTCTTCAATTCTGTGAAATAACCACCATATGCTGGTAAAATAGTTTTACAAACACAAGATATTTAGTTAAAAAGTGGACAAATCAGGTCTCTTCCACATAAACTCTGAGATGCAGAGTTTGCATTGGTTTAATGCTTCTGTCAAGGTCAACCTCTGCTAGTTCTGTTGGATTAAGGTCTTGATATGGGCAGGTCAGGTCAGTAGTTCAAGCTGTCTTTCACATTGCCAGGTCTTGCACAATCTCGAGGTGAGTTTTGGGTCGGTGTCGTGCTAATGAACGCAGGATCGCCTGATGAGTAACGCCGATAGGATGAGATGCCTTTGAAGTACGCTGCGAGAGGAATGCTGTGGATTTGGTGAAGATCAGCTCTGCCACCAGCAAAGCAGCCCCAGACTATGACACTGCCTCCACCATGTTCCACAGAATGTAGATGTGGAACTTTCCTGCTCGTGGCCTCTGTATCTCAGGAAAAACACGACAGCTAAACACACATACTTAGAATTTTGGTCAATAAAACAGCCCTCCACTCCTATTAATAAATCACATGTCATGTACTGCAAAGCTTAGGCATTTATGCTTTGAAGCAGGTTAACTCACTACAGCTGGATGTGTCCGGTCCAGCCAATGCCTTTATTTGAAACAATTCAGTGAAAAACTAATGTTTTTGTTTTTCAATGTTAGGCAAACTTTCTTTCCCTAAACTCTTTAATTTAGAATTTCTGAAGCTCCTCATCACCTAAAGGGTACATCGAGACTCATTAACGCGGTGTAGCCCCAGGTGGATCGCCGCTTGATTAAGCAGCCATAGAGAAGCTGCTTAGCATCTGAGGTGGTGTTGCACCTGGCAGCCAGCCAATTAGGCCTCCCGGTTGGCCCCTCCAGCATCTTTGGATTTGAAGGCTGTTTGTATACGAGATAAAAAGCCTGGGTGTGTAGAATGCAGCTGCACAGTGTCCCACCTTCTGAAATCTGTCACATTAGTCTGTCTTTCACTGAATACATACAACAGTCTGATACTAGCCAACTGCGGGCATTTTCACTGAGGAAGATGAGAAAAGTGATGTGTTAAAGTCCGGTGCTCCCTGTGTTATTGGTTATTTAGTTACTCTCGAGGTATGACGATGTGGAGACGATCCACTTAGCGGCTCTCAACAAAGGATTTTATTTAACAAAACAGAACACAACACAACAGGGGAGCCAGAAATTAAAGAGACCATGAGGGGGCAAAATAATTCAGGCAAAACATAAACTAACTAACCAGAAGGAAAACTAAAGCGATGTGAGAACCAAGCAAGTAGCAGAACATTAATCACACAGTAACAACCACAAGGTGACAATTGAGAACAGCTAATACTGGGCTAACAGTCACAATGACCCACTGAGGAACAGAACAAAAACAGGCATTTAAATTCACTCCTAACAAGATGAGACGAAGTACAGGTGAGAACCATAACTAATCAACTAAGGACTCAGGGCAACAAGGAACAGGTGGGATATATTACAATTAACAGGCAGAATCTAGGAAGCATTAACAAACATTGAGTGCTACCTACACAAGGAGAGTCTAGGAACACAAGTAAAACAGAGCATAACTAAACAAAAGCACAGGCTGGGTAACCATTAACAGGAACACAAAGCAAAGTCATGGATTAACAATACCAGATGCTAGGGGATAAAATAAAACCAAAATATCATACAAAGGTGAGGCTGGCCCCAAGCTCAAACTCCTGAATGAGGAATGTCTGCCACTGCGCCTCACACTCAACCCACTGAGCCTCACAGCAGCCCAGGGAGCCGGGAAGCATACTGGGGCAACACCAAACACGATGGCTAGCAGGGAGAAGTCATATGGGACAGGCCAGAGGGGCAGCCACCCTAACACTCTGTTCATTAATGCACATATAACACTGCTGATTTATTATACTTACCTTTAAATATTGATTCCTGAAGTATCACAATATTCAGTTGTTTTAGTATATTTTATTTGTGTACTGTGTACTTTTAAAATCTATTTGCACTTTGTTTACATTCGTTTACTTATTTGCAATATGAGTACTGTTTTTGCACATTGTCTGTTTGACACTATATGTCTGCTCATCTTAGCATGTGATGGTATATGCAGCAGCCCATAATGCTAAAGCATAAGTATTACATACAAGCAGCCTGCTTCCATACCCACTTCCAGTATAAGAACTGAAACTGAGATCTACAGCCATGCAAACCCAAGGACAGCATGCAAACTGCACACTGATGTCACTGGGGCCAGAACTGAGATCCACAGCCATGCAAACCCAAGGACAGCATGCAAAACTGCACACTCATGTCACTGGGGCCAGAACTGAGATCCACACCCATGCAAACCCAAGGACAGCATGCAAACTGCACACTGATGTCACTGGGGCCAGAACTGAGATCCACAGCCATGCAAACCCAAGGACAGCATGCAAAACTGCACACTCATGTCACTGGGGCCAGAACTGAGATCCACACCCATGCAAAGCCAAGGACAGCATGAAAACTGCACACTGATGTCACTGGGGCCAGAACTGAGATCCACAGCCATGCAAACCCAAGGACAGCATGCAAAACTGCACACTGATGTCACTGGGGCCAGAACTGAGATCCACACCCATGCAAACCCAAGTACAGCATGCAAACTGCACACTGATGTCACTGGGGCCAGAACTGAGATCCACAGCCATGCAAACCCAAGGACAGCATGCAAAACTGCACACTGATGTCACTGGGGCCAGAACTGAGATCCACACCCATGCAAACCCAAGTACAGCATGCAAAACTGCACACTCATGTCACTGGGGCCAGAACTGAGATCCACACCCATGCAAACCCAAGGACAGTATGCAAAACTGCACACTCATAGAACCAGGGCTGGAACCAAGATCCTCAGCAATGGAAGAGTATTGAGACCACAATGCCCTGCTTGCTGGCTCAGTATGGGACACTGTTACGAAAAAAAAAATCCCTTTTCATGACACAGTGTTAGGAAAGATAAATAAAAGCAAGCTGAGGAGTGATGTTTGCACCAAGTTATTCTTTATCAGATAGAGAACAAATTTAAAAATTCTCATGGATGAGAATCTATGTGTGAGGCTCGGTTCCGCTGTTTAATTGCGGCCTCAACCCTCCAGGAGAATCCACAATTAGCACAACAAACCACAGGTGTTTCTTTGTCTCGAGGGCAACGCGGCAGAGAGTGGAGTGTGACATCCATGACAGGCAAAGTGTCCCAGATGGCAGCATTTGAAAAGTTGGTCCCACTTCTTTACAGAGGAGCTGGCAAAATGAAGGTGTTTTTATTCACCAAAATGTGTTCTATAACGTTAAAAATACAACATTTTTAATATGCAATATTCATGTATCTAGTTAGAGATATGGATGACATCATCAAGGGACTAAATTCATCATTAAGGGATTATTTCAGATGGAAATGTCTGTTCTGAAGTGATGGATATATTGTCATTAATTTGAAGCCCACTCAATATAGCAGATAGGAACAATACAGCTAATTTATTTTACGAAGTAAATGAGACAAGATGGTTTTTGTCACTGTGACAGGAGTCTATTGTGTTATATTCTTCAGCAATTTGACACTGTATTTGTCCTGTGGATTATATTGTAAATCATACTAGAAGTACAGGAAAACCTCAGATTGCGAGCCTAATTCGTAATCCAAAGCACTCGTATATCAAAGCGAATTTTGCCATAAGAAATAATGGAAACTCAGATGATTCGCTCCACAGCCCAAAAATATTCATATAAAAATGATTATTACAAAATATAAAATAAAAATACATAAAACAAATTAACCTCCACTTTACCTTTGAAAAGAATCATGGATGGTGTGAGGGAGACGAGAGAGAGGAGGGTTATTTTTACAAAATTTTGACTATATGAGTGAGGCATGCCAACTGAGACCGATCATGGGAGATGATTACCCACAATCTCACAGCGAGAGTGAGAGAGAAGAACCATCGGCTGAGCTGTGATTACGTGAGAAAGGGTATGCATAATACTCATATTGCAAGACCTCACTTGTTGACCAGAGGATGTGTTCCACCCTCAGGGGGATCACACTCCGCAGCCTCCCTGGGAAGGTTTATGCCGTTGTACTGGAGACGAGGGTCCGTCTGTTCATCAAACCTCGGATCCAGGAGGACCACTTGACCAGTTCATCACCGTCACAAGGATACTGGAGGGTTTGTAGGAGTTTGCCCAACCAGTCTACATGTATTTTGTGGACTTGGAAAAGGCGTATCATGGTGTCCCTCAGGGGGTCCTGTGGGGGGGGGGGACTTCAGGAGTATGGAGTACAGGGTCCGTTGTTATGGGCCATCAGGCCCCTATATAACTGTAGCGAGAGTTTCGTTCGCACTGCCAGCAGTAAGTCAGACTCGTTCCCGGTGGGTGTTGGACTCCGCCAGGGCTGCCCTTTGTCACCAATTCATACCCTTTATGGACAGAATTTCTGGGCGTAGCCAAGTGGCAGAAGGGGTCTGGTTCCCGGGGCTCCGGATCATGTCTTTGCTTTTTGCAGATGATATGGTCCTGTTGGCGTCACCAAGCTCTGGCCTGCAGCATGCACTGGGGCAGTTTGCAGCTGAGTGTGAGGGGGCCAGGATGAGGATCAGCACCTCCAAGTCTGAGGTCATGGTTCTTGACTGGAAAAGGGTGGATCGCCCTCTACTGGAGGGGGATGGGTTACTGCCTCAAGAGATGAATTGGTACAGCGTCAGCCATGATGTGGATGGTGTACCTTTCTGTTTTGGTGAACAGGGATCTGAGCCAGAAGGCAAAGCTCTCAATTTTCTGGTTGATCTACATTCCTACCCTCACCGATAGTCATGAGCTCTGAGTAGTGAACAAAAGAATGAGATCACGGATATAAGTGGCCGAAATGAGTTTCCTCCGTAGGGTGTCTGGATTCAGCCTTAGAGATAGGGGGAGGAGGTCGGACATTCGGGAGGAGCTCAAAGTCGAGCCGCTGCTCCTCTGCATCGAAAGGGGCAAGTTGCGGTGGTTTGGCCATCTATGTAGGATGCTCCCTTGGGAGGTGTTTGTCCAACCGGGAGGAGACCCTGGGGCAGACCCAGGACATGCTGGAGAGATTACATCTCTGGGCTGGCCTGGGAACGCCTCAGTATTCCCCCGGAGGAGCTGGAGGAGGTGGCTGGGGAGAGGGAGGTCTGGGCATCCCTGCTTAGACTGCTGCCCCCTGCCACCTGACGCTGGAGAAGCACCGGAAAATGGATGAATGGATGGAATCTTATGCACAGAATATATTCTGCAAAGGACTAAACAAGCCAGGAAGAACTGGATAATCATGTTAACATAAAACTCATTTATGCAGCTAGGAACATTACATTAAAAAAATGAATGAATGTTTATGTAATGTCTGTAAGTGTTAGATGCTACACTCCCAGTTATGCTCCTGAAATGGAAGCCTAAGTCCCACACATGCTAAACCCTATCTTGCAGGATACAGGCAATTACTAAAGCATCACTGAAACCAGTTTAAAGGTCATACTGGGGAAAATGTCAAGGGCCCTGCTCAGCACTCCAGCAGTACCAGGACCGCTACCAGCCAAATGAACTCTCTATGAAAGCTAATTAGTCTGTAAAGTTACCTGCGAAATCTTGGTCAGGATATTAAGTTTATGCAGATGTAATTTACTACCAATAAGAACTGATAAATAATATGATTTTTGATTTATGTGGTAATATATATCTAAGTACGGAACATATTCGATCTCCAATAAAACCAGATAAAGATTTAATTGTGAAAATTGTCATGTAGTGTCCTGCAACCCCAACATCAAACACGTGATTATACTGTATATTAGGGGTCCAAATTTTTTAAATTGTGACGTCTACGTCTTTCAGAGCTAATGAAGCTACTTTAAAGCACCATTTTTGTTTGGCATTCGCAGATGACCTACTTAATTTCATGACACATTCGGAATAGCGATTCAGAAATCAAGTGTCACACTTGATATCCGCATGGATGTTCCCATGGTGACAGGTGAATAATCTGATTAGCCTTTTACAGATAGCTGGGATGGATAGCAGCCTCTGCTTCACACATGACCAAGGTCTTGGCTGTTGATGAGTACACTGGCTCAGGAGACCCAACTCGAGTCCACTTCATCAGCATGAGAAGGTGTTCTGCTGGCTATCTTTAAATACTTTCTGTGTTTAATACTGGCCACATACACTCATTGGCCACTTTATTAGGTACACCTTGCTAGTACTAGGTTGGACCCCCTTTTGCACTTCAGAACTGGCTTAATTTTTCATGGCATAGATTCAGCAAGGTGCTTGAAAGATTCCTCAGAGACTTTGGTCCATGTTGACATGACAGCCTCACGCTGCTGCTGCAGGTTTGTCGGCTGCACTGTCATGATGCGAACCTCCCGTCCATCTCTTCCGTTATTGGATTGAGGTCTGGTGACTGTAGAGGCTGTTTGTGTACAATGTGCTCATTGTCATGTACAAATAACCAGTTTGAGAAGATATTCTGAACCTACCATCTGAATACTACAGTAGATATCGAGAATCATATAAGCAGGCAACATTTTTCTAATCTCCCAGTGTCCAGTTTTGGTGAGCCTGTGCCCACTGTAGCCTCAGTTTCCTGTTCTTAGCTGACAGCAGTGGCACCCGGTGTGGTCTTCTGCTGCTGTAGCCCATCTGCCTCAAGGTTCGATGCATTGTGCATTCAGAGAGGCTCTTCTGCATACCTTGGCTGTAGTGAGTGGTTACTTCATTTACATTTGCCTTTCTATCAGCTTGAACCAGTCTACCCATTCTTCTCTGACCTCTGCCATCAACAAGCCATTTTTACCCAAGGATCCGCCGCTCACTGGACAGCCCATTCTCTGTGAACTCTATAAACGATTGTGCTTGGAAATCCCAGTAGATCAGCAGTTTCGGAAATATTCATACCAGCCGGTCTGGCACCAACAACCACGTCACATTCACAGTCAATTAAACAACCTTTCTTCCCAGTTCTGGTGTTTGATGTGAACATTAACTGAAGCTCCTGACCTGTATTTGTATGATTTTATACATTGTGCTGCTGACATATGATTGCCTGATTAAATATTTGTGTCAAGGAGGAGTTGAACAGGTGTACCCGAGTGTATGACAAGTAACAGGTAGCAGGTACAAAAACGCTTTGATATTTGTTTCTCTTACATAAATGCATTTACACTGGGACACAGAGATGAGACTCACCAACTTTGACTAACATCCCCAAACTTCCTTGGGAAAAAGTCATTGTGGGTCCAACTGGATGTAAATAATGGACTCTGGAAGGGTTTTGAAAGTTTCCTCCTTGATCCCTGTTTAAAGTAACACCGGACAGCTTCAAACGAGACTAATTCATGCTGGCAAGGATGACATTCTAAAGCCATATATCACGCGCAGATATTTGATATCATTTATATTTTATATCCTATAGAAAAATGATTCAGACAACAAAAATAATTAACTCATTAATTCTCCTGGTTTGGGTAAAAGTATTTTTGTTAACTCGACAGATATGTAAAACCATAAGTGATTTTAAGAGTTGTTTTTATTTGTAGTTCTTCAAGCCTTTGTTTCTGAAAAATACAGAATCCACCTTCTTACAGTGATTTCTTGCATCTGTTTTACTTTATTCCACATTTTTACTTGTCAGTATGATTCCAAAGCAAAGGTGCTTTTTTTTCTTTATGTAATGCTTGGCATTTTCACCAAAAGATTGTAAATGAGTAGTTGCTTCGACATGAATCATCGACCCCCCCGAAAATACCTGAGCATAAAGGACATAAGACTCTCGCATCAACAGAAATTCTCCATGATGCTCACTGGGTTTCATTTTAAATTAACAACTTTAATTTGGGTTACTTGGTAAACCTAGTGTCACAATTTAAATGCACATAATGTGGTGTTACAAAGGGTATCCTGGCCTTTGCGAATGTAGAGATACAGAACTCTGAGTCTAGACCATCTTCCCTCAGAGAGAGAAAGTGATCTTTGCAGTCAGGTCGAAAGACAACCATGCTGTTCTAGAGGCGACTTGTGTCTCTCAACACTGAATCTGCTGGGAGAGACCCCTTACCCAGAAACAGCACTATGTGAATGAAGCCTCTTTAGAAAATGCATAGAACCGATTGCAGAAATGCCACTGTGCTTAAAACCAGTGTCTCTGTGCGGCAGAACTTCACTTGGAGCTTAAATGACTTCTTAATTGCACAGCCAACAACGCTAAACATTTGCAAAACATTCCTTTATTATAAATAAATTATTTGTATAAAAATTAGCATGCTTCAACCATCGCATTTACAGATTCACAACCCAGGGCAACAATCCTGTTAACCAATACAAGGGACGAACTCATCTCATTATGCATATCAGACAGTGAGACAAGAATTTAAAATCTTCACAACCACAAAAATACTAACAAGTAGAATAACAACAAACATGGTTGACTCTGTATCTTTTTTTATAATTATCATCACAGGTCTCTTCTCCTTTTTAATGCTTTTTTTTTATAAATCTTGCTTTGTTGGTCTTTTTTTGCATGTTGGTTTTTTTACTTCATATCACCACCTTCTCGATTTTTAAATTCAGCCTCTAGTTTATTTTATTTACTTATTCATCTACCCGTCCGCCAAGGACCTCCCTCGCTCTGCCCTCAGTTCAAAGCCGGACAGCAGAAAATGGCTCATGCTTGGGTTCCAGTGGGCAAATCCCATCGTCTTGGAACGTCTCCAGTCGGCGTGTGTTCTGGTGCATCATGGGAGTCCCTCTCCCTCCAGTTCTCTTCAGTTGGCGTGATTGCTATAGCTGACATATGTTGTCTTGGTTGATGAAGCTGTCGAGGGAAAATAGGAGGGATAATTACTTTCCTTTTCAGCAAACAGATCCATTTTACAATTTACTAACATTTTGGGCCCATTAAATACAGAAAGGATTCCTTTAAACAACTGATTGCGACTGTTACAATCCACTTCTAAACCTCAGCGATGTGTCAAACAATCGCGACACATTTTTATGTCATTTTAATAATAACCTTGAAATTCTCAGTTTCTAGTGTCATAATTAACACTATGTTTTTTTTCTTTGCATCTTGGAATCCAGTTTAGTTCCTGGCTGCATAAAAGGAGCATTCTTGATGTCACAGAGCCATATCAGTCATTCTCCATGTCTTTGCACATTTAATGCATTCTCTAATAACCCTCTTTCTTCTAATCTGCACGACGAAGCTGAATGTGCCACTGCTGGCCCGCCTCCTCTCACTGTCTCGCCACTGGTCGCAGAGCTGGAAAGTCTTCATCTGGACACAGTGCTTTCTAATCAGACTGATTTCCATTATGCATCTGAGGTACTGCCAGGGAAAAAAGCTTCAGTAAATAAAACAATTCCTCTCTGTACTGACTGAAGCCAAGATCCCTAAAACGATGTCCGAAGATTAAACGAAGAACTCAAGCAAACTAAATTCAAAGTGAAATCCCGTGCACTGGGCCGCAGTTCCCTTGCGTACATTCTGCAGGGGCAGATAACGAGGCCACCTGCCTTGGTAACTCAACAACAAGCATATTTTCCCCACACAAATACCGAGTGCACCAATACTATATAGAATAAAAAATTGAATTCCTGAGGCAAATTAATTCTGGCTAAAGAAAGTGAAAACCTAAAATGTGTTTATTGCAAAACGGAGTTAATGTATATACAAAGTAAGATTAGTGTGATTTGACAAAAATAGACAAATGTTTATTTTAATTATTTTTAACAGATTACGCAGAAACTGATGTGGTGTTGCCCAGCTGACACAGTGTTCTGAAAATGACTCAGATGTGTTGTGTTGTCCAAATTAAGCAGCCGAACACAAAAAGTTTAAAAATGTACCTGTTAATTCTGAGCCAAATTTTGTTCTGACTAAAATCATACAGTAAACTGTGCAAATTCTCTTTTATTACTATGGCCCGTAATGAATTTTCCTCAAGCTGTTTAAGGACTTAAAATGACCTGATGTTCTGCCTTTGTGTTCATTTATTAAATGAAATATAAAATGGAATAAACTTGCCCCTACAGGGCAAACAAATGAAACAGATTTGTATTTCTTGTCAGTAGCTCTTCGGAAACAAATTAACCTTTTTTGCATATGAGTTATTCTTTCTGGTTTATCAACAAGATTGGTTTTCAAAATATGCAGTAAGTTGGCTCTTTAAAAGTTAATGTGAAATAAAACTACAAGTGTTAGTCAAATTGTTCCTAATGTCACAGAATCAATTTTAATGTTATTTTATTAAATGACAGTGAATTTTTCTTGGAGGAGCCGTCCATAGCAGAGGGACACCAAGGGAGAGAAGCCAGTCAACTGCAGGGCGTACAAACATTCACACACTGTAGGCAATGAAGGAACATCACCTACCAATTACTATTTAATTTAGCAGATGTTTTTACCCAAAGATTTCTGAGAAAGCAGTGTGACACAGCTGCTGGAGCGACTGGAGCTTAAGGGCCTCGCTCAGGGTCCCAACTGGGAAACAGTCTGCTGACACTGGGATGTGAACCACTAACCTTCTGATCACAGGCACTGTGCCCTAACTTGCTGAGCCACACACCCCCACCATCCCAACTAACTGCATGTCTTTGGACGACAGATTTCGGCATTTAATTTTATAATATAAAAATTCAAGGTCTGAAAAGGTAGCGCACCACACTCACTGTTGGTCTCCATGCTCTCGCAGAGCTCGGTCTTCACCTCGCCGTTGGGTCGGTCGCCCCCCTTCTGCGTCAGCTTGCCCGACATGGCGGCGGCGGTGACGATGGCCTTGAAGCTGCGTTTGCGCTTGGGCACGTTCTGCTCCGGGTGGAAGATGATGACGTAGACCTTGGGCATGTAGAGCATGCCCAGGGAGACAGAGGCGCTCAAGCTCAGGGAGATGGTGAGGGTCGTCGTCTGGATGTACATCTGCAAGCAGGTTTCAACACAAACCACAGAAAAGCACTTTAAAGACTCCTACAACATGTCCCAAATGCCAATGTAATCCATCATTAATTTAATCCAATCCAACATGTAAAATTATATTTCTGCATCTGGACAGCTGGGCTTTTTCAGTTTAGTGTAATGCTATTTGGACTTAACCAGACACCTTCTGACTCTGAAAGGATGATACAGATGATGGCCTAATCCTTTAAATTATTTTTTTTTGTATATCTGTAAAATGCTGCAGCTTACTCCCCTACTGGAGTCCTGGGTCAGGTCTGATATAATTTATAAATAATATGACAGCATTTACTTTGTGTGTAACATCTACTTCTGTTTTCAGTAGATCTATAGACATGTTTTTCGATCAACAATGGATAATCAATGATATCACAGTGGGCAAATTCATTTTTGGAAAACCCACCAACAAGACTAAGAAATAATTCCATGAAATACTGCAGTATATGACGATGAACTAGATTCTTTTGAAAAAGCACATAAATGGATTAGACGAAATGCAATTAATTCTGAATGTTACCATTAATTATTAGTCGAAGTAAGATTGAGGTGAACCTCTCTTGCCACTGGAAAAAGCTAAACTGCCACCACTGTGAACGTAAAGTTCTTAATGACTGAGATTTTGGTGGATTTAACAGGCCCGGCAGTTCTTAATCAAAGAACACCCAACAACACCTGCACTTCCTCAGACATCTGAGGCACAGATAACCAAGCCCTGCACAATTAAAAATATAATTGGGAGCGATACAGTGTGCCTGGACAGCATGGCCGCTCAGGATCACAGAGTCACATGAAAGGCTGAGTTGTCACAAAAGATAATTGTCATTGACTGTCACTTGACAAAGCTGCAGGTACGGCCTAACCATAATCAAAGTCCCCAGCCATCCAGGTGTTTTTGCAGCCTTGCTGCTCAGTAAATGGAAACAGCACTTAGACCTATAGCTGCCAGTAGGGTTTGTATTCCAAATGAAGCTGGTTTTCTCCAGGGCTGATTGTATCGATCCTGACACAGCACTAGGCATAGTATCTTTTTTCACTGGCTTCCACATTCAGTGCATGGGGTGCGGGGTCAGTGGGCACCACTGCAGCCTCACACCTGCAGGGTTGCAGGTTCGATTACTGACCCAGCTGTGTTCAGTCGAATGTATACTTGGGTATCCCAGAATCCTCTCACAGTACCAAGATGTTATTTGGGTGAATTAGCACCTCTAAAACTAATTGTTCCCTGCATTTGTACTAGACTCACGTGATTCTTAACTGAATAAGAGGTTATGGAAGACATATTTATTCTGTGTTTTATGCTACCCTGCAGCCACTGTGCGTATTCTGTTAACATGAGCTATGTCTCTAAGAATGCTTCACATGATTAATTTGCAGACAAGTGATTCCAAACTAATCCTTGGCATATTCCTGTTCGAACACACTTAGCCAGCAAGTCTGATCTGCAAGACTTAATAAATAGCACTGGGCCAACATATCCCTGTTAAGGATTCACATGAACTGGACCGTTAAATACTGGTGGCATTTATAACCAAAGATGCAGCAATGTAGCAAAGTGGATGGCTCTTTTTTTATTTGACGCTATAGGACAAATAAATACACAAAAAATTGACAAAGGGACACTCGCAGGCTAAAGCCCACACCCTGACAGTACATCTCCACTGTCCATTGTACCATTTTCCTAACATACCTTTGCTCCACTGTTGGCCACAATTCAGCAGAATGTCATGACACCCCAGCACTCCGTACACCGGCTCCACGACAACACATGAAGCAGAATGCATACCTCAGCTGCTTGCGGTTCCCTTTGTAAATTTACCTGCCCTGATGAAAGGCACTGACAACGGGCTATTAGTTCTGCATCGGTACCGTTCTCATAAGAAACTTGTCTTTTCAAAAGTCAATATGGAGCCTCTTTGTTTGCAGCTATCATTTGCTCCTGGGCTTCATTCGCCCTGGAAACGTGGTGCATCAAAGAACAACAGCAGGAAGGACTGAAATAAATCAGACCGTGCAAGAAGAAACGGACACAGCTATAAGAAACTGCAGAACTGACCGCTCTGTTAAAACCCTCCTGACGATTTTCCCGCACTTCATCACAAGAACATAAACACACATCTTGTTGTGCAGTGCCATCAAAACGTAACCGACAAGCCATTCATCTGCACACTGATATTTACAGCACTGCAAACCAAACAATAAGGCGGTATGCAAAGTATTCTTCTCTCTGTCACAAAGGCTTAATCTAATTTTTCATAAAGTTACGCTGTTGCTATGAAACCGATGCCAGCTTACAGCTGATGCTGGACTTAACATGCAGTAGAGGGCAACTGAACACATTTGGAAAAAGAGATTGATGATGTTGTGCCTAGATTTAAGACAACAGTTTAATACATTCCCTCTGGTAGGAACATTTTATTCCGAATCTGCATCATAACTCCCATTTCCAAACTGCATATTATGTCAACACAGGGTGCATAAATACAAGCTACTGTCAGTTCCACATCTAACATGATTCATGAGTTAACATGATTAAAAATCCATCAACTCCATCATTCCAAATAAAAGGGCTATTACATAAGGTGCATAAAGACTGTCTTTCAGCAGTAATGCTCTGGGGTCTAGATTTTCAGTGTTTAACACAAACACAACACTTCCATACACCAGTGTCTGTACGAACATGAACGAAGCCATAGCCTGACTGAGAACATCGAAACTCCCAGTTAGTCAGCTGGTGAGAGCTATCAGGGCACTTAATCACTCAATGGCTCTGCTAATTCCTCGAAAATGCCAAAGCAGAATCAGATTAGAACACGTATGTAAGTGTAATGTCTTTGGCTAGAACAACACTGCTTTCATCAGTCTCACAGAGATATGACTTGAAGTAACTCCTTAAATTACACTGAATAAAACATAGCAGAGCAATGGAAATATAGCTAGAAGGTGCAACAATCATGGGCAGGGAGATAGCAAGCATGACGCTTTAATAAAATGTTAATTTCAGTTCCTCATATTGCATTACTATATCGCAGTACCTAATGCATTGAACATGGCCAGGGAAATGAAGGGATTAAACTGGGGCGGATGATACATTGTGATAAATTTCACTATTCTTTCATTGTAATTTAGCTGAAAAATGGTCTGGCATAAGGAATAGCTTAGAAAGGCCTCAGTGAAGTGACTAAAAGCTGAAGCATCACACACAAGCTTGAAATGTGACATACGGTTTTACTGACTATACTGATTAATGTGCATCGTGTTACGAATTTTATAAGTTCTGAAACCCCCAGTAATTGGACGGCTTTGATGATACTGAGCTGGTTCCCATGAAAAACACTGCTTTGCCAAAACTATTGGGAGATTACAGACACGCCTTATATCTAATGAAATACATTTCATCTGTTTATTAACGCCATATTAGCAACACGACACTACCAAATACTATATTTCGCGATTATTATCATCTCATTTAAGCGTTTGTGGAAGCAAGTGGCTTTCATTAATACCAAACAGAGTTTCATAATTAAAGAATGCTGATTTAAAGGAAACAGAAGACGGTGTGTAATTAAAGATAACCACATGTGTAATGCCCCGAGAGCACTTACATATCGCGTTCAAGACAGTTCTGGATTCAGTGTATCTTTTCTTGGACTGTCATGACGAGGTCTGATAACCTTCGCTAAAGAAATCATTTTTGGAAAGCTCAATGAAAATGCAACATACAAAAAACTTTATCAGCAAGGACCATTCGGAAATATTTATCTTTTTTTTAAAAAAAAAAACTTAATGCCATTTTTATCATCATGCCTCCTTTCCCACATCTTCTGAACATCCTCCCTAACGACATCTAGAGAGCCTAATTACTGCTGGAGAGGAGAGTCTGAGATTTGAAATTTGCGACGGGTGGATTTTTGAACGTCATTTCTGCCATCACTAAGCTATTAGACTGTGCAGATCCACCTTTGTTTAACAAAGTCTGCTAGTTTCTAATATCTCAAAAATCATTAGTAAAATGGAAAAAATATCATCATAAGGCACTATATGTGACCACCAAGTCAATGCTGTAGTGAAGTACACTGAATCACTGCTGGTGTACCCATATACGTCTATAGTGAAGTACACTGAATCAATGCTGGTGTACCCATATACGTCTATAGTGAAGTACACTGAATCAATGCTGGTGTACCCATATGCGTCTATAGTGAAGTACAATGAATCAATGCTGGTGTACCCGTACTGTATACGTCTATAGTGCAGTATGCTGAATCATTTCTGGAGTACCCATACTGTATATGTCTATAGTGAAGTACACTGAATCAATGCTGGTGTACCCTTATACGTCTATAGTGAAGTACACTGAATCAATGCTGGTGTACCCATATACATCTATAGTGAAGTACACTGAATCAATGCTGGTGTACCCATACTGTATACGTCTATAGTGAAGTACACTGAATCAATGCTGGTGTACCCTTATACGTCTATAGTGAAGTACACTGAATCAATGCTGGTGTACCCATATACATCTATAGTGAAGTACACTGAATCAATGCTGGTGTACCCATACTGTATACGTCTATAGTGAAGTACACTGAATCAATGCTGGTGTACCCTTATACGTCTATAGTGAAGTACACTGAATCAATGCTGGTGTACCCATATACGTCTATAGTGAAGTACACTGAATCAATGCTGGTGTACCCATATACGTCTATAGTGAAGTACACTGAATCAATGCTGGTGTACCCATATACGTCTATAGTGAAGTACACTGAATCAATGCTGGTGTACCCATATACGTCGATAGTGAAGTACACTGAATCAATGCTGGTGTACCCATATACGTCTATAGTGAAGTACACTGAATCAATGCTGGTGTACCCATATGCGTCTATAGTGAAGTACACTGAATCAATGCTGGTGTACCCATATGTGTCTATAGTGAAGTACAATGAATCAATGCTGGTGTACCCATATACGTCTATAGTGAAGTATACTGAATCAATGCTGGTGTACCCGTACTGTATACGTCTATAGTGAAGTACACTGAATCAATGCTGGTGTACCCATATACGTCTATAGTGAAGTACACTGAATCAATGCTGGTGTACCCATATACGTCTATAGTGAAGTACACTGAATCAATGCTGATGTACCCATATGCGTCTATAGTGAAGTACAATGAATCAATGCTGGTGTACCCGTACTGTATACGTCTATAGTGCAGTATGCTGAATCATTTCTGGAGTACCCATACTGTATATGTCTATAGTGAAGTATACTGAATCAATGCTGGTGTACCCATATACGTCTATAGTGAAGTACACTGAATCAATGCTGGTGTACCCATATACGTCTATAGTGAAGTACACTGAATCAATGCTGGTGTACCCATATACATCTATAGTGAAGTACACTGAATCAATGCTGGTGTACCCATACTGTATACGTCTATAGTGAAGTACACTGAATCAATGCTGGTGTACCCATATACGTCTATAGTGAAGTACACTGAATCAATGCTGGTGTACCCATATACGTCTATAGTGAAGTACACTGAATCAATGCTGGTGTACCCATATACGTCTATAGTGAAGTACGCTGAATCAATGCTGGTGTACCCTTATACGTCTATAGTGAAGTACACTGAATCAATGCTGGTGTACCCTTATATGTCTATAGTGAAGTACACTGAATCAATGCTGGTGTACCCATATACGTCTATAGTGAAGTACGCTGAATCAATGCTGGTGTACCCTTATACGTCTATAGTGAAGTACACTGAATCAATGCTGGTGTACCCTTATATGTCTATAGTGAAGTACACTGAATCAATGCTGGTGTACCCATATACGTGTATAGTGAAGTAGTGAATCATATATGTTTTCCAAAGCAGCAAACTCACATGTTTAAAGGAGAATTACTCAGGGCAGAGCAGTACAGAAATGCACAGGAAATCACTTGTTATATTGAGCTAACAGCGGATTCACACTAAGCTCACACAGGATTTATGCTGTACATTAAAACTCCTAGATCCGTACAGGATGCACTTTCTATGATGGAGGAGATCAGAGGTCAGCTTTACCAAAGACCTCTAGCCTGGTGCAGAGGCAAAGCTATATGGACTCTCCTATGGCCAAAAGAAGCACCCGCTACTCAATTCTGCTGATTTACTCCAAAGGAACCAGGCGGCATCCTGATTATTACAGTGACCTCAGATGACAGCGGTTTGAGAAAAGGATCCAAAGCAGTATTCTGTAAGACTGCGTTTATCAGCAATGAAGAACCACACAGAGACTTCAACCCCTTCTCCAAACCAAAGCTACCATTATCCATGCTTGCACACTCATGGTGCCAGGCCACCCCCTGCCTCTACTGTCTGGGCCCTGGAAAATCTTCTCATTTCCACCCCTTTTTGGACAGTGCTGACGCTGCCACATTCAAGTGGCCCTGCCTTGTTCGCTGTGCATTCTGGGAAAGGCCCCAGGCCCACTGTGACTGAGGATGAATGGATGGATTGATAGATAAAGTGTCACAAGATTGAAATCTACATCCTATATGTAGGGTTGGGAACGCAAAGTAGGTTCCAAATTACAACCGATAACACAGTTCCTGGTACCAGGTACCCAGTTCTCTTTTCTGAATTTTGGTTCTGCTTATCGGTTCCTAAGTATTATATATCTGTCATGACCTGTTTTAGGTGAATACATCATGCATCAACGCGAAACAAGCTAGCATGTGTGAAAGACAGTGACCCATCAAAAGTGCAGTTTCACTTTATTAATGAAAATGACAACAATTGATACACATCAAATTGAAAAGTACATAATCAGAAACCTTAATCTGTCTACCGTAAAATGCGTTCTCACAAATTACACACTAAGTTTGCATTTCTATAAAATACATACAAATCGCAACATGCTCCTTAATTTTTTTTTCTCTCAAGGCAGATTTGTCTGAAGTGCGCAACCTAAATAACTCCACTTGTTTATGTCAGACAGATTTAATAAAAATATCACTACAACCCAAAATGTGTCTTCTTTCAAATATTCTCTCAGCAAACGTCCGCTTTTATATAAATTAACGTGACCGGCTAATCCTATGCCAACAAGGAGTTCATTCAAGGTGGAGATAAGTCACGCGCGGAAACACCAACCGAGAATGACAAAACGGCCGGTTGTATTTGCTAAATTTACAATGCCAGACACTCTGCAACAAGTTCAACCATTTCTTGACAGCGGTGATGAAATTAATTCATCCTCCGATGAAGACTGTGACAGGGATGAAGATCGTTTTAATGAGAAATTCTTTTACATACTGGCACAAAACAAGCTGATTGTTCTTAATCATGTTAAAATAGCTCTTGATTTCCCCAATCTCTCATATTTACCATTACCATTGCTTTCAGCAAACAGACAAACTACAAATTATTTATATTTTTGGCTTGTTTCACACTGACGATTTGCACTAGACAGGTCCATTGACAGGCTGATTTGGGTGTGGGAAGTTCCTCAGGTGAGCATCAATCATATTCATGACCACAGCTGTTTGCCCAGGTAGAGACAATTGAACAGAATCAAATTATTGTGTTAGTCCGACTAAAACCGGACTTTTAAAGTATAGGTAAACATCGTAGTCTGACTGAAATTGCACTAAATCAAATTTCTCAAACTTGGACTAAGACACCCAGATAATGTGACTGGGAGTGGATTTACTCCAGCATGCATACCTTCAATCGGACCCAAACTGGCCAAGGTGCTCTGCCCATGCTCCACAGTGCCCACCCCCCCCCCCCCCCCCCCCCCCCAGGCTTTGACCCAGAAGTAGCAGAAGAAGCTTGGAACATAGCAGAGCATGTGTGAGATGTACAGCGCTGTAAAGCTGTCCAATTCACCACTCAACTAAAGGGCATTTTTCCACCACACCAGGTACCGTACTTTTGGTACTTCAGGGAGGTACCAAAACGACGGTACTTCAAGGTGTTGATTTTCTACTGCTGTAAAAACTGGAATGACATCACAACGCAAGGCAAGTATGTTGTACTGAATTAGAAAAATGGCTGTAGTAGGACTGGACAGCTAGATTAAGATCAGGTTTTTTACCTTCAATTTGGTATTATGGCGCAGGGAGTTTAAGTCTCGCAATTTTTACTCTGTCATATGAAAAACCCTGCAAGTTTGGCAATTTTAAAGATTCATTCTTTTTAAGATTATCTAGTACATGTTTAAAAATCAGTTTAAAATTGACCTCGGCTGTTTCTGCCTGAGCGCTGCATGCGTACTCCAAAACAATCAGTCATTTTCATCCTTGCTGTTTAAATCACTCCTTGACGGGTTTGTGAGAAATTTATGTTGAACTCATAAATACCCCAATATTTATTACAACAAAATCACTTTGCAATATTTGAAAAATTTCCAGTACTGTGCTGTCATAGTGTATTATGCAAAATGCCTTATTTCTTGCTACGCTAATCCTGATCCTGATCCTGATCTTGATCCTGATCTTGTATCTGTTCTTCTGACCAGATCGCAATTAAAGCTCGTGTCACTTAATTGGTCCATCTATCCATTATTACTCATTTTATTCTTGTTGACAACCTTGACGTAATGGGTCAACTGGAAAACGCATAATACTAACGGGCTGAGAGGAGCCATATCGCCACCTACTGTAGCGGAGTCATACTTCGGTCAATAAATCGATTCCCCTCCCATGCATGTATACTGGGACAGGGACAGCAGTCTGATTAAACTGCTATAACTATAACATTTCCCCCCACAGTCAGAAAACATACTGAGGTTAATTAGAGTTACCCCATTGCCCAGAGCTGCGAATTCCTTACTTTATGGGGACACAATGTCCTCACAACGTGATGAATACCTGTTTTTTTTTTTATCACAAAATGTCACAAAGCGTAAAACAGTATCAGTACATTTCTGTGTAGGGAAAGTACTGGCTGAAGCAGCAGCTTTGCCGTGTGCACTAGCTGTCAAGATAAGGGAGACTTCATTTGCCCTTTGTACAAGATACACAGGAATTCATTGGTTTCCATATGCCCCATCTTACACTCCGTGACACACGCGGTTTTGGGGTCAGAACAGAGGGTTAGCCAGCAGGTTGTATTCCTGGAGCAGTAGGGGTTAAGGACTATGCCCAAGAGCCCAACTGTGATATAATTATTCTGCTGACCACGGGATTTGAACCAATGACCTACCGGATATAGACCCCTACCGCACTGTGCTACAGACCACCCATGGAATTCAGGAGTGCATCAACATACTGAGAGGACTGCCTGCCTAAATGTGACACTGTAGAGGAAAAACAGCTAAACTGCAACAAAGGAACTTTAAAGAAGCCCCCTTTGCGTCTGATGTGAGAGGAGCGTCTTGTCTCGCCTGCGACATTTATATCCACATACGGCCCCTCAGGATTTGGTTTCCAGTGTGGCTGAAAGTCACAGCAAAGCAGATGTTCCCATTTTTAGCCGTCAGCTTTTATAAACATGCTGCTATTATGCCCGATAGACTGTGCTTTACTGTGAATGGGCTCCGTAAAGCCTGTTCACTGCTCACAGTGACACGTCATTGTTTTTCCTCCTTCCGAATTTCTCCTAAAGTTACCTCTACTAAGCTTTTCGATTTATCTGCATTGGCAGAAATAGTTTCCTTGCCATAAAAGTGAGTGCTTTTTCCCCAGGAAGAAATTGTTAATATGTATGTTGGCACCTCGCTCCTGTGCAAGTCCTCAAAAATAGGTTGCACGTATTTGTGTTATGTTCTGCAGGCAGTAATACCTGTTACTGGGTGTCATTAGTAAATAAAGAGCTGGAAAGCTAGACAGACTGGTCAGCAGGGAAGAAGGTGCATTTTGTGACGTTAAGCAGCAGTGATGACTAAACAGAAATGAACATTTTATCCACAGGCCAAATTTGATTAAAGTTTGTCTGTAATCTGCTGTGAGAGGCTGGGTAATACTGTTAGGGAGATTCATCATGGGGACTGATAATACAATCCTAGAACATCTAGATGATGCAGGACAGCATGCTGCTAAATTAGGCATAGTCAGAAACGTACTAAAAGGCTTTTAGATATCAGGTTGATCCAATTCGGGGTATATAAGCAGAAATGACCGTGATCAGGCTAACATGAATGAAACAGGATTTCTCAGAAAGTCTCCTACCCATGTTTATGATGAATGAAAGCTGAAGAGGTGCTGATGCCATGGCCCATATAAAACCTGAGCGGAGAGTGTTTATGCTGCTGGAGAGAGCACTTTAGCACCCAGTCAATTGATCAGTCTAGATCTTTAGCTCCAGGTTAATATGCTGAGCTGTTTTTCTGACAAATATCCCCATGGCGTCGACCAGATACACTGTGACATGTGACTGCCCCAAACCGTCACTCTCAATGGCCGCTCCTTCCATGTGATTGTCTTCTTTAATTGCACATGAATGGCATGTCACGTGACTTACAAACCCAGGCTATTCTCCACTGCTTCAAGAATCTACTTCGCCGACCAATACAAGCGTGAGCTGTGAAATAGTGTGGCCTTGTCTTAACGATATTTATGGTAAACATATCATTTAATGAGAAGTCACTGTTTGTTGAGGAATTACATTAGTTGGAATTCCCATGCATTTGTTTGAAAGGCACGGATACAGTCAAACGGAAGGTAATTAGTCATTTGTAATTTTAAATCATTAATCTAACACCTTTTTCATGGCCAAAACCTGAAGGATGTTTCAGTTGTATCCAATAAAAAATTTCACAACTATATTTTCCTGTGGGAAAAACTCATCTGAGATTAATTAATAAGAAAGATCCAGAACAGGCAGGGGCATTATAAGCGGCGTGCATGCAGTGCTCAAAATGAGCCCCAGGGGGCAGCATAGAGCGAGCAGATGCTGGCTTTCGGTCCGAATGAAGGCCGGTGCACAAGACACCACCCCCTTCTTGCAGTGTCTTAAGATGGCTGACAACAGCAACTGACAGACTCAACACTGCGAGCGCCGCACCAACAGCATGATGGATGTAGTTCAGGCACCAACCAACTGCTTCTCAAGGGAGAGCCGTGTCTGCTGTAGGTCTGAACGGCTACAGTCCGGTCTTTCTTCAGCTGCCTCTTGGCCATGCTGACGACAAACATACAGCCAGTCACGTCCCTGTCTGAGGCAACCTTACGTATCTCCTCCTGCTGCTTGCTGTGCCTGTGTTTCTGCCCGTAATAGGGAACCGTTAACAGAGGAACCGCAAGATGACAATTACTGTCCTGTCGTCTACCCACTGGGATAACCTAACTGCGTAATAGCTATCTACTCAGCTGGCCATTATATCACACAGATAGAACATAAATCCTTCTTAGACAATGTATGTTTTATGCCAACTCTGACGGCACTGCAGAGAGATCCGTTTGCCTATGGCTGAAGACTTTCAAGATGGAAAATTGGGCTAAAAATAATTGCCATCCCCTGTTGGCGATGCCGACCCCCACCACAAACACACACACACAGGGTGACAAAGAGAGACAAAACAGAAAATAGGATCAGTTGGCAGGGTTATTCCCATTCTCTAGCGGTGTTAATGAGGTCTGGGCAGGGAGAAGTGAGCCAGACCAGTGAGGGGAAGCTGCCCAGCTGCTGACACATTCTGCTCATCGCTGCCCTTTTGCGACGACTGAAATGAGACGCCACGGACGGCAGCGACTTGAAAACGAGGCTTTGAAACCTCCGCCGTGTCGTCAGCACACGCCGTTATCGGGCCCATCTCTTTGATGGCAGTTCAGGCTCCCGGGGGCCGCTATTGTAAGCAAAGCCGCGAGGACTTTGATTTCGCGGAAAGGCTGGTCTTCTAGCAGACGAAAGATCAGACGCCGGCGGTGGAGAGAGGAAAAGCGTAAAAGCTTACATGCCGGTGTTCAGGGTTTTCGCTTGCTGCTTGCCTCAGCCCCGGATATTCCTGACAGACCTCATCTTCCATGACTCACACCGATGCCAAAAACGAATGCAGGAAATATGCTAAGCCATAGTTAACATCGACAGCAGATGGCTATGTATCTAATCACGGAATACATTACTACACACCGTGGTGGGTAATTAATCAGCTGCACATGGCCCTGGCCTGACGCAGAGTGCGCCTGAGATGGTTTGCAATCTTGTTTGCATCTGAACGATGCAGGGGGACACCCCAGTCAGAGCAGGCACACGGGAGCAGGGTCAACTCATACTGCTGGTCCCAAACGGACTTGGTCACCACGCTGCCACCTTTCACGCTCCAGCACCTTCTTCAGATATGAACTGAAGAGCAAATTTCCAAAACTCACCAAGGGATACGTTTCTGAGGAAAATATCGGTAGAATTTTTTTCTGTAAAAATTTAACGAAAGTTAAAAGTTGAGCAGTGCGTTTCCGTGCCCAACATGGTAACATATGAAGTGGAAGCCTGAGTTTGGGGTTCAGGGGGCCTTATCTCAAAAACAAAAAAATCGACTGAGCGAGTTTTGTTACTTTGCCTTTCAGTTCTCACACTGAGGTATGTGTCTCTCTTAATGTTCAACAGGAAGTAATTAGCCAGCTGCATGCTGGTGCAGTAATTAAGCCGACTTACCCTCTCTGCTGACTGTGCTGTCCCAAAAAAGATGGGTATGAATGCCAGCCAAATGATGCAGGTAGTGTACATGGTGAAGCCAATGGGCTTGGCCTCGTTGAAGGTCTCTGGAACTCCTCTTGTTTTTATCGCATACACAGTGCATGTTACCATCAACAGAATACTGTATCCGAGGGAACAGATGAGGGAGAGGTCCGAGATGTCGCACTTGAGGACACCGCGGGCATTCGCTGGGTCCTGGGTGCGCTGCTCGCCATAGTCCACCACGGTGTGCGGCGGGTCAGCGGCGAACCACACGAAGACGCCCAGTAGCTGTACGGAGATCAGGCTGAAGGTGATGGCCAGCTGGGAGGCGGGGCTGATGAACCGCGGTGCCGTCACTGACCGCTTGCCCTGCTCGAAGATGCGGTGGATGCGGTTGGTCTTGGTGAGCAGGGCGGCGTAGCTGAAGCACATGCCCAGGCCCAGGAAGATGCGGCGCAGCGAGCAGATGGCGGCATCGGGGGCTGCGATCATGGGGAAGGTGGTGGCGTAGCAGAGGAAGATGCCCGTCAGCAGCACGTAGCTGACCTCGCGGCCCGAGGCGCGCACGATGGGCGTGTCGTTGTGGCGCACAAAGGTGACGATGACGAAGGTGGTGGCAACAATGCCCAGCATGGAGATGAAGACAGGCATCATAGCCCAGGCTGAGTGCCACTCCAGCTTGACGATGGGGATGGGCTGGCAGCCAGTGCGGTTGCGGTCGGGCCGCTGCTCGTATGGACACAGCTCGCAGCTGAACTCGCTCGCCTGGATGTGGTAGCCCTCACAGCGCTCACAGTGCCAGCAGCACGGCACGCCTTTCACCATCTTCTTCCGTTCGCCCGCCCTGCAGGGCATGCTGCACACGGATAGGGGCACTGCGATGCTGCCCCGTGCCCACCGTAAGGCGTCCATCTGCGTGGTGAGACCAGACAGCGGCATCAGCGATTCTCGCAACAGTGACCCAACACCCCAATTTAGGCACACATCACAGGGCAGGGACACACACCACAGGACAGACAGACATCATAGGACAGACACACACATCACAGGGCAGGGACACACATCACAGGGCAGGGACACACACCACAGGGCAGACACACATCACAGGACAGACACACACATCGCAGGGCAGACACACATCACAGGACAGACACACATCACAGGGCAGACACACACATCGCAGGGCAGACACACATCACAGGACAGACACACATCACAGGACAGACACACATCACAGGACAGACACACACATCACAGGGCAGGGACACATCACAGGACAGACAGACACATCACAGAACAGACACACACATCACAGGACAGACACACATCACAGGGCAGACACATCACAGGGCAGACACATCACAGGGCAGGGACACATCACAGGGCAGGGACACATCACAGGGCAGACTCACTTCATAGGGCAGACACACATCACAGGGCAGACACACATCACAGGGCAGGGACACACACCACAGGGCAGGGACACATAACAGGACAGACACACATCACAGGGCAGGGACACATCACAGGACAGACTCACTTCATAGGGCAGACACACATCACAGGCTGGACACACATTGTGTTCATATGTTTGTGGGGAAAACTCTAATTCGAACATGACAACCTTAACCGCTACCCAGCCCTAATCTTAACCATAAGTAACCAAATAAAATACAAGAATATTTTGTTTAAAGTCAGATTTTTATAAAAACTGAAAAAAAAAACAGTCCATCAAAATAAATACATCAAAATAACAGGTTATTATCACATTGTGGGGACATTTGGTGCCCACAATGTAATATGTACATAACCCACACATATTCAGACACTATGGTCAATGCATTGTCACAGATTCGCCTAACTGTGCGTTTTTGGACTGTGGGAGGAAACGTATCTTAAAACACGGACTCCACCCCGTGAGTGGAGAGCATGCATCGCCTGCCGAGCCACGTGTCGGTGGGGAAGGGAGTCGCTTATGAGTGAGAATTGGGGGGGGGGGGACTTTCATACGCACATCCTGCGCCTGGCCAGAGAAGACGACACACATGGGCTCCATCAGAACACGCTGCATCGATTACCTCTTTATGGCTGCAGCGTTGCGGAGTGCTGGACAGCCATGAATTATTCATACTCGTAGACCGTGAACTTTTTTTATTATAATTATTGGGAAAACAACTCACAAATGAATTGCACTCTAATTATACTTATCGCATAAAACATTATGTGCTTGGGAAGAGACTAAAGCCTGGACACAACTCCATATTACTCAGGTGAAAGATAATTATGCTTTTTAAAATTTATTTTTCCAAGAAGGATCTTTGGTGGTTTCAGAATATTTTTTTTCTTCATCCGGGTTTTTTGATTATATAATTTAATCCTTGGCTCAGTTTTTCAGAGGGGGGAACGAGATGATCATGGGGGATTTGTGAGATCTTCCATACAAAGATCTGATCTGTGCAAACAGATTCCTGGAAGCCATCGCACGGGAGGAGGGAGGGAAAGCCGTCTAGCTGGCTGTGGAGGAAAGCTGTTCATTCCACAGGCCGTCCTGCTCTGCCTCTGCCAGCCATGTGCTACGCAACATGTTTGCTGCAAACACTGGGATTCTTCCTTCTGTGCGTTAATACGATGCCAAGAGGGAATCTGGGTCGAGGCAGACCATGTTGTGGAACAGGAAAGCAATACATATGTCACAAAGACAAGGGAAAACAACAAGACGAGGGCTGAGAGGCGTCCCTAATCAGGGCTAAAAGCGGCTCCGTCGCCCTTACATTTAAGTGAAGCTGGTTGGTCCACTGGCCAATGACCTTGTACTCGGCAGTGGACCTGTTGCTGATTTGGTATTGGAAGATGTCGTAGCGTCCAGGCGCGTCGCCGTTCTCGTTGAACATCACGGGGGTCCCGGCACTCCCTGTGAAACGGGAAGATGTGGAATCAGCGCCACTCCTGCATGCACGTCAGCACGGCAAACATTTCATTCCAGTTTCCTAATTAAGTTCCTTCTGACGGCACACGGCACCCTAATGAGTTTGGAGAAGTGACAAAAAGGACAGAATTGTGGAAGCTGCAGCCGCGAGCCGCCCCTCCCGCCAGGATCCTGAATTTGCTCCGCGCTGGGAGTACCGAACGCGTGTCCAGCGGTCCCACCTTCCGAGACCTGTCTGTCAGTCTGGCTGCCGCAAGCCTAAACAGCACGATTTTAGGACCCTAGGAAAAAAAGCATGAACACATGACACCTCGGTTGGGTATTTCAGGAGAGAAGGACCCATCGAGTGCCTTAAGAAACAAGGATTATTATTCTTATCATATTTTTTAAAAAATCACACAGCTAAAAGGAAAATGGCGCGTGACAGAGCTAAGGAGCCCCGGCGTGTTCCCTGGCATGTGTGGGCAGGTGAGACTGGAACATTCCACGCTCTGTCATCCTCAGTAACAAAGCAACCGACACGAGGAGCTCTGAGCAAGCGTCTTATCCTCCACACTTTAATTTTCAGCGCGGGCTGCAGGCAGGGCAGGGAGCCACAAAATTAAAAGCAGGAATTGGAGTTATGCAAACCCCTAAATCTCATTCTGTGGCACGTGCCAGTGTTAATTAGAAATGTGGGGAGATGCAGTAGTTATTATAGAGAGTTTATAATGAAATAGATAAATAAATATATTTGGTAGCACACAGGAAGTGATTCTGGCATGGGGGAGGGTGCTGATGATAAACAGGGATGTATATGGGGCTGGGCCCCCGGAGTGCCCCCTCCCCTGTCATTCACAGATCCAAATCATATCTTTGGCTAATGGTAATAATGGCACTTATGTATGAATTACGCCCCCTCTTATGCCCCCCCTAAAATATCCTAGCATCACCCCCAATGACTAGACTGTCTGACTAGAGCGACATTTATGACCGTCTGAAAAGAGGGGCACAGATGCCATGAATTAGGCTGAGTGAGTCTGGCGATCTTATGCAGACATGAAACACACAACAACAGTGCAATAGTGTGTTAGTAATGCCTGATATTTCAGGCTAGTTTTGTTTGTTATGTAAATTTTCCAATGCCATCCGACACAATGGGGAGTGTAGGCAAAATGATCGAAAATCAGTACACTTTAAAATCAGCAATCAAACTTGGTCAAATGTAAATGAAATAATCAGTGAAGCAGGCAAACAGTGAACACAACACAGGGTGACTTTGAAATATAAACGTCTTTAATCAGGTGAAGAATCCTTAGGCCGAATTATGTACCTCAAGGGCAGACCCTACGTCCAAGAGTCATTGCTTTGATTGCACAAAAACACAAAAACATAGTTCAGCTTTGCAAGGAACTGGAACAACCTGGAGCAGGTGAACACAGCCTTTCATGGTTCCTCATCCCAAGGCTTAGTCTCCGGTCAGCCTGCTCTACAAAGGGAAAATCTTTGAATCCCGAATTAAGGAGACAGAACTATCACTGATAGTGTCTCCATTAGCACTCAGGCACAGCTTTGGATGAATTGCAAATGAACATCTCAAGCCATACCCTCACAGAAGAGACCCAGTAAAGGTCCCCAGAAGGTGAACAGCGATAAGCAAAGCGCAGCTGGTGTGAACATCTACACTGTATCATCGTGGTGCCACCCATGAGGGTGCAGAGCTCTTTCCTGCAGCATGTACTGTACAGAGGAGACGAATGATTTGCCCCTTGCAGTTTGTCTACAGCTAATCCATTTCAGATTCCAAGCTCTCAGGACAGCATAGCACACAGCCTGAGGACAGCATGGCACGTAGCCTCGGGACAGCATGGTACACAACCTGGGGGCAGCATAGTACACAGCCTGAGGACAGCATAGTACGCAGCCTGAGGACAGCATGGCACGTAGCCTGAGGACAGCATGGCACGTAGCCTGGGGACAGCATGGTACACAGCCTGGGGACAGCATGGTACGTAGCCTCGGGACAGCATGGTACACAACCTGGGGACAGCATAGTACACAGCCTGAGGACAGCATAGTACGCAGCCTGAGGACAGCATAGTACGTAGCCTGAGGACAGCATGGTACGTAGCCTCGGGACAGCATGGTACACAACCTGGGGACAGCATAGTACACAGCCTGAGGACAGCCTAGTACGCAGCCTGAGGACAGCATGGCACGTAGCCTGTGGACAGAATGGTACATAACCTGGGGACAGCATGGTACGTAGCCTCGGGACAGCATAGTACGCAGTCTGAGGACAGCATGGTACATAGCCTCGGGACAGCATTGTACATAACCTGGGGACAGCATGGTACGTAGCCTGAGGACAGCATAGCATGTACCTGGGGACAGCATGGTACATAACCTGGGGACAGCATAGTACACAGCCTGAGGGCAGCATGGCACCTAGACATGGGACAGCCTGGTACATAACCTGGGGACAGCATTGTGCGCAGCCTGAAGACAGCATAGTACGCAGCCTGGGGACAGCATGGTACGCAGCCTGGGGACAGCATGGTACACAGCCTGGGGACAGCATAGTACGCAGCCTGGGGACAGCATGGCACGTAGCCTGGGGACAGCATGGTACACAGCCTGGGGACAGCATGGCACGTAGCGTGGCGCTCTCTGTCTACCACTCAAGTATGCTGTAGTTTTACACTGATTCAGTAGGCAGGTGGTTTGCATAGGGGCACAACGAGCAATTGGCCCTTTGGGAAGCAACATTAAGCCCGCCCTCCAAACTCAGGGGGGCGGGGCATAGGGTCTCTGGCCCCAGCTGATTGGTCCCCAGAGTGCCCCCTCCCCTGTCACTCACCGATTCAAAACATCATTGGCTAATAAGAAGGTGGGCTCATCTGTACCAATTATGATCCTTGATATGAGCCCCTGGCCACTCGAGTGGTTAGTCTTGCTTTGCCTAAATGTCGGCTGCTTTTCTCAATGTGAAGTATGGGCATATTAGAAAATGGAAGACAGGATGAAGTCACGCCAGGGAACATAGAGAACGGCCGGCAGACATGATCGTGACCATGAAACTGTGATGTCAGCTGAACGGGGAAATGCACAAATCGATGACTTTTACTGCCGTTAATGTCCCACATAAAGAGCATCTCAATTACAGAATCCCATATCATATGGCTATTAAACTGCATTAAGCTTATTGTTTATTCTTCCTGAAGTTGTACAGTGTGCTGAAGGCATCATCCTGTATCTGCAAGTGTGATTTCTTAAATGACCCCCCCCCCACCCAGAATGAGGAGGAATGTGTTGCTTCCTGAATGTTTCATTAGTCACTCTGCTTAGAGCCACAATCCGCCCACCCTCACCTGGTGACTGTTTATCTCTCTTCATTATGATTTGCCTGGGGAGGGATTGCTCTACAGGAGCATGAAATTCAGGGGAACCTGTGAGCTGCTCGACCCCCCATCCAGATGCATGCTCGCCGGTGGGCCTTTCTCATCTGGGACTGTCTGAAAAAGCGAGGAACTTTCCGGAGTGTCGCCATTACATGCATAAGGATCAGGCCATGGGTGGGGGGGGGGGGGGGGTCGCCACAATGAGCACCTGGACCTTTTGCCTAAATAACTGAAAGGGCCCCCTTCTGAGGTTGTAAATACCCCTTCTTGATCACCGACGATCACAAAAAAATTACGGAGCGGGAGCCTGCAAGGCGTGAGGGAATACATTTAGCTGGGAAGACAGGAATGTGGCTCAGCTGGAGCCACTGGTCCAGGACCAGCCTGCCTTCCTGTCTCCCTCCCACAGGCGCCGGAGTCGCTGACTGTCACTGAAGCACAGAAGACCGTCCCCCAGGACCTCAGCATTTCTCCAAATCATTCCCAACGCTGTTCAGTAGCTCGCCGGCATCGACTGCGCGCCATGGAGAACCAGCAAGTGAGACACACTCACGAGCTCGCCGGCACAGCAGCGCGTCCTTCCACGTTTTCGGCCAACATTCCGGCCTTCGCACATCACGGCTTGCTGGTTACGCCGTTGGTGAAGGCGTGGCACGCAGAGACTGCATTCCGCTGCCCTCACCAAGAGTGATCCCACCCCCGTGCTGAGCTGAGGGCGCTAAGCTGCCCCCATGAGGGTTTAAGGCCATCGTTATGGAGCAGGTGCGTACTGCCAGTTGTGGGGCTTTATTTCAGGGTTACATGCCAAGGGAAAGGGGACTGCTGGTCGCTGGATTTAGTGTAACAGCATTAGAGCGGGGAGGAGTGGGGAGAACATGGCCAAGCATTTTTAGGGAAAACATAGGGGCAGACAGACGGACACGTTTATGGTCAAACAGGATGGCGTCACAGGGGCGTATACAGGGGAGGGACCACAGGGGCACCGGTTCCAGCTGAAAGCTGATTGGCCCCTGCAGGGATCCTCCCCTGTCACTCACCAATTCAAAATATTTCATTGGATAACGATAAGGTTGGCCCCTCTGCCTCAGTTATGCCCCCCCAAGTCCCTCACATTTAAAAAAATCCTAGAATCTCCCCTGCACCTGCATTTATTTAATAGTAATGAATGACAACGTCATAAAAAGAGGAGTTTCTCATCCTGTCATTGTCAAAACACGGTTTCGAGTTCTGCTTGTCGCGGCAATCAATCTATGACTGGTAATCGAGTCCATGTGATTAAACTCACCAGGCCGACATCTCCAAGGGCCAGTGTTGAACTGCAACACGGAACCATTCTGCTGGCTCTTAGCCAATCAGCAGCCGGGTGACACAGCTGTTCACTGGGCTGCGCACACAGCCGTGCGGTATGGTGCTTAGTCAGTCAGTTAATGAGGACAAATTCAATTATTCCTCAGTCCTATTATTTTTGCAGCACTCGGAAAACTGCACATTGAGGTGCAACAGCGTGCAGTTTAACTAAAAGTCTGAGATGGGATCAACTCCTGCAGTTAAAAGAGTCGCTCAGGAACCGAAAGACAAAGTGTCCAGACTGAGCCCTTCCCATGTCCAGGCCCTCGCCCCCCCATGCTTGTGACCGTCAACAGCGGTACACGTTTCACACGTCAGCACGCATCACACATTGGCTTCACAGGTATTGTGAACATTTCACAATTTTTTTGGGTCTGCAAACAGTGACAAATGTTTCACACATTTAATTCTGCCTCCCGTTAAGATCAGCTGCAGCCATATGCCCTTGAATGTGATAGGACGTCACGCAGCAGGTGATCCAGCCGCTCAGCCACTTTGCCAATGAGAGAGCGCCACTTGTTAACTCGCTGAATAACAAACGGGAGCCTGCATGGCTGCAGCCGCCGAGCCAGCGGGGAAGTGCGTCTGCCACCGAGGACTGGCGCTAACCGCTAGCTAGCTAACCGCCCATGTCCAAATTCCCTCCAAACTGTCCATACAGCCAAACGTGGCAGACAGGACTATTGGAAGGATGCTGTGATCTGTTGCTATAGCAAAGGACATGATACCCTAGAAGGTGGTCTCCACTAAAACGGGCCCTCAAAAAGGGCACCTGCACGCCCCCATGTGCCCCCCTCACAAACATAGTAGGGCCTCGGGGTACAAGTGAGGGATTCGTGTCCCATTGTGATGCCAGTGGGAATCGCTGGGAAGAAGCCAAGCTACTGAGCTGATCTGCATGGATGCTCTGCCGGTGATAATGAGAGGAAGTGGGAAGCTGGAGAGAGACAGCGTTCGTTCAACATCAACAAGCCGTGGGAAAAGACGAATGACGTACGGGGGCCTGTCGGGCTGGGGCGCTCTACTGGATCTGAATATCAGACTCCTGTGGGGTGAGCCTGTCCCTCATTGCTCAACTACATCAAGGTTATTATTTTATTTGGAAGACTCCTTATAGCTGTAATTCAAGGCAGTGAGGGAATGACGTTTGTCTGCCCATGACGTTTGTCTGCCCATGACGTTTGTCTACCTGGCTTGACATCTGTCCACTCAGACTGGCATTTGTCTGCCCGGCGTGGTTTGATCACGGGAATCCTAGGTGGTAACAGATAGCAAGCAGATGGAAAGAGAGATAAAGTGGCTGGTTCAGCAGCTGGTGTCACACAAGTGAGACGCAAAACAAAAGAGAAACTGGCATGTTTCAGATACGGCCTGGAGAATGATGTCAGCACTGTAAGGCAAAGTAAAACACACCAAGTTAGGCCTGCGCTGGGGACACCAAGTCAGGCCTGCGCTGGGGACACCAAGTTAGGCCTGCGCTGGGGACACCAAGTCAGGCCTGCGCTGGGCACACCAAGTTAGGCCTGCGCTGGGGACACCAAGTCAGGCCTGTGCTGGGGACACCAAGTCAGGCCTGCGCTGGGGACACCAAGTCAGGCCTGCGCTGGGGACACCAAGTTAGGCCTGCGCTGGGGACACCAAGTCAGGCCTGCGCTGGGGACACCAAGTTAGGACTGCGCTGGGGACACCAAGTCAGGCCTGCGCTGGGGACACCAAGTCAGGCCTGCGCTGGGGACACCAAGTCAGGTCTGCGCTGGGGACACCAAGTCAGGCCTGCGCTGGGGACACCAAGTTAGGCCTGCGCTGGGGACACCAAGTCAGGCCTGCGCTGGGGACACCAAGTTAGGCCTGCGCTGGGGACTACATCACCTCTGACAAACACACTCACACCTATAAAGCCATTTTGAGAACAACTCCACCCGAAAGCATAATCCATGGAGCTCAGGAAGGATCCGGCAAATGTCAAAGATATGCATACTAAGGCACGCAGAATGATTTGGGATCTGAACCGATCAACGTCTCTCAGTTTCCATAAGAAACAGCTGTGACTGCCCCCCCATAAAGGCCCCCATGATCTTCCTCACAGAGGGTGTGGTATGTAGAATATGACACCTTCACAAAATGTTGTTAAAACCAGGTAAAATCTCTCACACACAAAATATTTTCAAAAACTGAAAACTATTTAATTCCTGGGACTGGGGACTGAATAATATTCCGATATGTTTCTCAGTTCTTTTCATTTATCCTGAATGCCTCCCCTACATCATAAGAACCCAGTTCCGACTGGTTATCGATCTATACACAGCAGTGTGAGGAAATTTGTGAACCCTTTGTATGCAGGCTCACAGCATTCCTCCATGCTGTTCTGTGAGGTGGAATGCATTAAAATTCCCCAAGCTGATGTGCAGGACTGTTCACACACAAATATGTAACACTGGATCACTGTCCTCAAATAAAGAAATAAATATAATATTCTGTGTCATTTCCCTGACTGGCTTCTCTTTATCTAGTTCTAGGACTTACGTGAAAATCTGATCACGTTTTATGTGATGTTTATGCAGAAATAGAGAACATTCTAAATGGTTTCCAAACTTTTGAGCACCACTGTATGCATATGTAGAAGAATGGAGTGCAAGGACATATGTCCTGCAGATGAGAGCAGCGAGAGGTCTGTAAAAGCGACGAGGACATATGTCCTGCGGATGAGAGCAGCGAGAGGTCTGTAAAAGTGACGAGGACATATGTCCTGCGGATGAGAGCAGCGAGAGATCTGTAAAAGCGACGAGGACATATGTCCTGCGGATGAGAGCAGCGAGAGGTCTGTAAAAGCGACAATGTCCAGCAGGACCAGGCCCGTCACTCTTGAAGGGGTGTAATCAGTCTGAGTTGCACAAAGTCATTCTGCAGGCTGAAAGCAGAAAATGATTAAATGACATCTCTCTGACTGCTTCGGCCAAATGGGAACATTTTAAGCTCTGGAGAAAAACGACGTATCTCTCTTAAATGGCAGCGCTAATCACAGCCGTAATGGTGAATATGTAATGACACAATTATGAAAATAAACAGCATCCATGGCTATAGGAGGCCTTGCAGAATAAAGGGAGCAAAGCAGAGAGGCAGATGGTATCAGAATGGAGAAAGACTAACATCGTACGCTGAAGCCGAACAGGACCGGCTGAGCCAGAGACTCTGAGCAGACTGTCTGACTTCCTGTGTGGTTAATTAAGTGATTTCTGCAGTGCGAATCGAAAACACGGGGCTCTTACAGCCACGAGGGGCCGTGCCGAGACAGGAGGGCCCTGGGGGTGACTCGTGGAGGGGCTCAGCTATCCTGTCCTTTACCGGGGGGGTCTGGCTTTCCACACAGGTGGGGGACTGGGGTGGGAAGGCCACCGAACTCTATAATCCCCACCATTACCACAAGGGGGCCTTTCAAAAGACTAATCAGCAGAGTGTGTTTCCAGGAGACCACCCCCCATGTAGGCAGGAAAGCAAAATAAAATAAAATGTGTCTTTGCTAAGTGTGGACAGGGTCTAGGCGATTGGTTTCGGAAGTGCGCTTTAGGTTGGCTTGATTGGTATGAGCCCAGCACACTGTTCCTGCTCTGTGAGTCCCATCCAATTACACTCCAGCTAGCATCGGTAAGCTGAACGCCCAATCAGCAAGCAGAAAACAAATCACATGGCTGGGTCTAGCTTTCACAGAGCAGGGTTTCCTGGAGGAGCATGTAAGCACACAGTCACCAGGCTAAAAATGCTTCTTTAAGTATAAGCGGGATCAGTAAGGCAACGCAGGGAGGGAGACACATCGTTTGACAGTGTGAAGTCTTCAAATAAAAACTGAAGAGTCGTCTTGCACTATAAAAAAATCCCATCAATATCGCCACTAGCCAGCAGGTGGCACCATGGTTAATGACGTGCCCTCAAACCTCAACATCCAGAGAGGCCCTATTGTGGAATCTATAACATGAGCCGTCCAGTAACAGAGCCAGCTGAGCCAGTTTATATAAATCACATTCGCCATGCTTCACCCTCCAACACTTCTAACTGTTTTTCTCGCCCAAAGGTGTTTTTTCAGGATGCAGACACATTACTGCTCGTTAAATCCATCTCCACCCGGCAGCCTGACGCAGCAGACGCAGGCCGGTGACAGTGGCCCTCCGTCGGGGGGGGCGCCTGAAGCCCCGCCTTCCCACGCTGGTAAACTTTCGCGAAGCCGCTGGAATCCCGACAGACGGCCACCATACGAGATTAAGCTGAGCCCTGACAGCAGAAGGAGAAACTCCGCGCTCTAATGGCGTGGGAAGGCCTCAAGTACTCATGGTATCAATGCGCATGTTGAACAAAGCTGGTAACCTACTGCAATAAGGCTGCCGACTTTAAACTACAATGGAAAAAAGTCTAGTACAGGTACAGAACTAAAGATAGCGCACTTCGGTCATGTCACCTTCTCTTGAAAACTCTTTGATTCTGCCAGCGATACAGCAAAGCTGCGAACCGCAGGAAGTATGCAAGGGGAATTAACTGAAGGTAACAAACAAACAGGCAGCAGCTCTTAAGTGCTTATTCTGCTTCACATTTTGGCCTTTGGGAATGAGTAAGGAAAATGTGAGCAATGGAGTCTCCACCAAATTACCCCTCAGTTTCTGCGGCTCAGATCAGGGTGTAGTAACAACGCAAAGGTTGTGGGTGGGTTCCAATGCCAGCGAGCGCACAAAAGGTCTAAAACTCCCTTCTACTGTAACTTGCTTTGGCGAATGTAATACAAGATGCAACCTGCTCTACCGGAAGGTTCTCAGATTTATACCACCGGCAAGCCAGCCCTACAGGCACCTGCCAACGGACTGTCTTCCCTTTTTCTCCTTAGAGCAGCAAAACGTGGGATTTGACCATGTGCAGGCTGACGGGTGCCGCTTGAAGCCCAGCGAACGGCCCACACACCGTTGAAGCTGACGGCCCGGATGTGCATGAGCAGCTCCTTGCCGTCGATGTTGCTCATGCGCGGACAGAGGCCCAGGTATCCGGAGCAGAGCTGGCGGTGCATGCGGTGCAGGGCATGCGCCATGGCGTACACAGCGTCGATCACGAACTGCACCTTGCCCTCCTGCTCGTAGATGGAGTCCCTGCCCACCTTCTCTGTCCCTGGGGGAGACAAAAGGCAGCAGCTGAATTAGCTATAGTGAAAAAAATAACAAATCATTTCCTATTTGAGCAAAGGTTTTCTGAGGAAGAAAGAGGACATTGTGTACGCAACACCCACACAGGAGACATCTCCTGCTCTTCCAGAACAAATATCCCTGACATTTATGCTAGCATTTACTGGAAGATGAGCCATTTTCTATTGAACTCCAATCGTCATAGAAACATCTGACTACCCACAGAAAATTTCTCTTAACTCCGAATGACTAACTGTAGCCTGTCCGTGTAAAGAAAAATAAATCCCCCCCCCCCAACGGGAGTAGAAAAAGACAACAACATACATCCACAATAACAGACCGAACAGAGTTACTATTCCATCCAATACTTTATCTGAAAATGAGGCTTTATTAAAATCGCTTCAAATGAGCCGAATAATCCTATGTGCAAAGAACATCAATAAAAACACATTTGCTGGGAATTACTGGCAACAAGCGTAAACAAAGAGAATTCCCAAAATTCTGTGCCAACAGGTGCCCATGGACAGTCACCACTGGACCAGTTGTTCATTCTGATTTTCAGGCATAAAACATTTGTTTAAACTGAAACGAGGGCAAAAATGGCTAGTTTCAGGAAAACTGTAATGGCTCAAAGTCTCCAAACAAGGACTGGACGACTTGAAGAGACGGAGTTAATAATTAATTACCGAGGGTTGGGGGGACAGTGTCAGGTGTCGATTTGTTTTTTACTCATACCGCGGGGGTGAAATGTATGTAGTCACAGACCACGGACACCCCCAACACCCCACGTGCTCCCCAGGGGGAACAGAGCGTTCACTGAAGGATCGGTGACATCTGCTTCGCTCACTAAGTCAGATCGCATTAATAAATACACAATGCTGAGATTAAATGGCTGTGCAAGTCGGTAATTGAAACCAAATTAGATTCAATTGACCATTGCTGACAGAGGTACTGTATTTAATGAATTTGCCAATCTTGATTACACACATATTATATGATCACATACCTTTGAACAAACTGAACGCCTTGAGTATTTTTCTATTAACCGTGAGCATTAGGTTCCAGTCTGTCCTTCCTGCTGCAGCACTGGTGTCCCTCGCACTGTACTGCAGACGTGGCTTCAATGCCACGAGGACTTTGCTGTACTGCAGACGTGGATTTAATGTCACGAGGACTTTGCTGTACTGCAGACGTGGCTTCAATGCCACGAGGACTTTGCTGTACTGCAGACGTGGATTTAATGCCACGAGGACTTTGCTGTACTGCAGGCGTGGATTTAATGCCACGAGGAATTTGCTGTACTGCAGACGTGGCTTCAATGCCACGAGGACTTTGCTGTACTGCAGACGTGGATTCAATGCCACGAGGACTTTGCTGTACTGCAGACGTGGCTTCAATGCCACGAGGACTTTGCTGTACTGCAGACGTGGCTTTATTGCCACGAGGACTTTGCTGTACTGCAGACGTGGCTTCAATGCCACGAGGACTTTGCTGTACTGCAGACGTGGCTTTAATGCCAGGAGGACTTTGCTGTACTGCATACGTGGATTCAATGCCACGAGGACTTTGCTGTACTGCAGACGTGGCTTCAATGCCACGAGGACTTTGCTGTACTGCAGACGTGGCTTCAATGCCACGAGGACTTTGCTGTACTGCAGACGTGGCTTCAATGCCACGAGGACTTTGCTGTACTGCAGACGTGGCTTCAATGCCACGAGGACTTTGCTGTACTGCAGACGTGGCTTTATTGCCACGAGGACTTTGCTCATATGCCTTATACTTTCCACCGCGGGAGTCACTTTCGGAATTGAGATTCACTATCATCTCTCCATAAGCTGATATTGCAAGGTGAGACTGGTGGGGAACTGGAGCAATTTCTGGAAGAAGGCAGAGATGAGTGATTGCCTGGCCTCCCGCTTAAACCGCGAAAATGAAAAACAAAGAGGAGAATAAGAGCCACCACATGTGCGAGATGCGCGTGACTGATGTCTGGCGGGAGGCCAGGCCATCGTGTATCACGGGGCAAAAAGCCCTGGGTTCACACCTCACACGCCAACCGCGCGTCCTGTCAAATCGGTCATGAACTCAGTCCATCACGTCTCCTGGCTGGAGTTAATTGGAGGCGGCAGCTAATTAAGCAGCCTGCTACTGTCGGTCACTCTGGCCGAGACGGACGCAGGGAGGCTTGCATGTCAGGTTCCGAGGTGACAAGGAACCTGCAGTCATGAAAAAGCGAATCAAAATAAAGAGCAAAGCTGCCGGGGTACAATCTGCCCCCGCTGCACGCCCCAGGCAAAAAAATGTTGCATCTCACTTGATGACAGACAACTTAATCACATGAACAAGCAGTATGGATAACTGCTAGTTAGGCAAGCAAATTCAATTCCCCACCAGAATGGACCCCTTCATCATTTATCTATCTGTTAGGGTACTATTGTCTTTGAGAAAAGGAATATATAACTACATATACAATGCAACCCTAAATAAGCATTTTTTTTTCAGAAATGTATTTCTGCAAAACATATTTATGTTAATTGCGCTCGGTTGTGGCTCCTGAGTGTATTATAAAACTGTTAAATTCTAAGTTCCACAGGTGGAGGTGCTGCTGGTTCCCAGAAGGGGTCTGGGGCATGATTATCATTTTGGGTCCAACTTAGCTTCACTTTAAAGCCAGTTGAACAAGAAATACAGTTTTTTCTGTAGACAGAAAAGCAGAAGGTCTGGCTAAGGTCACACATGTATCACCTGATGGCTGGTTCAATCCCGTGCCCAATGAGTGTTACCCTACTAACCCAATAAGATCGGAGCTTATCTACATGGCCACTATTAGCCCAATGAGACCAGAGCTTGCAGATTTACAGACAGATTATTTACCCAGTAAACCCTCAAGCTTATAGGTTTACAGGGTTACTCTTAACCCAATCAGAGCCCAGCTTGCAGACCTACAGATGCACTATTAACTGGGGAACCATCTCTTCCCTCAGGCCATCAGACACCTCAACTGGAACTGAACACAATCCCCCCTCCCCCCCCCCTCCACACACATACACATCTGTACATATATATATATTACAGATGTATATATAGTATTTATTGTTATTTATTGCCTCTAACTCTTTACTCTTCTATACCACAGCATTTTTGCACGAATAACCCTCACTGCTACCATACAGTAACTCCACTGTTAATTTGCACTGTATGTTGTCTTGTCTTGTCAGTTTGTACTGTTCTGCTTGTGTCCTGTCTGCACTTATGATGTTGCTCTGTTGTGTCCTGCTCTGTGTTGCACCATGGTCCTGGAGGAACGTTATCTCATTTCTCTATATACTGTTTGTATGGTTGAAATGACAATAAAACCTACTTGACTTGACTTGACTAATTGCTCTGACTCTTTGGTCAATCCTCAGTTCTGTGGAGAAAATGGTGAGATATGAGTGGCTGCATGGCGGCCCTTGGTGGTGGGGGCGGGGTATGTGAGTGAGGGTGAAGGAGGTTTCCGTGAGTGTTTAGGGCACTTAGAGTGGGCGGAGCCTTGTGACGGTCCCCCTGAGCACCATCCATGGGCAGCGAGCTGGACAGATTGATGTTCTGGGACGGAACATCTTTCGGTTTCCCAGTGGGACACCACAGCCCAGCATGTTGAGCCCCCCGCAGGGCTGCCATTAGTGCCTGAGTTCTCCTGCCCTGACCTGCTCCCCACCCCTGCTGGGGCCAGGTGGGGTCCCCGCTACAAACACTCTCAGATACCTTAGTGCTCAGGTTCTTGCTGCTTGAGAAAGGTCAGACAGATCACACAGCTGAACACTGCAGCTCCCGGTCCCCGCCCCCCCCCCCCCCCCATGCCCAGCATCGCCCCCACATCAAGCATCACTTCATCTGTGAGACACCAGCGGGCCAAAGCGAGCAACTGCCAATGAGGGTTAACAACCCCCCACCTGAGAGATGCTGCCTTTTTAAAAAAAGAAGGCGGAGTATGAAATCGTATATCCTGCTGATATGAAGCAGGGGCAACAGGCCCCGAGAGGCAGCTCCACAAAAAGACCCCTCCTCCTGGCTTTCCACAGGTACAGGAAATGCCACGCACCACCCAGGAGCCGGGGGGGGGGTTTAGCAGCAAGGCCAGTGGAGGGGCAGTAATTTCATTTCTGCTTCTTTAATTTTGCCGGGTGAGAGCTCATCTCACGGGGCGTGTGACGCCTGATTAAACCCTCCACTGAACACGGACTGCGGGGAGACAACAAACTCACCGAGGAACAGCCACCTTCTGAAAGGTTTGCGTGGACTCGCCACGTGCCCTGTGATTGGTCAGTAGTGAGGGCGTCGCTCGGTCGTTGTGAACAGTACCAGTGCAGACATGTTACTGCTCAGCCTCAATGGGTCAGCACACCTTTGATCAATGACTGCCATGGACCACAAGCAGCAAGTACATGCTAGGAAAATGCAGAGGTTATTTGTTGAATGATGCTACGATCTCAGATCAGTGACCTCTCAAAGGTCGGTGGGGGGGGGGGGGGCAGCCTTGGTGGGTAATTATCTCTCTAGGACCTTCAGCAGCTTGTACTTCTGCTCCATCCGTTGTGACATGGATGCAGGAGACACACACTGGCGCAGACATTTTCCGAAGTTTCAGTGCCAATAAAATGGGCACAAATGCACTCTCTCGTCAAGATGGGTTCCCCAAATCTTCAGCACCAAAAAAGGAAAAATGAATTAATTTACATAAACCTGACAATATAAAACAAAGCCAACAATTTAAAATGGCCGCTCAGACAAACTGCACCGAAGCGTGTAGATCTGGCACCTCTGCTATCGATCCACAAAGCCGCTCATCAGCAATGCCATTCACCAGAAAAATGCCTATATGTAGAATCTGTCCCGGCCTTCATTTTGAACCCCCCCCCCCCTTTTAATGAACCTGTCAGAAACAATGCCATCTGTGATGGGAGCGGACCATTTTATAACTGCGTGGGGGGATAATTCACAGCAAGAAGGAGATGGGACATGGCAGGGAGCTGGCTGGGATCCAGCTGTCATCCGGCTGTTATCATTCAGCGGAGGTCAGGGGTCACAGGCAATTGGGGGTTGTGGCTGACTGGGTAACCCTGAAACATCACTCCTTCCGGAGCGGCGGGGAGTGAATCATATACGACCGAGACCCACAGTGCGGCACTCACGATCCAGCGATGCCGGATATCAATGCTCACCAACTCCGGCCAATCAGAGACCGGTGTTATGACATTGCAGCTGTTCACCAGAACTGGGACTGACACGCGACACGCTGTCGTCCTCCAATTCACAAGCCCTTCAAACGTGACCCGCAGCAGCCAAACGTGAAAACAATCGGAGGTTCCTTCCCGCGCAAGTAGAGCGGTGAGCGGCTGTAATACAAGGGCTTCCCTGCTGGCTTTGGGAAGGAGGCCTTTCCAGGAAGCCTGAAGCAAGACAGGAAAGTGGTTTTTCGTTGGCGCAATGACCGCCTGGCACATGATATACGGGCATCTGCCCGGGCAGACTGGCGGCAAGCGTGTGTTCACCGCATCCTGACAAGGACCCATAAGACAGGGCTGCTTTCTGAGGTACAAGTTACACAACAGTGTCGCATTTCCTCTCTGCATGCTGCTCGGACAAACAGCAGGATGCGGTATGCAGCCCCTACTCTCTGGGTGCCAAGTGCCGATCACACAGGAAAAGGGCATGTCCGGGCCGCTATTGGCTCACTCCCGCAGACCACCTGATCACAGTCCGCCCAGTCAAACCTGGTTGATACAATGTGACTGGGATTAAGGCATCAACATTGTAGGGGAAACACAAACACAGTTCTCCTCCCCAGAATCGATTCCCTCTCTTAGGTTCCAGTGACAGGGTGATGTAATTAAACTATTTGCTCGGCCTTCGGAGAAAAGGTCCCATCTATCTTAACCCCAGTTGGAAATGAGATTCCCACGGGACTGACCTCGACAGCGACGTGCGACGGAACTTCCGACCGCGAGACATTCCCCCCCTTCATCCAGTCAGAAATGGAATAAATTGCATTTAATGGCGGCCCTCCCCTCGACCATGAGCGTGGCTAGGGCTACTGACAGTTCCTTTCATCCTTCATCGTACAGTCGTAGCGTGCGGTTAAATTATTTCAGTCGCGTGGTAATCCTTTAAGACAGACACACACCTGAGATCAAACGGGTAGGGGCACAGGGGCCATTCCTACACGAGGCTTTGCGGAGCGAAACGCACTCTCATACCAACCAGCTTATTGAATCCAGCCTTCGGTGTGTTTGATTTTCTCAAAGGAACGTAAAGCTATTTTTCGAGATTGTACATAAGACCTCTAATTAAAAAAAATTGTTTTTCATGTTGCATCACAGCCTTTGTTTTGAACCCATTCAGCTACATATAGTGAAGCAGCAGCAGCTTGGTGCAGAATGAACAAAGGGCTGTTAAAGGCTCTAAATGAAATAGATTTTTCACAGTGTAATCTGTGTACAAGCAATTGTGTTGCATGTATTGCACTTAATGCATGTGCAGCACGATTGCTGTGTGAAAATGCTCAGCTAGCAGAAAAATGCGCTTGTGTTGGACACCAACGTGTGTGAGTGCCGAGGGGAGCTGCATGTCTTCCAGGTCGTGGCTTGACACTCGGGTACCTTAGTGCTCAGGTTCTTGCTGTTTGAGGAAGGTCAGAGAGATCAATGTCAGGGCCCAGCCATGAGTGACACTGACTACCTGAAGGAATCTTCCTTCAACACACGGATTCTACAACAACATGCAATCACTACCAGCATCTTTAAACTGGAGGCCTCGACGGTCAATCGGGGCGGAGCTGAATGCTTGGAGATACCCCACAATGAGCCATCTGACTCGCTCCTGAGGCTTCTCCCCTCCCGCCTCACCCACGGCAGCACCTGACAGAGAGCGGAGCCGCTCACGAGCGGCCGTGGACCACAGGGAGCTCTGCTGTTTGTTTTCTAAGCACCATCCAAGAGGCAGGAAGGACACCGCTATGCTTAATGACACAAACAGGAGCCATCTGAGCTCGGGGGAAAGGCACAGTATCCCAGCATGCAGCAGGGCTGACTGCTGAGCTGCTGCAAGACGTGCACATGAACTCACACAAGCGCACGCACACACACACCCACACACAGTCACAGAAATACAGTGATTACACCCACAGAAATATAAATACACACACCTAGCACAAACATACGTATAAACTCACACATACAGAAATACAAGTCACACAGGTCAATGTACACACACACACGCCCACACGCACTCCCACACACACACCCATATACGCACGCCCACACACCCACACACATATACGCACGCTCACACACACGCCCGCACACATATACGCACGCCCACACACACCCACACACATATACGCACGCTCACACACACCCACACACATATACGCACGCTCACACACACACCCACACACATATACGCACGCTCACACACACGCCCGCACACATATACGCACGCCCACACACACCCACACACATATACGCACGCTCACACACACCCACACACATATACGCACGCCCACACACACCCACACACATATATGCACGCTCACACACACGCCCGCACACGTGCCCATATACGCACACCCACAGACACGCCCACACACACACACACACACACACATGCACGCCCACACACATGCACATACCCCCCCACACACACATGCACACTTACACACACGCACACACACACACACATACACGCACCCCCACACACATGCACGGCCACACACACACGCACCCCCACACCCATGCACAGTGCGTACGTTGGCCTGGCGTGCTGCTGACTCTGCCATTTGTCTCTCAGCACCCTCACACTCGGCAGTCGGCCAGGAGAGGTAGAGAGACACCGGCCAGTGAGCGTCAGACGGCACCAAAGCCCCATTTTAACTTGAGAATAAAATCTATTCAGAATGGAGTCACCCCCATACAGGAGTACAGCCCGGTCCATCTGGGAAATACCACCATGGCAGAACTGCCGTCCAGGGCCTTCCGGCCTCCGGGTCCGAACCTGAATGACCCCTGGCTCATAGGTTGCTATTAGATTTATCATGGAAATCAAAGAAATGTTTATTTCCAATTTATTTGCCGAACGTTCCTGCATTGTGGGATTCCTGCATCACAGAGCGTTACCTGCACCTGTGCAGAGGATCTGCAGCCAGAACAGCGTACATCCATGAACCGGGGAAGTGTGAGCACCGCCGCAGCTGGGGGGCGGAACATGGCACAGACACGCCGCCTTCCACGTCAGTAGGCCGGGAGACCCGTGCATGCCGTGACCCCCCTCCCCTGAGCGTGCTGCGTCCATTTGGGATGTGACAGAAGGAGTGGAGGTCCGTCACGCTGCCACAAGCGATCTGCGCGACTCTGGTCCCGCGGTCGGAGTGACTGGGGGGATCGGTCTGGGCGCCAGGGCGGACTCACTCGCACTCTCTAATTATTTTAATTACATGTCAAAAGCGCTCTGCTCAGACGGATGGCAGGCGCCCGTCCCCAGCCCCAGTTCGCATGAAAAAGCTGTCAGTCCGCTTCGTGAAGACTGCCCACGCACACTGGAAACGGTGACAGATTGGCATATCTTTGGTCGCACAGAATGTCACATGTTTCTACCCTAAACCATTACACACGCACATCAAACATCGTCTAACCCCTTTCATAAACCATGATGGGATCTCTGGCTCGGAATTTGCAAGGTTTCAGTTATACATTTACGGAAATTGTGCTCAGTGGTGCTGCCACATCCATCCTGCCCCACTGTGCCCCAGCACCCAACTGTATTCTGTACATCATGTGTTACAGCCCAATACCTGCATGTCTTCAAATCCAACACAGTATCTCTACATAAATATAGTGTAGCCCAGTACCTGCATGTCCTGTATTCTAACACAGTACCTGTCCAACATATATTACAGCCCAATACCTGCATGTCCTGTAATCTAACATAGTACCTGCCCAACATATATTACAGCCCAATACCTGCATGTCCTGTAATCTAACACAGTACCTGAAATCATATATCGTACCCCAGTACCTATATTTCCTTATACTAATACAGTACTTGCACATCATTCAGTGTAGCTAAATACCTGCATTTCCTGTATTCTAACACAGTACATCATTTATTGCAGTGCAGTACCTGTACATTTCTTGGGGCTGCCTGGCCGCTTGCCGTGGGATCCCAACTTACACCCAAAGTTCTCTTCCCAAAATTCGGCAAACCAAACGTTCCTTCTGTTGTTCGACAGGGACCGGCTCCGGAAGTACCTGTCAAAGGCTGGAGGGGCAGGAGTGAATACAGGAGATAGCAAATAAGTAAACAGGTAGCGATTGTTCAGGCACACTTTACTTTCCAGCTTAGCGCCGATAAATTTTTCCAAACGTGAGCTTCCCATTAGCAAATAGCTAAGCCCGATGTTTAATATTCATGATTACCACACCTTCGCTATCACTGTTTTAGCATGCAACATGCTATCAGCTAAAGCTACAGCCACCTGCTACCCACCTGCCTATCAGTGTGCTACAGGCTAAAATTCAGACTTATAGGATCCATTTAATCAATATGTTTGTATTTATGTGTGTAACCCCGTTCAGCGCTCCTTGCTACCTGGGAGGCGGGACGATAAGCTCTAGGGGACTAGGCTTTGTGACTGTGGATAAGGGTAGCATGAGGGCTGACAGTGCTCCAGCAGAGAGCAGGCGCTCCAGGCAGGGTTCGGTGTCCCCTCCACCCTGGGCCAAGATTTTACCCCAGCAGGAGGACTCGTACCGTCCACCGAAGCTCGCTTGGGCAGGATAGTGACTGCGCCCTCAGCCACCCTCTCCTGCTGGATCACCGGGGAGATCTTCGACCCCCAGCTGTCGGATCCCACCCACAGGAAGTGGCCCGTAAGGTTGTTCCGTCTCGCAGCGTCTAGGATGCGCCTGAGAATCAGAGAGGAGTTTGCAGACAGTGAAAAACACGCATGACCTCACAGAAGGGGTCTCGGCCCCGTCTGACGGTGGGGGGGGGGGTGTTATGTAACCGACCCAGTCAAAGATTGGAGGGACAGAAGCTGCCTTGAGGTTCAGGACTTTGCAGAACATTCTTCTTATCTTTCTGTACTCCTGTTTTTAACTCAGCTCTGATTAAGGAAACTCTGCCTGAATCATTTGAACCGAAAGGTGACACATAAGCCTAGACTCTGTGTCGTCCTCGCATGACTTAATGAAAACGCCGCATCCCCAGTCCATGCCGAGCGGCTCTGCATTACGGTGCTGAGGATAAACCGTCGATCTGCTCTTGACTTAATGGCTTCTGGGTGCGGCGAGCGGTGACTCCCACCTGATGTCGTCCTCGTTTGCGAAAGTGATCACGGCGCGTGCGCTGGAGGTCTCCAGCAGCCGGCGGATGATCTTGTCAAACTCTCCCGCCTTCGGCTCCCTGGGGATCTTCACGGACTGCGCGATACATACCCCACCTGCAGGCAGATGGTAAAATAGCAGGGAGAAGGGGAGAGACAACTGTCACAATCGGTGTTTCTTCGGCAATCTCTAGGAATACAGATGAGGAGGCCGGACACAGGGCCGGTGCAGCCGCTGTCCGCTGCCGGGAGATGAACTGGGTTTATATTAGAGTGATATGAGATGCTATCACCTCGCCTAAGGTGTCAGGAATTTTAATGTGCCCCCTAACATATGAAAGCCCCTGCCCATACCCTCCCCCGCCACCTATGGTGCCCTCATCTTTTAATGCATGTCCGCAGCATAAAAGGCCGCCTCCGAGGGGAATGCCCCCCGGCCTCTCCCCTGCTCTCGATCCCACGCAAGATAACATCGACGCAGCGTTTAAATAAACACGATTTGATAAGCCACTTGAGCCGAACGGAACGATCTTGCATTTAATGAGACATAATGGCCCTCCATCTTTTCCTAACCGTCCTATTATGTTATTAGCTTTCCATTCTGACATAAAGGATGATCTTCCTCCCGATCCAATCTCTTTTAGTTACAGCCCATTTAATGAACATCTGCACAGTCTACTCCTCTTGATATGACGACACTCTATCAGCCCGTGTGTTCTTTAAACTAGCACCACGCTAAAGAAAACAAGCTATTATCCCAAATGAAGGACTTCTCTGACTTAATTACAAAAATCCCTGCATATTTCGCTTGCAGCTCCTCATCTCCAAAAGCATCTGAGCTCGAAGTATCATGAATTGTACTGCCAGCGACATCGATCTGCCAGCCGGTGGGATTAGACGAGGATGTACTTGTAGCGATAGCATTAAGGCCCAGTAGTTTTACAGTGAGCCTTGCTGTGATTTCACCTTATGGGAGTATGGCTGAGCCAGAGCTGTGTTGGTGCGCCTCAAGGTGGTGCAGGCATGTGTATAGGGGCGGGGCCACAGGGATACTGACCGCCAGCTGGAAGCTGATTGGCTGACAGAATGCCCCCTCCCCTGTCACTCACCGGTTCAAAACAAATAATTGGTTAATGATGTGGTTAGTCCCCCATATAAATGACGGTCCCTCTTACTCCCCCCACCCTAAAATCACCCCTGGGACGGTGCCTGTTCTGCCAAGGATGGTGAATAATAATAACAGCAAAAGTGACATGCAGGGAAATGACACGTCGAGATAAACGGCAGCCAGACCGCAATCTGCACTAACTGGCAGTTTTTCTTCTTTGCTTGACCCGCACTGTACTGGTCAATCCTGTTTTTTTCTTTTTTCTGAAACAACTTTAGCCGCCTTTAAGGGGGAAATTATGCGTTAGACTCAGTGCGTTACGGTGTTTAAGTGTAGCCACTGCGAAGGTGGAATTGATCCATTAAATCTCTCATTATTTCAATCATCAGCCTTTTATAAAACATAAATTACCCATCAAAAATGTAGGACAGGAAGGGCGAGCTAATGAGCTGAAGGCTGGAGCGTAAATACCTGACATACAGTTACACATATTAGCTCTTTCTTTTTTTAACAATACACTCCAGTTTCAGATATTTATCAGATCTCATTACCACTGAGGGTCAAACACTGCTAGGTATTCTTGGGGTCCGCAGATGGCACCACACAAGGAGTCACCTAAATCCACACTGGAAGTGCTAAAGTTTACGCTTGGTGACGCAATAACACTATAGACCTATAGACTAGAGACCCAGCAGGTAAAACTGATGTGACAGTGACCCGAGCAGGATCC